>NC_137679.1:41910325-41974088 GCF_963989245.1 Nansenia antarctica | reverse complement strand
GGGAGAGGGAAGAGGAGAGAGGGGAGAGAGGGGAGAGGAGAGTGGATGAGAGGGGGGAGAGGGAGAGAGGTTGAGAGGGAGGGGGAGAGGGAGAGGAAGAGGGGAGAGGGAATGGGAGGGGAAAGAGGAGATGGGAGGGGAGAGGAGAGAGGAGAGAGGGGAGAGGGGAGAGGAGAGAGGGGAGAGGGGAGAGGAGAGAGGGAAAGGAGAGAGGAGAGAGGAGAAAGGGGAGAGGAGATAGGGGAGAGGAGAGAGGGGAGAGGAGAGAGGGGAGAGGGGAGAGGAGAGAGGGAGAGGGGAGAGGAGAGTTGGACCGGGTGATCAGGGGGAGGTCAGCTGTCGGTGTGTTTGAGGGGAGGAGGTGGAGGTGGAGGTGGAGGAGGAGGTGGAGGTGGAGGAGGAGGTGGAGGTGGGGGTGGAGGTGTGAGAGTGGGAGGTGGAGGTGGAGGTGGAGGTGGAGATGGAGGTAGAGGTGAGGTGGAGGTGGAGGTGGAGGAAGAGGCATATGAGATGAAGTTCACAGCTGATCGCAGAATCAATGGTGGGTTAACCCTGGAGGACCTGGTTGGTCAATACCTCACAGCAGCAGAGTGGGGGAGGGGAGAGGAGAGAGGAGAGAGGAGAGAGGGGAGAGGAGAGAGGAGAGAGGGGAGAGGAGAGAGGAGAGTGGAGAGAGGGGAGAGGGGAGAGGTTGAGAGGGGAGGGGGGAGAGGGGAGAGGAGAGAGGGGAGAGGGAAGAGGAGAGAGGAGAGAGGGGGAGAGGGGAGAGGGGAGAGGAGAGAGGAGAGTGGAGAGAGGGGAGAGGTTGAGAGGGGAGGGGGGAGAGGGGAGAGGAGAGATGGGAGGGGAGAGAGGGGAGATGGGAGGGGAGAGGAGAGAGGGGTGAGGGGAGAGGAGAGAGGAGAGAGAGGAGAGGGGAGAGGGGAGAGGAGAGAGGGGAGAGGAGAGAGGAGAGAGGAGAAAGGGGAGAGGGGAGAGGGGAGATGGGAGAGGGAGAGGGGAGAGGGAGAGTTGGACCGGGTGATCAGGGGGGAGGTTAGCTGTCGGTGTGTTTCGGTCTCTACTGAATTCTGTTTCAATATTTCACTGACTGGTTCAGATTGGCTTACATTCACTGCCTGCATTGGCTTTTGATTCAGTTATGAGGTTTGAGAAAGGAGGAATTAAATATTGATGTTGTTTTGCTGTGTGAAGACGGAGTTAACGCAACAGCTGTTTAAACATCTCAACTGAATCAACTGAAGCTTCGACAAAGCCAGACACAAAATGTAAGGCAAGGAAAATTCACAGCAAAGACCGACGTTCATCTTGACTTGCGACAGATATTTCTGCGAGATAAAGGGATGTATCTATGGAAGTATTTTCCAGAAACATATTCATTTGAGGCTTCAGTTTGATGGACCTTCAACAATCATCCACTAATATCCGCTAAAATGAGATAAATGGGCCCAGAAGCTTAACGCCATATGTTTACGATATCACACCTTTCCCTTGTGATGCCTGCCAACTCCCTTGTTTTTCACACTGTGAGAAATGGCCCAGTAGACAAGCCAAGTCATTAGAATCAATGAGGATCAGAGTGTGAGTCTCTCCTGGTGAATCAATGAGGATCAGAGTGTGAGTCTCTCCTGGTGAATCAATGAGGATCAGAGTGTGAGTCTCTCCTGGTGAATCAATGAGGATCAGAGTGTGAGTCTCTCCTGGTGAATCAATGAGGATCAGAGTGTGAGTCTCTCCTGGTGAATCAATGAGGATCAGAGTGTGAGTCTCTCCTGGTGAATCAATGAGGATCAGAGTGTGAGTCTCTCCTGGTGAATCAATGAGGATCAGAGTGTGAGTCTCTCCTGGTGCAACACGACGTCCTAGGAGCCTTACTGCCTCGTTCATCACACAGACGCCTCGCCAAGACGTGATGAAAATCTCTCAGAAAAAACAGCAAAACTGTTCTAGAGGAGGAGGAGGAACAAACACACGCTAGTATATTATATATATAATAATCTTCCTCTCCCTCTCTCTCTCCCTTCCTCCCTCTCTCTCTCCCTTCCTCCCTCCCTCCCTCCTTCCCTCCCTCATTCTCTCCCTCCCTCCCTCTCTCCCTCTCTCCTTCCCTCCCTCCCTCTCTCCCTCCCACCCTCCCCCTCTCTCTCTCCCTCCCTCCTTCCTTCCCCCCTCCCTCCATCCTCCCCTCTCTCCCTCCCTCCCTCCCTCACTCTCTCCCTCCTTCCTTCTCTCGCTCCCACCCTCCCCCTCTCTCTCTCCCTCTCTCCCTCCCTCCTTCCTTCCCTCCCTCTGTCCCTCCCTCCTTCTCCCTCCTTCACTCCCTCCCTCTCTCCCTCCCTCTGTGATGAATATCAACACTAAAACTAAACTAAAATCTCTTTCAGCAAAACTGTTCTAGAGGAGGAGGAGGAACAAACACAAGCTAGTCGTATCTGCAGAGGTGTGATGAGAGAGATTATCGGTATATTTAGATGCAAAGTCACAGCGCTGCAGCAGCACACAGGTGATCAGTATGCCGACGCTCCCCGCGCTCTTAAGGTCGTTAGAAGATACTGTATGAATACACACACACACACACACACGTCGCTGGCAGAATGCCTGATGCCAGTAGCCTGTCAGCTTTCACCCAGGGCTGGAGAGAGAGTCAGGAGACAGCTGTGGAACGTTCTTCAACAGACCAGAGTGTCATAACACGTCAAATGTAAACGCCAGGACAAAGACTACAGACTGTGTAATGTTATTCAGGGAGGGATCGAGGCTGGAGGCAGACTAGATTAGCTGCCTTTATCCTTCAGCTTCTTCTTCCTCTTCTCTCCTCTCTGTCACAGAGGCTCAGTAAGCCTTTCCTCCGGGTCGCTCAGAGACGAACTAAACTGGGGATTCTGTTCTGTTCGGCACCTCCGGCGCTATCGTGCCAATCTTGTTGAAATTTCGCCGCAGGAAACAAGAAGAGTTTCACTGTACTGTTCTTATGTCTCACTAAACTAGTACAAATTCTTATAAGTACTTTTTCATCTCTCTCCCTGGCTGCTATGAGAACACAGCCTTGGCTCTCCTGTATGTTTATGAAGCGATCTTACAAAAGCTAACCTAGCTACCTGACATCACCTCATTACACGGCCGTTCTAGTCATCACCAAACAAGATCTCAGGATAGATCGATAGTTCTTGAGGTCCCTCGAGTCAGAACTGAGCTGGATAAATAACTGCTTTTAGTTACTGAGCCCCGAGAGCTTTGAAGGAGAGTCAAGAGACCCTCAGATTAGAAGCCTTCGTCTCTGAGAGTTAAACAACATGATGAAGTTAAACAACATGATGAAGTTAAACAACATGATGAAGTTAAACAACATGATGAAGTGGAGGTCTTGGTTTTGTTTTGCTGTTATTTCATTTCAGGATGTTTTTGTTGTCAACAGCCCCTGAGTGATGCAGGTGAGCCCGTCTGAAGGCCGAACACGTTGTTGTTCTTCCCACGTCAGCTTGTGTGTTCATCCAGGCATGCACACACACACACACACACACACACACACACACATACATACACACACATATACACACACACACACATACACACACACACATACACACACACACACACACACACACTCACACTCACACACAGCACTACCCTGCACGGTTACCGGTGCTGAGCAGACAGCTACAGCAGGTGTGTGAGGCCACGCCCCCTACCAGCAGCAGGTATGTGAGGCCACGCCCCCTACCAGCAGCAGGTGTGTGAGGCCACGCCCCCTACCAGCAGCACACCTCTAGGCCTCTAGCATAGATGACATTTTCTTGTGATGACTGATGGATAGACGATTCACTTACTTCAACAAATGCATTCGTTGTAAGTCGCTTTGGATAAAGGCGTCTGCTACACGGCTAAAACATGTAAATGTAATTACACAGCAACAGGAGTGAAACTGTCCTGTGATGTAAAATGTTCTCCAATAATGTTTTGGTGTCCTGAAGCAATCTGGCCCTGGAGGAGAAGCCTTGCAGAGACATGAGGCGTCAGACATGACTAATGGAGCTGCGAGGCATCAAACACATTCATCTGAGGGCCGCGCTCTGTCATTCAGAGTCGTCTGTCTGTCTGAGCTGCTCTGTTATCAGAAGAGACACAAGAGGAACCTGAGGGGAAGCTGGATGCTGCATCCCTGTTCACTGGTTACATTTCAGAGGAAAACTCAAAGAGATCAGGAGAAAAAAACTGAAAAAGAAATGTGTATTGCCTCTCTCTCTCTCTTTCTCCCCCATCTCTCTCCCTCTCTCCCTCTCTTCCCCCCCTCTCTCTCTGTCTCTCTCCCCCTCCCTCCCTCTCTCTCTCTCTCTCTCTCCCCCTCCCTCCCTCTCTCTCTCTCTCTCTTCCCCCCCTCTCTCTCTCTCCCCCTCCCTCCCTCTCTCTCACCCTCCCCCCCCCCCCCTCTCTCTCTCTCTCCCCCCCTCTCCTTTCCCTTTTTTTACAGGAAATAAAAAAGGCTTATGATTGTTGATAAGCAGCTGAACGACTGTGTTGTTGTTGTTGTTGTTGTTGTTGTTGTTGTTGTTGTTGTTGCTGCTGTTGCTGCCTGTGTCATTGAGGAGGCCTGTGATTTATATCTGAATATTTCAGCAGAGACACATTTGGAATAGAAGATTTTGGAATCACTTTAATCTGGCATCCAAGATTCCAGCCTTCCCAAACTTGAGTACAAACTTTGTCATGGATTTTGTGAATGTCAATACAGCCTTGCTGCCCAACTCACACAGAAACCACCATCCCTCCACCACAGCCAATCAAGAGCCAGTCAGTCAGTGAGCCAGTCAGTCAGTCAGCCAGTCAGTCAAGTCAGTCAGTCAGCCAGTTAGCCATTCAACAAGTCAGTCAGTCAGTCAGTCAGTCAGCCAGTTAGCCATTCAACAAGTTAGTCAGTCAGTCAGTCAGTCAGTCAGTCAGCCAGTCAGCCAGTCAGCCAGTTAGTCAGTGAGCCAGTGAGTCAGCCACTCAGCCAACCAACCAGTCAGTCAGTCAGTCAGTCAGTCAGTCAGTCACACAGTCAGTCAGTCAGTCAGTCAGTCAACCAGTCAGTCAGCCAGTCAGTCAGTCAGTCAGCCAGCCAGTCAGTCAGCCAGTCAGTCAGCCAGTCAAGCAGTCAGTCAGTCAGTCTGTCCAACAGTATAAAACATGTCGTATATTTTTACTTAATAATGGGCCTATATGTTTGCTATGAAGGAATGTCTCCTGACTGTGGGGCTAGGGCAAGGTATTTATGACCCCCTTTGCCAAAGCTCCTGGCCTCTCCCCCCTTTTCACACCCCAAGCATCTGTAGTGACTGTGATAGGATCACTGGTAGATATTTGCATACGAAAAGGGCATAAATAGGGCAGTACAGGGGCAGATCTTCCTCTTATCACCCCTGCTGAAGATCAGACCAGACCAGACCAGACCAGACCAGACCATCTGTACTTTAATTAAATCGTCTTAAACTCAGAATTGATTCTTTGATTCATAACCAACAAGGTAATATACTACAAACACGTTTGCCAGAACCTCATTTCCACCACATTTCTTTTACAAAATGCACTATAACTCTCAAAACAGAGTTATTACCTTACAGCATAATATGTATTATATATAACTAATATATTATAGCTAAAGTGAACACAGAAACTGCCAAAAAAACATGTAGAGTTTCTGTTCTCTCCTGTCTGCAGGCCACATGTACATGACCACATTTGTGTTTCCATGTTCATGTGTTATTACAGACTGGTCGTTAGTTAAACTGTTGAGCGATCAGTGAAATAGCTACAGGCTGTAATTCAGTTTAATTCATCAACATTTATTACTTCTGTGTGTTACGTAGAAAGATGTGTTAACTGGTCTGCAAATAGGTGCTAAATAAACACACACACACACACACAGCTCAACAGTCGTGTTCCTGATGTGTTGAGGTGGTGAAGGTCAGAGGTCAGGGTCGTTATGCTGCGGCTGTTTGACAAGAACCCGGTTCCTCCGGCCCGTTCTGAGGTTTAGACATGAAAACCTGTCAACACACAAACACACACATACATACACACACACACACACACACACACACATACACACACACACACACACACCTAAACACACCTACACGGACGCGTACACGCACACACCTACACCTACAACCTACACACCCACACCCACACCCACACGCACGCACGCACGCACGCACGCACGCACGCACACACACACACACACACACACACACACACACACACACACACACACACACAGCTTTAGGAACTCCCAGGCTCTGAGCCATTCCCCACACAGCCTCTCAGGACGCTGCTGCAAATTGGTTTCTGTATCTGAAGGCGGGGGGGGGGGGGGGGGGGGGCAGAGGGATGGGGGGGTGGCAGAGAAGGGGGGCTGGGGGGTGGCAGAGATTTTTTTGTGCAAGCGTGAAATTAGTTTGAGCTGATTGGTGAAGAAGGATCATTGAAGGTGATAGTCTGACCAGAAGTTCATGGTAGAACTATGTGTTAATTAACTTCTTACATATGCAGGTAGTGGAGGCCTAGTGGGTAGTGAATTCGACTGATGATCAGGTCGTGAGCCCTCAGCCCTCAGTTCCTCCAGGGAGACTGTCCCTGTAATCTCTAACTGTGAGTCTCTCTGGATGAAAGCGTCTGCTAAGTGGTTCAGATGTCCAGTCCAGGCTCTCCTCTGTACTGGACAGGTAGGGACACACTGGACACATTCTAGAACGGGAGGTTTAGGGAACATTCTAGAACGGGAGGTTTAGGGAACATTCTAGAACGGGAGGTTTAGGGAACATTCTAGAACGGGAGGTTTAGGGAACATTCTAGAACGGGAGGTTTAGAGAACATTCTAGAAGAGGAGGGTTAGGGAACATTCTAGAAGGGGAGGTTTAGAGAACATTCTAGAACGGGAGGTTTAGAGAACATTCTAGAAGGGGAGTTTTAGAGAACATTCTAGAAGAGGAGGGTTAGGGAACATTCTAGAAGGGGAGGTTTAGAGAACATTCTAGAACGGGAGGTTTAGAGAACATTCTAGAAGGGGAGGTTTAGAGAACATTCTAGAAGGGGAGGTTTAGAGAACATTCTAGAACGGGAGGTTTAGAGAACATTCTAGAATGGGAGGGTTAGGTAACATTCTAGAACAGGAGGTTTGGGACAGCAGTTCTGGTGGAGTTAGGGTGGAGGTAGGGTTAGGGTTAGGGTGGAGTTAGGGTGTTAGGGCACCTGTATCCTGTTTTATTTCACTCAAGGTCTACGACATGTGGATTTAATCACAGCCATGGCCAGCTCTGCTCTATATAAGTATATAACACACACACACACACACACACACACACACACACACACACACACACACTACACACACATTTACAAGAAAACCAAAAGCACAATTCACAACTATAATCAGACTGACCTCCTCTTTCACTTCCATCACCACCACAGGCCACTAGACACTCTGCTGGTCATCAGGGGTCATCAGGGGTCATCAGGGGTCATCAGGGGTCAGGGGTCAAGGAAGAGACAGCAGTCAACCAATAAAGATCTGTCACCTTTGACCCCCATGAAACAAACAAACACCCTTTGGAGAAAAGAAGGTTAAGCTCATTTCTCAGTCTTGTTGTCGCCTCAAAGTCTCCCCACAGGGGAAACCTGGGATGTGTAAACAGCCTTTTGATTCTTGAAGAATAGAACTTAGAAACGCCTCGTGAACTTAGTTCAACTGACTTACATCATCAGAACCCAAAACACAAGCTTGGTTTACTCCATTGTTTGTAAACAGTGTTATTATAAGCAAACACTGTACAGCTGGATCTCATGTATTGTCAGTCCTTCTCCAACCACAACATTCAGCTGTGTACCAAAACAGTGGCAGCGAGACCCATTTGTTGTTGTTTCTCCCTTTAAAAATCACACAGCTATGATAGTAATTCTGAATTACAGTATAAACTTCGAGCTTGTGAAACCGAGTGTACATGTACCTGTATATCTGTCTCCTCTTCAAACAGAAGTAATGTCAATCACAACTTCATTAGTTTATTAACATGGTCATCATACAGTAATCACAATTCACCGCAAAGTCCATGAAAACAAGGACAACAAATATGACTGAGCGCTGATGTTGTGTACAGGACTGAGGAAGTTCACAGCTAGTCACCATAGATATGAGGTAAATATTGTTAACCTGATG
This sequence comes from Nansenia antarctica, assembly GCF_963989245.1. NCBI lineage: Eukaryota > Metazoa > Chordata > Actinopteri > Argentiniformes > Microstomatidae > Nansenia > Nansenia antarctica. Next base: position 41,965,894 of record NC_137679.1, on the reverse strand, counting down.
CAGATAGGTCAAAGGTTACTGCTGAGTTGTGAGAAGAAAAAAGTATCAAACAAACATGTTTGATTCACCTGCCGAAGTATACAAATAAAAGCAAATCAACCTGTAACAAAAAGTGCTTATTTTTGGCCAGAGTAAAAAGGTCAGATACAAAGAGTTTCCATTGTTCTATTATATATATATTATACAATATATCTGATGTTCTATTATATATATTATACAATATATCTGATGTTCTATTATATATATTATACAATATATCTGATGTTCTATTATATATATTATACAATATATCTGATGTTCTATTATATATATTATACAATATATCTGATGTTCTATTATATATATTATACAATATATCTGATGTTCTATTATATATATTATACAATATGTCTGATGTTCTATTATATATATATTATACAATATATCTCATGTTCTGTTATATATATTATACAATATATCTCATGTTCTATTATATATATTATACAATATATCTCATGTTCTATTATATATATTATACAATATATCTCATGTGTCTGGTGATATTAAACAGACACCATCTTATTGAGACCAAAACAAGCCCATCTGTGTGAATAATATTCACACTGTTTAATATCAGTATTATCATATATATCACATCATATCATATATTATAACCATGTCCATGTTTTTACCTCACGCCAGAAACTACACATGGTCTTCTTCTCCCCTGACATATATAGTAGTGTATATATATATATATAGTAGTGTATATATATATATATATAGTAGTGTATAAAGTATATATATATATATATATATATATATATATATATAAATATAGTAGCGTATATATAAATATAGTAGTGCCTTCAAATGAGAAAACTCAGGGAATAAATACAATGATTTATATTTACCCAGAGGGGCAAGAGAGCCCAAAGCTACACATGTATTCTACACTAAATATAATCCGTTGGTTCACATCAGTAAATCACTTCTGAAACTGATTTAATGAACAGCTGGGATGGGAATCCTGTTCTGCAGCTGCTCACAGCAGTTCTCTATGTATATACAGTACATATATACAGTACTATACATGTATAGAATCCTGTTCTGCAGCGTCTCACAGCAGTTCTCTACGGGGAACAAACAAGTGATGCAGCATTTGCTCCTATCTGCCGGCTTTCTAACAACCGCAAAGATGTGAAGAGATCCCCAAATCTCTCTCATCCTCGCCCTGTGTGTGTGTGTGTGTGTGTGTGTGTGTGTGTGTGTGTGTGTGTGTGTGTGTTCGTCCCTGAGGACAGCAGTCCAGAGGGTCAACCCATTAATCTAAGGCACCCAGGGTCTCCCTGTGGTTGATTAGCTCTGCCATCCATTAGCTGGGCTTTATCTCCCAGCAGAGAGCGAGTTCCCCTCTGCCCTCTCCTCTGAGGACCAGGTGATCCACCAGGCATCATCAAAGGATCCCAGAGGGGAGAGGAGAGGGAGTGTTGATCTCTCTGTGATCGGCTGAGCCTCCTGGGAGAGTTTAGGGGTGAGGCACCGTGCGGGGTTCGTACACAGAACACCTGACTTCCTGGTTCTAAGGTACTCCTTCAAAAGAGGTAATAAGAGAGGCAGCCTTCTGATTGGTCAGCCTTAAACAACACACTCATGTGACTGAACCTCATAGGCTCAAACACACTCACAATAAACTACTGTGTTCTCACAATAAACTACTGTGTTCTCTCAATAAACTACTGTGTTCTCACAATAAACTACTGTGTTCTCACAATAAACTACTGTGTTCTCACTATAAACTACTGTGTTCTCTCAATAAACTACTGTGTTCTCACAATAAACTACTGTGTTCTCTCAATAAACTACTGTGTTCTCACTATAAACTACTGTGTTCTCTCAATAAACTACTGTGTTCTCACAATAAACTACTGTGTTCTCACAATAAACTAGTGTGTTCTCACTATAAACTACTGTGTTCTCACTATAAACTACTGTGTTCTCTCAATAAACTACTGTGTTCTCACTATAAACTACTGTGTTCTCACTATAAACTACTGTGTTCTCTCAATAAACTACTGTGTTCTCTCAATAAACTACTGTGTTCTCACTATAAACTACTGTGTTCTCTCAATAAACTACGGTGTTCTCTCAATAAACTACTGTGTTCTCACAATAAAATACTGTGTTCTCTCAATAAACTACTGTGTTCTCACTATAAACTACTGTGTTCTCTCAATAAACTACTGTGTTCTCACAATAAACTACTGTGTTCTCACTATAAACTACTGTGTTCTCACAATATACTACTGTGTTCTCACAATAAACTACTGTGTTCTCACTATAAACTACTGTGTTCTCACAATAAACTACTGTGTTCTCTCAATAAACTACTGTGTTCTCACAATAAACTACTGTGTTCTCACTATAAACTACTGTGTTCTCTCAATAAACTACTGTGTTCTCACAATAAACTACTGTGTTCTCTCAATAAACTACTGTGTTCTCACAATAAACTACTGTGTTCTCACTATAAACTACTGTGTTCTCACAATAAACTACTGTGTTCTCACAATAAACTACTGTGTTCTCTCAATAAACTACTGTGTTCTCTCAATAAACTACTGTGTTCTCACAATAAACTACTGTGTTCTCACTATAAACTACTGTGTTCTCTCAATAAACTACTGTGTTCTCACTATAAACTACTGTGTTCTCACTATAAACTACTGTGTTCTCACTATAAACTACTGTGTTCTCACTATAAACTACTGTGTTCTCTCAATAAACTACTGTGTTCTCACTATAAACTACTGTGTTCTCTCAATAAACTACTGTGTTCTCTCAATAAACTACTGTGTTCTCTCAATAAACTACTGTGTTCTCACTATAAACTACTGTGTTCTCACAATAAACTACTGTGTTCTCTCAATAAACTACTGTGTTCTCTCAATAAACTACTGTGTTCTCACTATAAACTACTGTGTTCTGGGGAAAGTGTTTGCGTGTGTCGCTGTTCAAACAAACCACCAACAAACTGTGAAAGGGTACACTTCAGGGACGCCCGGGTATTTGTTTTCTGTTGTGCACATAGCCTCCCTAAGCAGATGTGGTCGCTTTCTCAGGGATGATTGTGTGTTGATAAAGAGGATTATGTTCCCTGTTTAACACTAGAACAGCTGTGCCTTTCTTACCTACTATAAGAGCCGCCTCTGGGGTCAAATGACCATAGTCTTTAGTATGGGAAGCTGCTACTTACACACAACGACCACTAGTTGGCGCGTCTTGTAAATTAGCCTGCCTCCTACACAGAAAGACTGCTAAATAGCTTCATACTAGCTTATCCTGATGTGATTTTGTAAATGTAAGGATACTGGGTGGTAGAACGCACATGTCTAGGAAAAGTCATGAAAGGAGGGTCCTGAAATTTGATCGAGTGCAAAGGTATAAAACATTTTTTCTCACTTGGTCAAATGACCCCACCCAGGGCTGTTCTAGTGTTCTGTGACACTTTAAAATAACGTGAAAAAATACTTTTGTGCAATATGACACCCCTAGTTGACTATCTGTGCAGTATAGTACAGTGGATTGTGTACATAGCCTTTATTTATGTAAACCAGCTCCTTACCTTACCTTGTGATTTTGTGCTTTTTCTAAAAAAAAAAAAAAAAAAATCCCTTTCCTAACACCAGGGGAGCCACCCCTCCTAAATTTCGTTGTTTGGTACCTGTACTGTAGCAATGACAAATAAAGTCCATTCCATTCCATTCCATTCCATTCCATTCCATAATGACCCCACCCAGGGCTGTTCTAGTGTTAATGACCCCACCCAGGGCTGTTCTAGTGTTAACACATCACTCCTGCAGCATTGTACTTTTCTTGAAATGCATGACCCCAGCATGACCCCAGCATGACCCCAGTGCTCCAGGTCTCTGTCCTACGGTGTGTGTGTGGGTGGGGGATTACTGTTTCTGTCCTACGGTCGGTGTGTGTGTGTGTGTGTGTGTGTGTGTGTGTGTGGGAGTGTGTGTGTGTGTGTGTGGGAGTGTGTGTGGGTGGCGGATTACTGTTTCTGTCCTACGGGGTGTGTGTGTGTGTGTGTGTGTGTGTGTCTGTGTGTGTATGTGTGTGTATGTGTGTGTGTGTGTGTGTGTGTGTTACTGTTTGGCTGATGAGCTGTGTTACACGGCTCGCTCTCAGAAATTGCCCTCAATTTCCCCTCAATTTCCCTCAGTGTCGGAGGCCAGGGCTCGGTTCTGCTGTCACACAGAACATCAGCGTGAGTGAAGCGTTCCGGGCTCGCACCCAAGAGACCAACAACAGAACCCCCCCAACAGAACCCCCCCCCCCCCCCCCCCCAACTTCTACATTCTATATAATCTGTCTATCTGTGAAGAGTGGGAGCATTAAGTCATATATAAATATATACATACACAGTTCCAGTCAAAAGTTTGACTTTGTTCAATTGAAAAGTTGACTGGTTCAATTGAATGGGAAAGTGTGTCCAAACGTTTGACTGGTACTGTATGTGTGTATATGTTACGGTACATGTGGGAAGACGGTACATGTGGGAAAACTAGGGTCAGGGTTAGGTGCTACGGTGCTAGGGTTAAGGTTAGGGTTAGGGGTAGGGGTCGGGTTAGGGTTAGGGTTAGGATTAGGGTTAGGGTTAGACATGCCAGCATGTACCAAGTCGACGTTGCACCTAACCCTAACCCTAGTTTTCCCACATTGTACCGTATTCCCACATGTTCCGTAAAATATATATATATATATATATATTCAGTATTTTAAAGAAGATTATAGTTATAGTGAAACATTATATATGTATTTATAGAATGTTTCACTATAATTATAATGTAACATAATGGCTTCTGTTGGCTTCTTGTGTCTTCTTAAAAATAATGATACAAAGATACATACTGACTAACTAAAAACACGAATCATAAACCATTATCACTTTCTCCTTAATGAGCTTAAAAACCAATCACCTGTCCACTGTACCTCACACACATCTCATCTGCACAACGAAAAAAACCACCAAAGCGCTCGCCACATTCAGACACATATTAGGATAACCCTGTAACACTCTCCTCACAAGCCTCCGCCGCGCTCCGCCAGACTCTGTGGCTTTGTGCTAATTAAAACCCCCATCTGCTTGTGGGACCTGGTGTCTCTCCGTGATGGAAAACAGACGTCCTGGTAATACCTCAGTGTAATCTCTGACATTGGAGAGAAGGGAGTGACGACTTCAGAGCCGAACTCGACTAATGAAGCGCCGTGTTGAGGTGTGATGATGAAGGCCTTACAAGTTCTGAAATGTGTTGTTTTGCTGCAAGAATATCTAATTAAAATAGATCTTGTAAATGGGATGCGGGAGAGAGAAGTACAATAAATGTGAGGTAAATAAACTTAGTGTAAGAGGGTTACTACAGTTCAGGATCAAACTGCTGTTGTGATTCCGTTTGGTTTCTTAGCTAGCTAGCGAGCGAGCTAACAATAGTTTTGGAGGTATTAACACTAGAACAGCCAAATTTCAGGACCCTCCTTTCATGACCTTCTAGATATGTGCGTTTTCCCACTCAGTATCCTTACATTTACAAAATCACATCAGGATAAGCTAGTATGAAGCTATTTCGCAGTTTTTCTGTGTAGGAGGCAGGCTAATTTACACACGCGCCAACTAGTGGTCATTGTGTGTAAATAGCAGCTTTCAATTGTAAAGACTATAATCATTTGACCCCCGAGGCGGCTCTTATAATAGGTAAGGTAAAAAAGGCACGGCTGTTCTAGTGTTAAAAGGCCGCCATGTTTACTGAGCACACACACAGCACACAGCAGCAAGGTCAGGGGTGAGACACGGTGGTGGAGGACAGAGTCACAGAGAGACAGGACAGGTAGGACAGAGAGGTGGTTCAGACACGGTGGTGGAGGACAGAGAGGTGGTTCTGACACGGTGGTGGAGGACAGAGTCACAGAGAGGCAGGACAGGTACAGGACAGAGAGGTGGTTCAGACACGGTAGTGGAGGACAGAGTCACAGAGAGGCAGGACAGGTACAGGACAGAGAGGTCTCACAGGAAACACTCTCTCCTTGACGCTCAAGGTCTCACCAACAACAAACACGGTGACGAGCAGGGAGAAGGTCAGGGGTCAGCAGGATCTGGTACAACAAGGCAGCATCCCTGGTCTCCCCAGAGACACCCAGACAAACACCGGCCCAGATGAGAAGTGACAGAATGATGTCACACCTTCCACTCCATCCATGGGGCTGATGTGTTGAGGAGGGGAACCATGGCAACGTGGCACGGCTTTACAACACAGACTATATCTGTATTTGTACTTGACACATTGTAGTTGTCAGGTACAGGACATACAGACGTGATTTATATAGTGAAATGCTTTAGAATCTTGCTCCTCGATTAACTACAGCAACAACAATCAACAATACAATATATAGTTATATATACAGTACATAGTTAGCATTACTACTCACATATGGCCTCACCACTAAGACCATTGAGCTAAATCAGGAAATAACCTGAAGCCAGCAGGTGTGTTGAGTTATCTATATAGTTATCTATAGGGTTGAGTATCTGAGTGTCCTGAGACACGGAGGGACGGGTGACAGCGGTTCGGAAGGACAAACTGCAGAGGACAGCAGAGCATGTCCCACACACACACACACACACACTGACTCACACACACACACACACACACTGACTCACACAGAGAGGGAATGTGCCATGAAATGAGTTTCTGAACCTTCCTGTGATGTTTAATTGATGCAGAGAAGTTCAGAGGTGTGTGTGTGTGTGTGTGTGTGTGTGTGTGTTCTGCACGGTGTGTGTTCAGACGGATCAGATTTACTAGAGCCACACTGACAGTGGCGATGCTTCCAATTATCAACACACAAAATGAAGAAGGACAGATTAGAAGTTGTGGAGCAGCTCTCAGCAAACTTTGTTGTCTCAGAGAATTCCCCCCCGAAATAATGATAGTGTGAATCTATGATGTGTGTGTCTGTATATTTCAATTTGGTTGATGTCCATGATGGGTTTTGTGGCAGTCTTAAGCCGTCCTGTGCAGGTAAGATACCACGGCTCCTCTAGGCCTTATCTAATCTAATCCCCCTTATTCATTTGATTTCAACAAGGTGGTTTGATGGTGTTACAAACATGTATTTGATGACATCATTGGTTATTTATTGTTTAACATATATTATTATTGACAGAATACCAGTGTTCCTTATTTATTTTTCCATAAATGTTACAGAACCAGATATCTGCTGGAGGCTTTGGACCCAGACCAATTCACCCACAACCTGAGGTAACTTCTGCTTCATTCCACAGCGGGGACATCCTGGGAGTGGTGGTGATTTATGTGCTGGTCCGCTGGCGTTAAGTGTCCCCGGGAAACTAATAGAACCCCCCCCAAGGCCCCAAGGCCATCGAAGGAAAAGATCTATACAAGATGAGCAGTTAAAAGATGATTCGAACCCCTATGATGGAGCGATGCTCCCTGCAAAACGACTACATGGACCAGCCAGAACACCAGCATGGATGAAGAACTAAGTAGTTGTGATGTGATTCAGTGTGTCGTCGCCTCTGTGTCTTCCTACTAAATCAACCAGCCCAAGGCCTCCTCCCCCTGCCTCATTACAAGCTGTGGAGATGGGAGTTGTTTTTCTCCGACACAGAGAACATATTTTTCTAGTGTGATGATATAAGACACCACCCCAACACCCCCCCACCATCTCTCTGAAATGTATACTGTAGTGGGATTAAGTTGATCCTATAAATCTGTAGTTACACTGTGTGAATTACAACATGCTGTAATGTTGTTACTTAAAATGAATGATTTGATGAAATTGGTTTTCAACAACATATACAGTGAATGTCAATACTATGACATTAATACTTCTTGATGTTTATATAAATCTCGGAACACAAACACTTGAAACCAGACTTGAATATGTTGAGTTATCCACCCTCCATCAAGTGGAAATAAAAATGTCTCTGCAAATGATTCTGTTGGCTGGAACACACACATAACCCTCTCCAACACCAGAGCCCAGCATCACACAGACGCCAAGGTGTTGATTGCATCCAAAAGTCCAATTAACTTCTGCCTAGTCCCTTGGCGAGCAATCAACTTGATTAACTTTATCTTTAATTAGGGACTGTTCATTTCTCTGCAAGGCAAGCAGACTGTTTATATGAAGAGACAGTAAAGACAGTATCCTGGACCAGATCCATCAAGCCATCTGACTCCAGATCAATCGCCTGGAACCCGTTCAGTGATGTTTACTCTCACTGGTTTTTAATTGCGACCAATTCTTTGTGTAGAAAGTACAGGAGTGAAACGTCAGCTATATTTACACTGCTGATCTGGCCATTAACACCATCTTAGTGCCACAGTACAGTAATTATAAAAGATTAATTTACACCGACATTCTATTTAAGGCAGCATAACATCTTTCCACACACAAATGAACCACAGATAAGTAATGTTTCTCTCACACGCATACAACAGGGAGCTGATGTAGCATATATACTGAAAATATTATATATTAAATATAATGCACTCACTGCGCTGCATGTCGCTTTGGATAAAAACGTCAGCTAAATGGCATACACACTCACACACGTACAGTATTAGGAGCACCTGTGCACCTTCTCATTCATTCAGTCTGGTGTAATGGTGTGGGGAATGTTTTCTTGGCACACTTTGGGCCCGTTAATACCAAACAACCATCGCTTGAATGCCACAGCCTATTTGAGTATTGTTGCTGAACATGTTCATCCCTTCATGGCCACAATGTTCCCGTCTTCTAATGGCTACTTCCAGCATGATAATGCACCATGTCACATAGCAGAAGTCGTCTCAAACTGGTTACATGAAGATGAGTTCAGTGGCCTTTCCAGTCACAGTATCTGAATCCAATAGAACACCTTTGAGATGTGGTAGAATGGGAGATTCACAGCTTGAAAGTGCACTTGAAAAATCCACAGGAATTGCCTGATGCAATCATGTCATCATGGACCAGAGGAATGGAATTTCTCAAAGGAATGTTTCCAACATATTGTGGAATCAATGCCATGAAGAATTGAGGCTGTTTTGAGAGCAAAGGGAGGCCATACCCAGTATTAGTATAGTTCCTAATAAATTGTTCGGTGAGTGTGTATTATTATGTTGCCAGTGGTTGAGATTGCTACTGTAAACAAACAAAACTCAAAATACTACTTTGCAGGCTTTGAATACAATAAAGGCATAATATATTATATTATAGAAGGATGTCTGGAGGAAAAGGCGCCTGTTGTAAAACATATTTCCCTTGATATTCACCGTTTCTGACTCATTAATATGATGTGCATCCACACACACCTGTCCACACACACACACACACACACACACACACACACACACACACACACACACACACCTGTCCACACAGACACACACACACACACACACACACACACACACACATCTCACATCTGATAGAAAGGGAACTCTGCACCATGGAGACCAGGACATTAAAGCACTGTAGCGACTTTACTTTCTACATACAAATGTGGCTCTGGTACTGTTGGGGGGGGGGGGGGGGGGGGGGTACTAGGGGGGTTGAGGTGGTCTAGTGGATAGTGAGTTAGACTGGTGATCGGAAGGTTGTGAGTTACAATCTGAAACACCACCACTAGTGTGCCCTTGAGTAAGGCACTTAGCCCTCAGTTACTCCAGGGGGAATGTGCCCTCCCCAACACACACACACACACACACACACACAAATACGGAAATGAGAAGGTTTAAAAATTTACTTTGAATGGCAGCGGTTAAGGGGAAGGAGTCACTTTACAAGATCTTTTAGAGATTAATCAATTCAACTAGTCTCACTAGCCCCATTCATTCAGGCAAGTGACGACTCCTGATAAACAACATCCAGAAACGTTATTTTCCCCAGGGAAAATCTGGAGATTCCTAAACCATTGGGGGCCAGAGCCCCGGACACCCAGGACTAACGACGCCTCTGGTTTGCAATTTCAATAAAATGCTGTTAAACCTGAAAGGAACAAATCTCTCCTGGTGTGATATCGGACCTGGATTATGAGGGTGTCCAGTCCGAGAGCGTAGGTGCCGGGGTGATAGATGATGAGGTCATAAAGATGCCGGGGTGATAGATGATGAGGTCATAAAGCAGAGACAAGGACAGGGCAGGGCGACACATTACCACCCGGTCGATCGGTGGATCGTAGGCATGAAATTGCCGCCACGGATCAATGACTAATCTGAGAAGAAGATCGATCTGAAAGACAGTGTCACTAATCAATGGCTATTCATTTTCCAACAACCACATTTCCACAAATAGGACACTTAATATGGTACCGCAGGGTAATTACTGCCTCCTGTTTAAGAAGGATGACACTGAGGAGCAGACGGAGAGACGGGCCCGTCCTCACTAATGGCTCTCAGGCGCCGACGCTGATCAACGTGATGAGGACAGAACCCAACTACATTTACATTGAAGTCATTTAGCAGACGCTCTTATCCACAGAGACTTACAGTAAGTACATTTGTCTAAGTCAACTATACAACAACTATACAACAAGTAAGTCAACTATACAACAACTATACAACAAGTAAGTCAGTTATACAACAACTATACAACACGTCAGTCAACTAAACAACAACTATACAACAACTAAGTCAACTATACAACAACTAAGTCAACTATACAACAACTATACAACAAGTAAGTCAACTATACAACAACTATACATCAACTATACACAGTCATCGTCAGTAAAACATGTGATAAGAACAAGTTCCCATGGCAGTCACATCAGGGTCGTATCCTTCAGCTGTAGTAGAGGAAGAGTCTACAGGAGAGGGGCCGTAGCTGTGATGTTGCTGCACAGGACAGCTGGTTGTCCAGGGTCACCCCAGGAGTCTTTGCTGGTCGGGGATAGTGAGTTTGACTGAGTTCAAATCCCACCTGGGAACACCGCCACTAGTGTGCCATTGAGTAAGGCACTTAGCCCTAAATGACTGCAGGGAGACTGTCCCTGTAATCTCTAACAGGGGGGGGAAGAGATACAAAGTTTGCCATTTAGCAGACGCTTTTAATCCAAAGCGTTTTTCAATTACGAATTACAGGGACATTCCCCCTGGAGTAACTGAGGGCTAAGTGCCTTACTCAAGGGCACACTAGTGGTGGCGTTTCATCCAGGTTTTAACTCACAACCTTCCAATTACCAGTCCTACTCACTATCCACTAGACCACCACTACCGCTCAAAGTTGAGTATCATCATCAGCACAGCAGCGTTAAGACAAAACCACCGTGTGAGGAAATTACAGAACCGAGACAAGGTAAAATGCATTAACCCAGTCTGCCTAAGTCGTAGCGTCGTAGCGTCGTAGAGTCGTAGAGTCGTAGAGTCGCAGAGTCGTAGAGTCGTAGCGTCGTAGCGTCGTAGAGTCGTAGAGTCGTAGAGTCGTAGCGTCTACGTCCCCGTAGAAACGTCTGTTACCACCAACAGCTACTGGAGGCGGGGCCGGGCTCTGAAGGCAGCATCAGTCACAGCAGCAGGACTGATGAAGGCGTCTGAGCTCTGTGGGGAGAGGCTGCAGTCAGCCTGAGACAGATCTGTCTATCTACCTATAGTCCAGTCAATCTAACTAAAAAAAAGGCCCAACCCAGGAGAAATTGCAATAGTAATGTTTCATAGTTTTTATTGTTCCTAATACCCTCCTGCATCATATATTAAAAGTCTTACTTGATTAATTTATTGGATCATACTTTTTTCAAGGTCAAAAGAGGTTAAACAATGTTTTAGAGTGACGCCATCTGGGTAAAATGGTGTTAATATTGGAGGGCCTATGTATACCTATCCAACATATTTGATAGATAGATAGATAGATAGACTTTATTTGTCATTGTTACAGTACAGGTACCAAACAACGAAATTTAGGAGGGGAGGCTCCCCTGGTGTTTAAGAAAGGAAAAAGAAACACATTTTGGAAAAAGCATAGATGCATAAAATCACAAGAAGATAAGGAGCTGGTTTACATCAATAGAGGCTATGTACACAATCCACTGTACTATACTGCACAGATAGTCAAATAGGGTTGTCATATTTCACAAGAAAGTATTTTTTTCACATTTTTTTAAAGTGTCACAGTTTGCAGGCTTGAAAATGTACATGTTTGTGCCTCAGCACTAGCTGCCATACAATCCGTCCGGACTTGTCCTGTGCCCAGAACTTAGGCCTTTTCTGTGTTCAGGGCCTTGACGGCCCTGTGGTAGAAGCTGTCCTTCAGTCTGTTTGTCCTAGCGGCCGGGGTCCTGTACCTCCTGTTCGAGGGCAGCTTGACAAAGTGTTCGTGTCCAGGGTGGGTCGGGTCCTTGGAGATCTTGGAGGCCCTCCTGAGACAGCGTGTTTTGTACAGCTCCTCCAGAGAGGGGAGGGTGGCGCCGGTGATCCCCTGTGCTGTTCTCACGACTCTCTGTAGATCGTTTCTCTCCGCTGCCGTGCAGCTGTGGTACCAGTTGGAGATGCCGAAGGTGAGGATGCTCTCCACTGCGCCGTGGTAGAAGGCCACCAGCATCTTCTCCTTGCTGTGTTGTTTCTTGAGGCATCTCAGGGTGTATAGCCGCTGTTGTGCCCTCTTGATGGTGCCTTTAGTGTTGTCCTTCCAGGCCAGGTCATCCCGCATGATGTGTCCCAGGAAACGGAGGTTTGAGACCATCTCCACGCTCTCTCCGTCGATGAGCAGGGGCAGGATCTCGGACTTTTTCCTCCTGTAGTCTACGATGAATTCCTGGGTCTTTGACTTGTTTAGCAGCAGGTTGTTTACCTTGCACAGCTTGCTCAATTGCTCTACCTCATCCCTGTACGCCGCCTCGTCCCCCCCCGAGATACATCCCACCACGGTGGTGTCGTCTGCAAAATTTGGTGTCTTTTCCTATGTTTTGGGGGTCAATCTTTCCAATAAAACACTTTTTCAGAGGATATTCTTAAGTCTTATACCTGTATTAGGGGTACAACTACCCCAACACCCACTTATTTGCCAAATGTGACGCCAGACAATGTTTTCATCAATCAGTTGCCTACATAAACTCTCCGTTTTTTACATATTCTGAAACTACAGATTGTACGCTTTCAAATGATGTGTCATACATTAAAATCGGACAGGAATTGAAAACGACACAAGTATTTGAATGTTGGTACACCTCAAACACAGAATGGGAGAAAAGTCACAACAAACGCTGCTAACAGCTAGCGGCTAAGAATGGCACATAGCTACGAACATCTAACTGCATTTTTAATAACATCACAACATGCTGAGAGAACATCAACATGCTAAAAACACATAACTACACATAATTAGATGATCACACAGTCCTTGCTTTTGAACACGAACAAAAAAGAGAGTATAGGCCAATGCACACGGCGTGCGATTTTGTCGCACGACAACATTTGATTCTCAATTCACACCACCGAAGTGTGTGGGTGTGAATGGAGAATCGAATGTTGTCGTGCAACAAAATCGCATCGCACGCCGTGTGCATTGTCTCATTCAAAACAATGGAATTGAATTCGGCGGTGCGACAAAATCGCCGCCGTGTGCATTGGCCTTATGTTCACAAGTCAAGTCTCCCTTACCAGTAGCCTAAGGCAGAGGAGAACAGTGAATTCAATCCACACGTTATAAGTATTTAGTGATCGTTAAACTTTATTAGGCCTATATTGAGTGGTTACTTTAAAACTTAAAGTTGAGTGTTATGAGAAAAAAAAAAGAAAACCAAATATTGTTGACACAATAAGTTTCACTTTAATTTTCTGTGACTAGTTTATCCCTAGACTGGCTTGCGTCACACATGTTCCTTATCATGTGTCACGCCCCACCCCCATCCTGTGAAAGATATTATTGGTCCCCCACAATATATCACTGTAAACACAACTTGATGCATCATTGATGTAATTTCAATAAAAATACACAATGAAAACACCACTCCCAGTCTGTCATTGGTAAGTAGTTCAAACACAGATGTTAGACATTTCTCAAAATCAAAATGTCTAGTTGACAGTCTGTATCACCTTGGGTTTGGCTGAAGTGCTGCAGTAGCTGAGAAACTTGAGGTACATGGATTCACACCTGGGCACTTCATGCAATAAGTTGTTGATAATGCTGACCATAATATCTGAACAATTGATGGCCATGGAACGTTCTATGGCATGGGAATTATTGTATGCATCACCCGCAGAATTGAACAAGCTTCCATCATTCCACTATCAAGTTGACAGCAAAGGACCTAACAGATGTCGGATGCATTAACATTGTTCCATATGTACAGAAGTCTGGGGGCCTAGTGTACACACCAAATACGGTGCCCAAAATGCTCGAAGGAAAAGCAGTTGCCAGGGCCATACGAGGTAATTTCCTGGTTGATGGAGCACTGAACACCCTACTGGCAGCGAAAACTTTTCATGTCAAACTGCCTGTCCCAAACAAAGCAAACTATGCTGTGGACTCAGAGGATGTGTCAGAGTTGACTCAAGATGGTACCGTTGCTGATGACAGCGAGGACACAGTTTCTGAACAGCCAGATGGAGAATCCACAGACCATGCCAAAGTACCAGAGGAACTAGCAGAAGCCTCAGATCTGTATGACAGTGTTATGGCTGCCACCGCAACCAGGACAAATGCAAGTGGACTACTCCAGATCATAGCTCAGCGTTTGGGGGCAGAGAAGACAACCATGGTAGATGACCGGCAGCAGCACTGTGGCTACAGTACATGGAGATGATCGACCTAGTCCGTGCATTCATTGGATCGGAGAGAACTGGAAATTGGGATCAGCACCTTGATACCCTGACAGACATGATGCCATTCATGGCTGCCTCCGGACATAACTTGTATGTAAAATCATTGACCATATACCTCCAGAAAATGCACCAACTAGAAGACACACATCCCCAAGTTTACAAACGATTTCAGGAAGATGGTCTGCAAGTTGTTCGTTGATCAAACGAATACTGGGCCGGACTATCCCCCGACCTTGTAATAGAACAAGCCCTCATGCGAAGTATGAAAACAACCGGAGGACTGACACAGGGAAGGAGTATGTCTGAAACACAACGTTTGGTCTGGGTTCTTTCCAACCCTGCAACATCTGAAATCAACAATGCAATGAAAGAAGTGACGGGGGTAAACTATGAAACTAGTGAACAGCACAAGGACCTTTCTGCATCAAGACAGGCACGAGACAACGCTGACACTATCAAAATACTTCAATTGTTGGAGTCACAAAATCCGTTTGCCGGGTATGAACACCTTCAGCACCTAATCACTGGTGTGACAGCCCATAATGCGGTGAATGTGGACCATTCAAAAGAGGTTGGTAGAAGGGTCTTAAAAGACATGGTAGGGAAAAAGGTGACAGAATATACCTTCAAGAGGAAAGCACATGCAGTCACCATGGATTCCAAATCCACAGTCAAACTGAACAAAGAAGAAGTTGTCCATATTGATCATCAACTTACAGGTTGTTTGCAACAACATCTTATTTGTGCATGCCATGCTTGGCTGTGATACAACATCCAGACTCTTTGGGGTTGGGAAAGGGGTATCTCTGTGTCTGGTTAGAGAAAGCGACTCATTCAGAGTACAGGCCAGCATTTTTCAAAAACAATCTGCTACCAAGGAAGAAATTGCTGCTGCAGGGGAAAGGGCAATGAACTAATATACCAATATACTAATACTAATCTACAAAGGTGCCGAAATGGATTCTCCCAATGACCTCAGGCTGAAAAGTTTCTATACTAAAGTGACTGACAGAAAACGGCTATCCACCCTTGCAACTTGCCACCAACATGGTCGTCTGCCATGCTTCACAGCTTCAGAGTGTACCATCAGGTTCAGGAATGGATGGGAAACTCGCATCAGAGGAATGGGGCTGGAGGATCCAAGACTCATGCCTCATTCCCATCCATTCCGATCAGGACCCTGCTCCTCAATACTTGTTGGAGCGTGTGCATTGTAATTGCAAGTCAGGTTGTGGCACTATGCGCTGCAAATGCCGTTGTCAAGGACTTGATTGCTCTGTAGCCTGTTCAGAATGCAGAGGTGTATGCGCGAATATGTCGGCACAACATTTGGATGAGGACATGGAGTGAAGGTTACATGTAGGCCTACAGTAAAGGCATATTTCAACTCAAGCTTGGTCTAAAAACAGTTTTTAATAGGTTCATAGGTTTATATGGTTCATTTCTCATTTAAGGGTTTAATCTGTATATGATATGCAACATGGTTTTCATGGAAAAACATTAACATTTCTGTATGTTCAGAAATGTCAATGATAATAAATGTGTTATAAACTAATTTGATTGACTTTGTTTAAATAAAATAAAATAAAACTATATCATTTTGGGTTAAGGGTACCCCCAAGGGGGTAATGGCCGTTTTCTCAAAAATAGTTTTTTCTCATACTCTGAGCCAGAAATCTCCACTTCAGTAACACTTACATACACCAAACTTTCCAGTTGTATTCCTATCTACATTCCGAGGTCTGCTATAGAGGGGTTTGTTAATATATCATTCATAGCCTGATTTAATGTAACATTTAGTCCTAAAAACATGGCAAAATGTTATAGAGGACCTTGACTCTAATATGACAACAAGATGAAACAAGAATTTTTAACCTGGCTTTATCCAATGTTCAGATTTCTGATTTTGAATGTTATGCAAATTAGCACATATTTCATTAGATAATGCCTAATTTGCATATTTAAACATAATATTTCAGAAAACTTGTAATACAAAAAATGTTAGTCTTAATGTAAGTGATTAACTGGTGAAGTTTCATGGTGATATCTATTAGTTACTTTTTTTATCCTATGAACTGGCTGTGTTGCGCCTGGCACAAAAACCAACATTTTCGACCCCTGAATTTACCTTGATCCAATAAATATTAAGACTAAGACTTTTAATATGTTATTTGGTTGTCCCTAGGGATCACAAAAAAACTTGAATGATTACTATTGCAATTTCCCCTGGGTTAAACCACAGATTGACTGGACTACTACCTATCTATCTATCTATCTATCTATCTATCTATCTATATATCTATCTGAGAGGCTGCAGTCAGCCTGAGACAGATCTGTTATATCTACCTACCTATCTATCTATCTATCTATCTATCTATCTATCTATCTATCTATCTATCTGTTGTGTACCTACTGTGGTTAGTAGGCTACTCAAATAAACACGGAGAAACGGACGGTAGTTTACTAGTTTCTTTACTTGGAGAAATGACCACGTTACATTGCATGTCACTTCCTACATAGGAATGCTGGGAGGTACGTCCAACAGGTACGTAATCACGTAGTGACGTAACATACTCAGGCCAGGTAGAATAACCAATGCTAGAGCAATAGATGCAAACCCAAATACTCTACAACTCCTCCCCTTCTAGATAACAACAACATTAACACCATAGCATTTACTAGGTTGAACATAACTAACAATACCCTTGCTTTAAACGGATAACTAAACACACTAGTGTCTTATTCAGAGAGATAGTTTGTCTGGAGGTCTGTGGGTGCGTGTTGGATAACGTCTCTCCTCCGGGGGTGTGACCCCCGGGCTCGCACCACCAGCAGGGAGACCCAGGCGTGGGGTCAGGGGCCGACCAGGGCTAGGCAGACACCCCGTTACACGGTCGGAGGTCGGCAGGCCCAGGCTCTCCTGAGCAGTGTTGGAGGTAGGCAGGCTCAGGCTCTCCTGAGCAGCGGTGATACGTGCAGGATCCACCACCTCTTCTGCAGTGCGTACCTCTGACCTCCGTAGTTGGTCAAGGTGGCGTCGCCAGACAGTGTCAGGAGCTACTTCTACAGTGTAGGACAAGGGCCCTTGTCTTTCTTTGATTATGCCGGGCACCCACTTGTGTTCTCCACGGTAATCCCTGGCCAGCACAGTCTGTCCAATCTCTAGTTGACGTGTTTCCCTGTCGTGCGCCCTTAGACCCTGTCTGATCTGCCGATCCATTACAGTCCGCCGCAGATTTGGCTTAAGCAAGTCCAGTCTTGAGCGTAACCCACGTCCCAGGAACAGCATGGCGGGTGTCCGGTTGGTAGTAGCGTGAGTGGCGTTACGGTAGGCAAACAGGACATTGGCCAGCTTCTGACGTAGAGAGAGAGAGGCATCTGCCATAGCTCGCAGACCTTGTTTTAGGGTTTGTACGAACCTCTCGGCGAGCCCGTTGGTAGCCGGATGATAGGGGGCTGATGTTATGTGGCGAATTCCATTGAGCTTCAGGAACATCTGGAATTCATTAGCCGTGAATTGAGGACCATTGTCACTCACCAACTGTTCGGGGATACCAGTTCTTGCAAAGAGGCTTCTCAACACGTCGATCGTGTGGGCTGTTGTCGTGGAGCTCATGGTGAACACTTCTGGCCACTTTGAACATGCATCGACCACCACTAGGAATGTTGTCCCCATGAATGGACCGGCGAAATCAATGTGGATACGTTGCCATGGGGATGCAGGCCATTCCCAGGCATGGAGAGGTGCAACTGTCGGCTCATTCTGTACACGCTGGCAGCCAGAGCAATGCATGGCGAGCTGTTCTATCTGTTGGTCAATCCCCGGCCACCAGACGTAGCTCCTGGCGAGTGCTTTCATCTTCACCACTCCCAGATGGCCACTGTGTAGCTCTTCCAGCACCCTGGACCTGAGCTTGGTGGGGATGACGATCCTCATTCCCCACATAAGGCATCCAGAGTCAATGGTGAGCTCGTCCCTACGTCGGTAATAGGGAGTGAGGGGAGACCCTTCGTGGGTTGTCCAGCCAGTCTGCGTTGCTCTGTACACTTGTGAGAGAGTTGCCTCTTTCCGGGTCTCTCTCTCAATCATTTCCGCCGTCACCGGGAGGCTTTCGAGTTGCATGAGTGTGAACATCTCCACCGGTTCCTTGTCCCCCTTTGTCGTTGTTGCTGTGTCAAGTGGCAGCCGGGACAACCCGTCTGCGTTGGCGTGTTGCAGTGTTCTCTTGAATTCGATCTTGTACCGGTGCCCTCCTAGGAACAGGGCCCAGCGTTGCATCCGTGCTGCAGCTGTCACGGGAATCGCCTTCTGGGGGTTGAATATCGAGACCAGCGGTTGATGGTCAGTCACCAGGATGAACTCCCTGCCGTACAGGTACTGGTTAAACCGTTTTACGCCCCAGACCAGGCCCAACGCCTCCTTGTCTATTTGAGAGTAATTCTTCTCGGCCGGGGCCAGGGAGCGTGAGGCGAACGCTATTGGTCTTTCGGTCCCATCCCGCATCACATGTGACATAACGGCTCCTATACCATACGGCGAAGCGTCGCATGCTAACTTCACAGGCAAGGAGGGGTCGTAGTGTGTGAGTACTGTCTCCGATGTCACAAGCTTCTTCACTTCCTGGAAGGCCTGTTCACATTCTGTGGTCCATTTCCATTTCCGTTCTGCCTGAAGTAGTTGGTTCAACGGGTAGAGCACCGTGGACAGGTTAGGCATGAACCGGTTGTAGTAGTTGATGAATCCGAGAAACGACCTCAGCTGCTGTACATCCTGTGGCTGAGGAGCCTCCATGACGGCCTCGATTTTCTCTTTGCATCTATGCAAGCCCTGTGCATCGATGGTGTGGCCACAGTATGTGATACATGATTTAAAAAACTCACACTTGTCACGTCTGGCCCGGAGTCCGTAGTCTTGAAGTCTCTGTAAGACCTTCTGGAGGTTCTCCAGGTGTTCGTTATCGTTGGCCCCCGTCACAATGATATCATCTAAGTAGCACTGTGTGCCTGGAATCCCTTGTAACACCTGATCCATGGCTCGCTGCCATATGGCCGGGGCAGAGGCCACTCCGAAGACCAGCCTGTTGTATCGGTACAGGCCTTTCAAAGTGTTTATCGTCAGGAACATCTTTGAGTCTTCTTCTATCTCCATCTGTAGATAGGCTTCAGCCAGGTCCACCTTGGTGAACCGTTTTCCACCGGCCAGGTTTGCGAAGATGTCCTCAATCCTGGGTAATGGATATTGTTCTGCTTGTAGCACAGGATTGATGGTGATCTTGAAGTCTCCACACAGCCTCACTGCCCCTGACTTCTTTGCTACTGGGACAACGGGTGTGGCCCATGGACTCCAGTCTACCTTGGACAGGATCCCATCAGCTTCCAGGCGGTCCAGCTCAGCTTCCACTTTCTGTCGTATGGCGTATGGAACTGGGCGTGCTTTGTGGAAACGTGGGTTGGCTCCGTCTTGGAGAACGATTTTTCCCTTGATGTGTTTTAATGTCCCGATGCCGTCTTGGAATACAGGTGCTGCGGCATCCAAGACTTTCTCCAGTTTCACCTCTGTGGACTTGTGAGTGGGGTTTGGCGCCACCTGCAGGCTCTTAATGGATTTCCAGTCCAGCTGCAGCTTCCTCAGCCAGTCTCGCCCCCACAACGCTGGTCCTCCTCTTCTTACGACGTACAAGTCCAAAATGCGTTGTTGACCATTGTGTTGTACATCCACAGGCAGTACTCCGAGGGGCTTGATTTTCTCTCCAGTGTATGTTTTTAGGAGGATAGATGATGGGTTCAGCTTCTGGTCTCCAAAGTACTTCACAAAGTCAATGTGTGCCATCACTGACACTGCAGAGCCGGTATCCAGTTCCATTTGTACTTGTTTGCCATTCACCTGTGGTGTAAGCCAGATAGCTTCCCTGCCGCCTCCTTTGACATGGTAAACATCCAAGCTATTGGTATGTTCACTCTCCTCGTCTGACTCGTCGTCTGCAGCCTCCTCCATGTTGTGCACTTTCCTGTTCTTTTGCGCACTCCACTGTGTCTTTTTTTCATTTTTGTACACTCTTGATTTTCCAGAGCGACACACCCTCTGGATATGTCCAGTTTTGTTACATAGTCTGCAGACTTCGTCTTTAAACCTACACTGTGATGGGGAATGTGAGCCCCTCCCACACCTGTAACACAGTTCTTGCTCTCTTGTTTGTGTGACGGTTGCCATTTTGTTTACATTTACTGCCTTTACTCCTGTCTGCAGTTCAACAGCATCCCTGGCTGCTGTTTCCATTGAGACTGCGATTTCCACTGCCCTTTTGAACGTGAGGCCGGCCTCTGTTAGCAGTCTCTTCTGTATGGCCTCACCAAGAATGCCACATACCAAACGGTCTCTCAACGCATCATTCAGTCCATTTGCAAATTCACAATGTTCAGTGAGTCTCTTCAGCTCAGCCACGTAACTGACTATGGATTCACCCTCATGTTGATTTCGTCTATGGAATCTGAAACGTTCAGCAATTAGTAGTGGTTTTGGGGATAAATGTTCTTTCATTACCTCCACCAGTTGCTGGAATGTTTTTACGGAAGGCTTTTCTGGGGCAGTTAAGCTGCGCAACAGGCCATATGATTTCCCCCCCATTGCACTCAGCAACACTGCAACATGTTTGTCATCCTCAATGTCATTTGCCTTGAAATACTGTGAAATGCGTTCCGTATATTCGACCCAGTCATCCGTCGCGCCGTCAAACGGGTCAATTGATCCAATTCTAGCCATCTTGCCACGCTGTATAACTGGATACTTTCACTACTCACGTCGGAGTCTCCGTTTGTTGTTCCCGCGAAACAGGTTCGGTCATATCAGAGACAGGGTTCACTTTCCAACCACCTCGTCGCCACTGTTGTGTACCTACTGTGGTTAGTAGGCTACTCAAATAAACACGGAGAAACGGACGGTAGTTTACTAGTTTCTTTACTTGGAGAAATGACCACGTTACATTGCATGTCACTTCCTACATAGGAATGCTGGGAGGTACGTCCAACAGGTACGTAATCACGTAGTGACGTAACATACTCAGGCCAGGTAGAATAACCAATGCTAGAGCAATAGATGCAAACCCAAATACTCTACACTATCCATCCATCTATCTATCTGTCTATCTATCTGAGAGGCTGCAGTCAGCCTGAGACAGATCTGCGGCGGCCGTCCTAATGAGCGGCCTTACAGGACGTATTGAGTTGTTTGTAATTGCTCCGTTCAATCAAACGAACGCACTCACACAGCTATCGAATAGAAGCGAATAGCATAGAGGTGGTGGGGGTGTAGATGGAAAATCCATCTGTGTGTATTGCACAGTATTCGTAAACTGCTGCCATCCGATGTAATTGGATTACTCTTTTTTCGATATGGGCGACCGACCAGGCACGACTTCAATCGGCGTCGGGTCACACAAAGATTATTTAGTAAATCAGATGAGGGATGGGACGTTTGGGAGGAATTCTTTCCCTGTAATATCGGCCCTGAGGCCGTGTTGTGTGTTATGTGTCACATTATGACAGGGGTAAGCATTATTGCAGGGTGGAGTGTACTCCCGACCGCTAGGGGGCGATAGTATTGGTTTATGTGTTTAGTACTCTCTGTTAAGAGGTTAGAGTTAGGAGAAGTTGTGGCGGCCATTGTGGATGCCAGGTGGTCCGAGGATACACGCTGTTTCTCCTCTCTCTTTAGGACGTGTTTGCCTATTATACGTAAGTCTGTTATTAGTTATATGTATCTTATTATCAGATTGTGGTTAACAGTAATCGTTCATGTTTGTTTATATCTTGTTATGTATGTCTTGTTTTGGTAATTGTATTTACTCATACGCTGTATTCCCACCCACAGGGTGTTGACATCTTTGTCTGAATAAATATTATAAACCGACATTGAGGAGTCTTCTTCATGTCAACACCATGAAGGTGGAATGCCCCTTCCCCGGCTGCGACTTCGAGACCAGAGACGTTTCCGAAGCACTCGCCATCGTCTTGCTGACAAACCATGGACATTTCCATCGAGGTGCGGCGGTTCAGACCCCAGCTCCCCGAGGCCCGAGGATGGAGCGGCCTAGGGTTGACACCGGCATCTCAACGGAGGAGTGGAACGTGTTCGTCCGGCGGTGGGAGGTCTTCCGGGCGGGGTCGGGCATTGGAGCGGCCCAGGCCCCGTTCCAGCTGTTTCAGTGCGCGGGGATCGAACTTGGAGACAGCCTGTTGAAAGCGGACCCGGACGTCGCCTCTGGGGCTCTAGAGGAACTACTTGCTGCTATGCGCTTGCTGGCCGTTGTCCCGGTCGCCACATGCGTCCTGCGCACAGAGCTGCTTCAGCTGCGCCAGGAACGCGATGAGACATTCCGCGCCTTTACTGCCAGAGTGCGTGGGAAGGCGGAGACGTGCTCTTACGTGGCTGTCTGCGAGTGTGGCAAGAGCGTGAGCTACACTGATCACATCATCCGCGATGTCCTTGTTAATGGGATCTACGACCCGGACATACGCCGCGAGGCGTTAGGGACGCCTGACATTCTTCTGAAGCCCGTTAATGATGTGGTCGCGCTCGTCGAGGGCAAGGAGATGGCTCGTAACGCCCTTCCATCATCCGCCCTGTCGGCTGTCTCCTCATTCCAGCGCTTGAGGAAGGACCCACAGCCAAGCCCACAGCGGAGCCCCTCCTTGGCCCCGAGTCCAGCTGATGTGGCAAAACGAGCCGTGTGCCCAGGGTGTCAGAACACGTTCCATGTCTTTACAGAGGGGTCTCGCGGATGGAACATCAGGCCTCACCAGCTCTGTGTCGACTGCTTCAAGGCCCGTCGACGCAAGCGGCGGCTGCCACCATTTGACGGTCAGCAGGCTACCATGGGATCCGAGGTGTGGCTGCGGACGCCGTCTAACGGTCAGCAGGCCGCCCTGGAGTCGGAGCCAATCTCCCAGCTCTCGGTCATTCAGTCTGAGGCGCGCCCAGATCGACACTACGGGAACCATCGTCGGCGCCGCACAACGGCACCTCTCAGACTCGAGCACCATATCTTCTCCAAGGGCGAATGGAGGCGGGCCAGGCTGAGGGAACACCCCCGGGCACTGATCTCCGTCTCGATTGACAATCCGGTGGGTCAGGGGGGCGGCGCCGGCTGTCGGCCCTCGGGGAACATGGTGGAGGTGTCCGCCATCGCAGACACAGGTGCGCAGTCGGACATTTGGTCGTTAGAGGAGTACCTGTCCTGCGGATTCTCGCGTGACGACCTGCGCCCTGTTAGCCTCAGCCTCTCGGCTGCAAATCGCTCCCCCATAGCCATTGATGGCGCATTCTTTGCTACACTCTCGGCGGTCTCCAACGGCGGCGAGGTGTCGTCCTGCCGCTCAATGGTGTATGTGAGCAGCTCGGTCCGGGGAATGTACCTCTCCTATGAGTCGCTGCTCAACCTCAGCCTCCTGCCTAAGGACTTCCCAACAGGTGGTGAGGGGCGACCCAGGGACACGCACGATCCTGCCCCCCCTTCTTCGCCGGGTCGGCCCTTGTCTGTGAATGCATTGAGGTCCGCCAACGGCGGCTGCGACGGCCCGAGCGACCCCCATGACGCCGGGTGCTCGTGTCCACAGCGTGCAGTCCCTCCGTCACGCCCCGCGGCGCTGCCATTCTCTTGCGAGCCTGAGAACAATAGCCGGATGAAGGGGTGGTTGATTGAGAGGTATGCCTCATCTACATTTAACACGTGCCCCCATCGGGCATCGCCGTGCATGGAGGGGCCGCCCGTCGAGATGCATGTGGACCCTGCTGCCGCGCCGAAAGCGTGCCACACCGCAGCCGGTGTGCCTCTCCACTGGCAGCAGAAGGTCCACGACGACCTTCTCCGGGACGAGGCCCTTGGTGTCATCGAGCGTGTGCCGTACGGCGAACCGGTTACATGGTGCCACCGGATGGTGGTTACCCGGAAGCACGACGGGTCCCCCCGCAGGACCGTGGACCTTTCCCCTCTCAATAAGTTCTGCCAGCGTGAGACGTTCGCCACTGAGTCCCCATTCCACCTCGCACGTCGTGTCCCGAAGGGCACCTGGAAGACAGTCACGGACGCTTGGAATGGTTATCACAGTGTGCCACTGCGCGAGTCTGACCGTCATCTGACAGCGTTCATCACTCCCTTTGGCCGGTGGCGTTACACCAGGGCACCACAGGGTTTCCTCTCGTCGGGTGATGGCTACAACCGCCGTTTTGACGCTATCCTCTCAGACTTTGAACGCAAGGAACGGTGTGTGGATGACACGGTCCACTACGACACCGACTTGGAGCAGCACTGGTGGAGGACCATCGATTTCCTGACACGTGTCGGGCGGTCAGGCGTCGTGTTGAACCCGGGCAAGTTTCAGTTTGCGCAGAGGAGCGTGGACTTCGCTGGCTTCAGGGTGTCGGACGCTACCATCGAGCCACTTCCCAAATACCTGGACGCCATCCGGGACTTCCCCAGCCCGGTCTCCACGACAGATATCAGAAGCTGGTTCGGCCTTGTAAATCAAGTGACTAACTACGCCCAGTTGCGCGATACTATGGCTCCTTTCAAGCCCTTCCTCAGCCCACGCTGCAAGTTCGCATGGTCAACCGAGCTGGAGGAGGCCTTCCAGGCGTCTAAGCATGCCATAATTGGGGCCATTCGCGAAGGTGTAGAGATCTATGACATGCAGAAGCGCACCTGCCTCCGCCCCGACTGGTCCAGGCGAGGCATTGGCTACTTCCTTCTCCAACAGCATTGCAGCTGTGCCTCGGGCGTGCCGGACTGCTGCCCGGGAGGTTGGAGAATCACACTCGCTGGGTCTCGTTTCCTGTCCTCCGCGGAGCAGCGTTATGCGGCTATCGAAGGGGAGGCCCTGGCCGTGGCCTGGGGTCTGGAGCAGGCACGATACTTCACGCAGGGATGCGACGATCTCGTCGTGGTCACCGACCACAAGCCCCTGGTGAAGATCTTCGGGGACCGCACACTCGACGAGATCACAAACTCACGCTTGTTCAGGCTCAAACAGCGTACCCTCCCATGGCGTTTCGAGATTGTTTACCTCCCTGGCGTGAGCAACCATGCCGCTGACGCTGCCTCAAGGCACCCTTCCCCCTCGGGCTCGGCTAGCGGCCTCTCCCTGGAACCGCCAGGCGTGCCTGACACTGTCGAGTTGGCACTCATGGCTTCCATCTGCGTCGATGCTCAGGAGCTCGGCGCCGTCTCCTGGCCCCTCCTCGCGCAAGAGACAGCGGCTGACGCATGCCTCGGCCGCCTGCTGGACATGATTGAGCACGGGGACGGAGTGGACGCGCATGACCCTGCCGTGGTGAGTTTGTCGCCGGTCTGTGACTCCATCTATGCGCAGGACGGGGTCTTGCTGTATCAGGATCGCGTCGTGATTCCCCTATCCCTCCGCGGGAGAGTCCTTCGACACCTTCATGCTGCCCACCAGGGGGTTTCGGCGATGGAGCAGCACGCCCGGGCCATAGTCTACTGGCCTGGGATGTCTGGGGATATCCGCACTGTCAGGACCGGGTGCGCGGACTGCAACCGCAATGCTCCATCACAGGCAGCTACGCCCCCTCTGTCATCTCCGCCACCGTCCACCCCGTTCGAGGCAGTGTTTGCTGACTTCTTTGATTACGGGGGCCGCCACTACCTGGTCGTCGGGGATCGGCTCTCAGGCTGGGTGGAGGTCCTGGGCGCTGCGGCCGGGACTGATGCTGGAGGCGCAGCTGGCCTTGTTCGCCACCTCCGCTCATTCTTCCGGACCTTTGGGGTGCCTGAGGAGCTTTCAAGCGATGGCGGCCCGGAATTTATGGCAAGCCACACTCAGGACTTCTTCCGCCTATGGCAGATCAGGCATCGTGTGTCCTCCGTCAGTTTCCCACAGTCTAACGGGAGAGCGGAGGTCGCTGTTAAGACTGCGAAGCGGCTTCTGATGTCCAACAGTGGCCCGGCGGGCAGTCTCGACCAGGATCGCTTCTTGCGCGCGATGATACAGTTGCGTAACACACCCGACCCAGACTGCAACCTCTCACCAGCACAGATCATTTTCGGTCACCCCCTTCGAGGCTCGCTCTCCTTCGTTAACAGGCTGGAGAAGTTTTCGAACCCGCATATCCGTCCTCTCTGGCGTCAGGCATGGGCTGTGAAGGAGGATGCCCTTCGTACGCGGATGTCCCGTACCACCGAGTCTCTGGGGGTTCATTCAAGACCACTTCGCCCTCTGGCACTCGGTGAGAGGGTGTTCATCCAGAATCAGCAGGGCCCGAGCCCCAATAAGTGGGACAGGTCTGGGGTGGTGGTGGAGTCGCTTGGCCACGATCAGTATCGGGTGAGAGTTGATGGCTCAGGACGCCTGACGTTGCGCAACCGGCGGTTCCTCCGTGGCTACACGCCAGTCGCCCCATGTACCCAGCGGCTGCCGTCGCCGCCTCCCCTGCCTCCTCCCTCCCTGGACTCTCTGCCCCTAGCTACCCCCTCTGGTCCAGTGGTGCCCCAGGGTGACGCCCGGCTGGGGACGGATGGGCCCCGTGTTGCTGTTCTGGGCCCCTCTCTGCTAGGGCCTTCAGGCGGGGCGTCGTCTCTCCCCGCGCCCCTAGTTCCCGCTGGTGTGGCT
Source organism: Nansenia antarctica (assembly GCF_963989245.1). Classification (NCBI taxonomy): domain Eukaryota; kingdom Metazoa; phylum Chordata; class Actinopteri; order Argentiniformes; family Microstomatidae; genus Nansenia; species Nansenia antarctica. The sequence goes on along the minus strand of NC_137679.1, from coordinate 41,938,466 downwards.
CCCGCTACACCTCTTCCTGCGCCGTCGCCACTGCGGCCCGCCCGGCCGGCCCGTGCTAGGAGGCCACCTAAGCGATATGAAGCTGAGTCTGGCCAATGGATTTGAGCCCGTGGACCCACGTGGATTCGTGGCTCCCCGGTCTGGGGGGGATGCAGGGTGGAGTGTACTCCCGACCGCTAGGGGGCGATAGTATTGGTTTATGTGTTTAGTACTCTCTGTTAAGAGGTTAGAGTTAGGAGAAGTTGTGGCGGCCATTGTGGATGCCAGGTGGTCCGAGGATACACGCTGTTTCTCCTCTCTCTTTAGGACGTGTTTGCCTATTATACGTAAGTCTGTTATTAGTTATATGTATCTTATTATCAGATTGTGGTTAACAGTAATCGTTCATGTTTGTTTATATCTTGTTATGTATGTCTTGTTTTGGTAATTGTATTTACTCATACGCTGTATTCCCACCCACAGGGTGTTGACATCTTTGTCTGAATAAATATTATAAACCGACATTGAGGAGTCTTCTTCAATTATGACATCACATTATGACAGGGGTAAGCAGGGTTTCACTGTGGGTCTTTCAGTTGAACGTTTGACTTCTCCCAGAGCAACGGTGGAGATAGATAGATAGATAGATAGATAGATAGATAGATAGATGATAGAGATATAGCTAGATAGATAGAGAGATAGATAGATAGATACTGTAGATAGATAGAGAGAGAGGTAGAGAGATAGATAGAGATATAGAGAGATAGAGAGATAGATAGATAGATAGAGAGATAGAGAGAAAGATAGATAGAGAGAGAGATGGAGAGATAGAGAGATAGATAGAGAGATAGATAGAGATATAGATAGAGATATAGATAGATAGATAGAGGGATAGAGAGATAGATAGATAGAGAGATAGAGAGATATATAGATAGAGAGATAGATAGAGAGATAGAGAGATAGATAGAGATATAGATAGAGATATAGATAGATAGATAGAGGGATAGAGAGATAGATAGAGAGAGAGATAGAGAGATATATAGATAGATAGATAGAGAGAGAGATAGAGAGATAGGAGAGATAGAGAGATAGATAGATAGATCGTTTATTAGCCACACGACCAAAGCTGGTGGTGTTTGTTCTCAGTACAGCGTGTTATTGTTGTTATTCTCTGTTATTCTCTGCAGAACACAAATGACAAAAACAAACAAGTGCACAACAGACAACATCAGAATAGATGTGACGTCTTAGAGTTTGGTGTTCTCTGTTTCATGTCCTTCATTTCTACTTCCTGTTTATTACTTCCTGTCTTCGTTTCAGATACTTCACTTCCTGCTCTTGTGTGTTTCCCGCCTGTGTGATTGTCTAGCCCTGCCCTGATTGGTCCCACCTGTCCCTCACCATCCGTCCCTCTCCAGTGTATTCAGTCTGTGTGTGTCTCTGTCTCTGTGCCAGTTCACCTTCGTACTTTGAGTCAAACGTTCCAGTGTTCTTCCAAGTGTTCAAGTGTTTATTGATTTCCTGGTTCTTGATCTCTGGTAGTTCACCTGACCTTTTGCCTGCCCCTTGCCAGATGATTCTGTCTTCCTCTGGACTGCCTACCTGGGTACTGAAACCTGTTTAAAAGTAAAGACTTTATCCTTTTTCGATTCAACATTCCTGCTGTTACCAGAGACGCCTGTAGCGCCACAAGATGAGAACACACGCTGTCCGGTTGGGGATTTTCCGTCACACTTGAGCGGCTAAATGACAGTTGGAGCCTCGCTGTCACAACACAGCGTACAGTCCTCTCCGGTGTCGTATCACTCAAACCGTCAAAACACTCGGCTGTTATTTAAAGTGAGCTGCTGTAAGACAAGTACACAGGGGGAGACAGCAGTCTAAATGGCAGGTTTAACACTAAACGCTTCGTTAACAGGCGGTTACTAATGCATTGGGATAGACAACGGTATTATTTACAATAGTCCTGGATGGGGAGTGGGTTTATCTGTCTGTTGGGAAGGGCTCAAACACAAACGACTTCCCAAACTATTTTGCTCAAATACCTTTACCCTCTACATCAGACTCAATGTGAAGGATAAAGAACACCCCCATGAAGGAGACAATGGGGGGGGGGTCATTGCGGTCTTTTGGTAATCAAATACAATGTCACAGACTGTCCGTGGCGATGGCTTTGAGCACAAAGGAGCCGTCAGCCTTTACAAGTGACGAGACGAAACCCACCAATCACTGGACCAGCAGAGTCCAGATTAGAGACCAGACATTACCTCAGGGTCTATTCTTCCAACTGTCAAACAGACGTCTCCACCTCAGGAACCGGAGTTCAAAATGGCCACCAAACATTCCGTTCCAACCCATTGTTCCACTGGAACACTGGAACCCCCTCTCCTTCACCTGGCCCCCCCACCTCCTCTCTGGACCCACGCTGACAGAGTGGCTGAAGAGAATCATGTCCAAGTCCAAATCCCCTCAGCCGCCTGACATAATGGCTGGGGACAATAGGAGGCTCTGTGGCTGGTGTGTGTGTGTGTGTGTGTGTGTGTGTGTGTGTGTGTGTGTGTGTGTGTGTGTGTGTGTGTGTGTGTGTGTGTGTGTGTGTGTGTGCTTTGGCTGGAGCAATCTGGTCCATTTTGTTAGCCTGAATGGGAGGTAAGTAGGGATCCGGGGTGCAGGCCCCACACTGTGTGTGTGTGTGTGTGTGTGTGTGTGTGTGTGTGTGTGTGTGTGTGTGTGTGTGTGAGTGTGTGTGTGTGTGTGTGTGTGTGGGTGGGTGTGTTGGGTGTGTTGGGTGTGTTAGGGTCTCATTTGATTTGATTTATTTAACATTTATTTAACCAGGAGGTTAAATATCCTTTTCAAGGAGACCTGGCCAAGATAGCAACAACTGACAGTTAATTCAGCTATGTGGTAACAACTTAGCGAAGTTGAGAGCCGGTAACACATTTAATGGAATCGTTATCAATAACATGTTATGTTATGTGTATGTTATCAATAACATGTTATGTTATGTGTATGTTACCACACGCCCACAGAAGTGTAAGATACTGTCCAATATGACGGCAGCTGGTGAAACCGGGAACAAGTCGGCAACCAATCAAAAAGTTCAGACTTTCATTCAGAAAATCAATGACAAACTCGCTAGTTAAGCCAAAATATTGCAATGCAATGGATTCGGTGAGTAATCCCCACTACTTTACATTGTTAGCAGGCTCACAAAACAAGCTGTGTTAGTTGACTAAGATTTGATTTTCAACAATTGACAGTGTGGAGTTACAGAAGTAGTTATTGGTGAGCAACATGTATTTCTCTTGTAAGATTGGAAGTCGTCTGGAATTTATTTATTCCCCCAAGGAGAAAATCCTGTTAGATTTGGTGAGATCACTATGGAATATTAAATCATCAATCTTTGCTCACTACATACAGTACAGGCCAAAAGTTTGGACACACCTTCTCATTCAATGCGTTTCCTTTATTTTCATGACTATTTGGTACATTGTAGATTCTCACTGAAGGCATCAAAACTATGAATGAACACATAGGAATTATGTATTTAACAATAGTGTGAAATAACTCTAAATATGTCTTATATTTTAGATTCCTCAAAGTAGCCACCCTTTGCTTTTTTGTTGTTAATAACATATATAATAATAATATTAAATATAATATGTGTTAATAATAATATGTTATTATATATATATATTTAATATTATTATTATATATTTTATTAACAACAATTTTATTTTATTTTATTAACAACAAAAAAGCAAAGGGTGGCTACTTTGAGGAATCTAAAATATAAGACATATTTAGAGTTATTTCACACTTGTTTGTTAAGTACATAATTCCACATGTGTTCATTCATAGTTTTGATGCCTTCAGTGAGAATCTACAATGTAAATAGTCATGAAAATAAAGGAAATACATTGAATGAGAAGGTGTGTCCAAACTTTTGGCCTGTACTGTATATGGTGTACAATGGTGTTTAATCTAGCACCAAAGAGCAGGTGAACTACAGATTAAATGGTGTTTAATCTAGCACCAAAGAGCAGGTGAACTACAAGTGAAAAGGGGACAGGAAACAATGGTGTGTGTGTAGCTGCAGCCTCACATCCATGACAACGGCTATCTCTGGCCTGGTAATTGACAGATGTTAATGAGTCATTACCCCTGTCTCACTGCCTCCCTAAATGAGTCACCAGAGGTGGCCTAATGTAACAGCCCAGTCTAATGAGGACGGAGATGGATCTGATAATCACAGCCTGATCTTACATGCACCATTAGAGTGGCATCAAACAGATCCCCAATGATGCGTGTGGATGGAGAGTCGCCCCACAGCCATCCTGAGTCTCTCATTTACACATGTAGGAGAAGATCTGCCCAGACTGGGCTGTTTACTAGACCAGTACACAACATTGCTGTATTATTGTGTTATTGTATTATTGAATTATTATTGTGTACCAAATGTACAAAAGAAGAGATTTGGTGAGGCTGCAGTCTCATTTTAGATTATGGTACTGCCAGTTTACATTAGGGATGCAACCTCAGCAAATATTTTCAAGTCAAGACTAGAGTCCTTGAAAATGTATAACATTTTTAGCTAATTGCTAGCTGAGAGACTGAGCTCGAAAGCCGAGGTGGTAGCTGTCTAGGCCTTGTTCCCTAGAGAAGATATCCCTGTTGAGAGCTCTGGCCTCCATTAGCGAGATGCACAACAATGCTGTGGGTGGTTGAGGTCTGAGGATCCACAACAATGCTGTGGGTGGTTGAGGTCTGAGGATCCACAACAATGCTGTGGGTGGTTGAGGTCTGAGGATCCACAACAATGCTGTGGGAGGTTGAGGTCTGAGGATCCACAACAATGCTGTGGGTGGTTCGGGGTCGACTGTGTGAAACACCTCCAGCCTTCATTATCTGCTGGCCCGTGGTGATGAACAACCAGGGTAATCAGATCATGTGATCTGCGCCTCCTGAGACCACACTATTAATTAATAAGAGCATCTCGCTGACGGGAGGCCTCCTCCATTTCCTCTTACTCTGCTTCCTACACAGAAAATCGATTTGTGTCTCTCCGATGCTGCCGATGTGTCTACGGGAGGGAGGACGCCTTTCTACTGTCCAACCCACAGCCTGGAGGGAGCAGTCGCTGTGTCTGCTGCTAAACCACACAGGAGCAGGTGACACCTTCCAAGGGTTGGATCACGTTTCCTGTCCTCTCTCTCCCCCTTCCTGGGTGTGAACGTGTCAGAGTTGCAGACAGCGGCAGCTTTTGTACGTAGCGTTTATAGACTTTACTTAACTTCTTTACAACGAGGTGATCCAGTCCTAGTCAGAGAAAAGGGCAGGCGTACTGTAATTCAATTACAGGAGAAAGAATCCTTTGAACGTGGTTCGATTTGCAGCGAAGGGGTTGATTGAATCTGATTCCCTGATGTCAGCGTCCAATCTTAACCATGAACATGTTACATAATCTAATCTACGCAGACAGCGTCTCATTGGTGCTTCTCTCATCCTCCCTCCCTCCTTCCTTCCCTCCCTCCTTCCCTCCTTCCCTCTGTCCTTCCCTCCCTCCTTCCCTCCTTCCCTCCCTCCTTCCCACACAGCAAAAGATGGTGTAAGTCATCAGAAAGAAGGGTGATTTATGCTTACGATGTTGATGAAGAACGTTTTATTTTTTATTTTTTTTTGCCCTTTTTAAAGGTTTTGGTTAAAGTCAGGAAGCTGTGCCCAAGGCTATGCTGTAATAATGTTATTAATGAATCTATGTTAGACATACTGTACTGTGTGTGATACACAATTCATACATGACAAAAATCGAATTAAGAAAAGTTACAGTAGCCTAAAAGTCCTTGAACTTGTCCCTGAAGGATATTACTACCTGCCGCCATTTACATTACTTTATAAAAGCTGATTTAAGTGAATCTCACTCACACGGTACACACTGTAAAAGTAACGTGAGGAGATGATTGGTCAACCATGGGCTTAAGAATGACACAGTGTTTGATCCCAGCACAAAGCTGAGAGACGGGTGAGACTCCCAAAGAAGCTTCCGGCACAACGGAAGCGTTGTTGATGGATTAGTTAGCTAGTTAGCGTTGTTGATGGATTAGTCAGCTAGTTAGTTAGTGTTGTTGATGGATTAGTCAGCTAGTTAGTGTTGTTGATGGATTAGTCAGCTAGTTAGAGTTGTTGACGGAGACGGGAGGAGACAGAGGATAAAAGGGAGAGGGGTGGAGAAAGAAGAAATAGAGAGGTAGAGAGGTGATTCATCCTCAAAGGTCACAGACGATCCCCCTCGGGGAACAATCACTAACAACCTTCCAGTTGTTAGTGAAAGTTTTAGCAACATGTGAAATGTAGAATAAATATGTTTGGTAGTGATTGTTCCCTGAGGGGGGACGGTCTGCGACCCATGACGATGGATCACCTCTCTACTCCTCTATTTATTCTCTTTGTCATTATCACTTAGGTGGATGATTTTGCAGGAATTATATTCAACACGTTAATTATGTTCAACAGAATTATTATGTCTGTCCGCCTCAGGGAGAAACTTCCAGCTGAGGTTGAGTTACTTGACTGACACGCCCGTGTCTAGATAAATGAGCCTTATCGGCCGCTAGGAAGCTAATTGTCCAATCAAAGCTGGGCTGAGGTTTCTGAAGACTCTGACTGAGTCATTTACGTAAGTGTTGCTTCTTGCTTTTCTAGTAGGTTTAAGTGTTGCTTCTTTCTCTTCTTTCTTGTTTCTACGACAAGGTAACCACCTGAGTCAGCAGAAAGCAGAGAACAACATCTCATAGTGCAGCGATGCATTTAGTTTTTACGATTCCACACTCCAAGTTCAAACTCTGTGAACCGTATCGCAGGTAACCAGGGGACACGCGTCCCCTTAATTGGCTAATTGAAATGCAAGGCGTCCACTCTGGGCTCTGGTTGTTGATGAGACAGGTAGGGGTGGATAGGCTGCTGTAATTGTCTATGCTAATTAGCTGCTGTTGTCGACGCCACAGGATTAAGTGTCTGGACTAATGGAAATCCTGTATCAGATCCAGGAGAGGCGTGTGGGTGTGTGTGTGTGGTGTGTGTGTGTGTGTGTGTGTGTGTGTGTGTGTGTGTGTGTGTGTGTGTGTGTGTGAAGAAGAGAGTAAGCAGCAGCAGCAGCTAGGTTAAAACACATCTGATCTGTCTGTTAATGAACACAGCACACACACAGGCTGGACACTTATACTCAACCTCCATTTTGTACCTTTATCTAACTAGAATACAGCACCGTGTGGTTGTCATGGCAGCAACACTATAACTTGCATACTTTCATACACTTCCAGTTTAAATCCAATCTTGGATTGCAGATACCAGATGATCTTGTTGGTATATATTTTCAAATGCTTTTTCCCCTCCTAAATATCATTATAGCTGATGACTAGCGATAAACTAAGCTGGATGGCATAATGGTTGTATGGATTCAGTCGGTGCGATGCCAAACCAAATTGTCAAACATTTCCCTCCCTCAGTTTCTCCCCCCAGTGTACAAATATCTCAGATGCTCCTGTGAAAACATTATCATTTCCCCTCAGGGATCAATAAAGTACATCTTCTTCCTCTAAGCCTCTGAAATCTGTTTCAAAAAGCAAATGAAGCAACACATCATAGACATTAGATCTGTGTAGTTACCGCTGGTACTCCTAACTGAGTGTTTTAATTATATTTCTGTTGTTTATTGTTGTGTGGACGGTTCTTCTTTGTTATGTGTTTTGTGATGCTCACCAACAACTGAGGCTGTGAGCATTGCTGACTTTTATTTAATCTAATTTGTATTTGTTGTTATTTGTTGTTGATGCTTCTTTCTCTTGTGTTATGTATGTTGATGTTATTCTTCTGTGTTTGATGTTTTTGTGATGATTATTTGTAGATGTTTTCTGTGGACCCCAGGAAGAGTAATAATCCTAATAAATCAAATCAAATCAAATTAAGCAACTGAGACTTTCCTTACCTTCTCAGAAGCATTGTGCAGTACACACTACACTACTACAGTACACACTACACTACTATAGTACACACTACACTACTACACACAACACTACACTGCTCCTCTGATACACCTGGGGGGTATTCCACGAAGCTCGATAAAGTTCTACGCCTCGATAAAGTTTTAAGCCTCGAAAATGTTAGCTTGCGTTCGGTGCCATCAATGTGGCTCAAATAATTCGCTGCTTGGTTGAGCTCCTTCTGAGTCAGATATAATTAGCCTGCTCGCGACCAGGCTAAAACACAGGCTATGGTAAGACGCTCGTCAAAAAAGGCTCACAGGCGGAAACTACATCCCGATCGACAGTTCCTCTTTTAGGAAATATTAGTTCCCACTTCACACGAGATAGATAGATGGATAGGTTGACTGTGTGATAGATAGATAATTTGATATTTTGAAAGTGTGATCGATCGATAGATAGTTTGATTGTGTGATAGATAACTTGATATTTTGAAAGTATGATAGATAGATCGATAGATCAATAAAGAAAAGAGTGTAAAAAAAAAGAAGTAATTGTCTCAACTTGCATAGCTGTCATCACAGCGGTCTGGCTGGCGTAGTGGTTAAGGCAGCCGACTCTAGTTCCAAAGGTTGCGAGTTTGAGACTTGACTAAGTGATTCTTTTTTTTTTTTTTTTTTTTAAGTTAAGAGTTAAGAGGAAAGGAGCAAACAGAGTTACCTAGGTTAAGACTAGGGAAAGGGGAAACAGTGCGGGACTTCTCAGCTGTTAAGGTGAAGGAGTGCTACTGGGCACTGTTGGAGAGCAGAGTGAAGGAGCCTGCGGCAGAGAAGGTGTGGAGGCAGGTGTTCCCAGGATTGGAGGTGAAGAACATATGGAGGAATTTATTTTTAAAATACAATAGTTTAGAATGTACACATTTTGATTTTATGCTCAGGCATAACAGGGTTTATACTAAGGTGGTGTTGCATCAGGTAGACAGAACAGTTTCGAGGGAGTGTGATGTGTGTGGGATACAGGATGAGAACTTAATGCACATGCTTTTTGAATGTAGAGAAATGAAGGGATTCGAAGAAAGGTTGAAAGGACTAGTGAAGAAGCATTGGGGGGTGGAGGTGGTGGGGATGCAGGAGTGGAGGAGGATGGTGGTTTTTGGGGTGGAGGGAAAGAGGAGGGGAGTGAATATATGGTGTTTAAATTATGTATTATCACAGGCTAGGTATGCAATTTATTTGAGGAGAAATTTAGCAAGATTTGAGGGAAAGTGGATAACGGTGTGGAAAGTCTTTGAGGGATTGGTCAGGAAGAATGTGGGACTGATGCACAAGACAGGGCAAAAAGATTTTGAGAAGTTGTTTATTAGGGATTGTGGGTTTATAAGGGTGGGGGTGGATGGAGGGTTGGAGTTTGATTTAGATTTTTGAAGATGTTTTTTGTGTTGCATTCATTTGTTATTGATTTATGTTAAAGGGTTATCTTGGTTATGAAGGACTGACGGAATAATAGATGGATGCATCTCATACCAAAATGGTATGGGTGTGTTTTGTTTTTATTTATCGGTTTTTAATTTATTTTATTTGAATTTAGAATACAATGAAGGCTATAAAATGAACATGTATGAATATGTATAGCTATGATTGTATTTAAAAAAATATTTTTATAATAAAAGATTTTTTAAAAAAAGGCAGCCGGCTGGAGTTCCAAAGGTTGCGTGTTCGAGACTTGACTAGGTGTTTTTTTTTTTTTTTTTTTTTACATTTAACCGAAGATTTCATGCAAAGGCTTCAAACACCATTGTAATCGTGTCAGTTCTTGTAAATTAGCCTGCACCATCATTTTATAGCCTACATACTTTTTTAGATGAGATTTTTGATTAGATTCAGACAACGAAATGCAGTAAAAAGTGCGTCTGAAGAGGGATTTGAACCACCGATATAAAATGACGAATAAATCCTGTGGCCGCGGTCGATACCACTAGGCCATTGTGGCGATATGACGGTTTAAAGCCTGCTGCGGATATCACCACAGTAGTAATATTAATTTATTAAAATATGAACATATAACAATAACTGGGGCTAGTATGACCTACGCATTTAATCGGTCAGCAATTTCTTGCCAAACCATTTCCCTCGCCTTGTTAATTGCGGCAGTATTGCACTATTTTACATCTTATTTTTCCGTCTTCATAAAAATCAATAATTCGGAATGCTGCGCAAATGTAGTACCCCTGCAGAGTGGAGTATCTTCATTTCGACAGATCGACACTTCAGGGCTTCTTATGTCTGCGTGCACACGCCCATATCGAAGATTTGTAAGCCTGTCTTCTGTGAACACTCATCACACAAGGCTGATCCTCGTTCGAGGAATCACCTGAGGCTTGAATTCCAATCTCGAGTTGCCTGAGCGCCGCATTTATTTATATCGCCGCTATACTGATCCACCTTTAGTGGAATAGCCCCCTGTTGAGCACAGTGGGACCATACTTTCTTCCTCGAACACACTCCTGACTGAATATAATAATAATAATAATCATCATAATCATATATGACATTTAGCTGACGCTTTTATCCAAAGCATCTTGCATTGCAGTGAGTTCATACATGTTTCAGTATGTTATGGTCCCAGCGGGAACTTGTCTTGCTACATGCACACGCCCTACATACTGATCTACTACAGAGACAGAAGAAGGGTTTCTCCTACATACTGATCTACTACAGAGACAGAAGAAGGGATTCTCTCTCCTCTGCAGCCTGTGTGTTGGTGTCAGAGAGGACTGAGACTCCATTAGAGCTGCAGAAGCACTGACAATCACAACAACCTGCGCTCTGAAATCCCTCTATGAGGTCACAATGAGTTCTATTAGGTCACAATGAGTTCTGAGTGAGATAGTTCTATTAGAACACAATGAGTTCTGAGTGAGATAGTTCTATTAGAACACAATGAGTTCTGAGTGAGATAGTTCTATTAGAACACAATGAGTTCTGAGTGAGATAGAGCAACGTTGCCTCTCAACAGGCCTCTTCCCTCCTGGGAACCCGAGTTTCTCTTCACTTATCAAGATGGGTAGAGCGGAGCTCTGAATCAATCTCTGTTATTGTGTTAATGGAAATGAAGAGGCGCCCTTGTCCTGGTCTGTTCCTTGTGTCTGGGCCGCGTTCTCCTGACTGAAATCCACAACACAAGTTAAGAAATAAAAGGTAGAAGAAGAAGAATGAACTGAGGTGTATATCTGAGAGTCAGGCTGCTGTTGTTTAGAGAACAACACGTTGACGCTAACTGACATGGAGGTCCTCTGTGGCTCAGCTGGTGCTAGCATGGCGCTAACAACGCTTAGGTTGTGGGTTTGATTCCCGCTGGGACCATATATACTGAAAGATGTATGCACTCACTGAAATGTAAGTCTCTTTGGATAAAAGCGTCAGCGAAATGGCGTATTATATTATTATATTATATATGGAATGAAAAGGAAGTTATTGTGTTGAATTACAGGACTTGGTGGAGGATAAAGAAAACGTTTTTTATTCTTCTGATTAACAGATGCTGCGTTGAGTTATGGCAGCAGTCTTCATGACTCACAAGAAACAGTTATTTCAAGGGCAGTAAAACATTCAAATTGGATAAACACGTCTGAAATGACGATAACCGCCCACACAACCACAAACCGATTCATTTTAAAACACAAACAGCTGAATACCACACGGTAACACTTCACCATAATGTAAACAGTAAAACTAAAATACTTTAACGCACTCATGTAAGAATGTGCTGAACTGTCATGAGAGAGTATCAACAATGTTTTATCTGTTCTTTGATTATTATTGTGATCTGGAATCTGGACGATAACTCACAAGAGCAGTGCAACAAGTAGAGCCAAACCACATATTAATGTATATAAATATATAATATTATTCTGAACGAGAAACAAATGTTGGGGTTGTTTGAGGCGTTCAGGGTGATCACATTCATTGGTGGCGTATAAACAGCAGCAGTGCACCCTGGGTAATCACACTGACAGCACAGCGGGAGATAAACTGCTCATGGTCGGGGTCTCGGCCTGTCAGGGGAAAATGTGTTCATAGTTTAGTGAGAAAAGAGGAGAAGAAAAGGCTGTGTGTGTGTGTGTGAGTGGGAGTGTGTGTGTGTGTGTGTGTGTGTGTGTGGGAGTGTGTGTGTGTGTGTGTGTGAGTGTGTGTGTGAGTGAGATAGTGTGTCTGTGTGAGAGTGTGTGTGTGTGTGTGTGTGTGTGTGTGTGTGTGTGTGTGTGTGAGAGTGTGTGTGTGTGTCTGTGTGAGTGTGTGTGGGTGTCTATCTGTGTGTGAGTGTCTGTCTGTATCTGTGTGTGAGTGTGAGTGTGTGTGTGTGCATGAGTGTGTGTGTGAGTGAGTGTGTGAATGAGTGTCTGTCTGTGCGTGTGTGGGCGGGTCCATAGACAAGCGCGAAGTGAACCGGACCTTTGAAAACCACTACAGTCGTATGCTAATGCTAACAGTGAGTTAATTAATGCTAACAATGCTAATGCTAACAGTGAGTCTCATCTACTCTCTTCCCCTCCCCTCCCCTCCCCTCTCCTCTCCCCTCCCCTCGCCCCTCCTCTACTCTCTTCTCATCCCCTCTCTTCTCCTCCCCTCTCATCTACTCTCTTAAGCCCTGTCCGGATGGCATATAAATTACCTGAGGACCTCGTTAATATTTTTTTACCCTAGGACCCCAGTGATTTTAATGACCGATCCGGATGGAATAAAACATCTCCATGCATGTTTGCGTTTCGGGTGCAAGCTGCCATTTAACCTCACAGAAGAAGAAGCTGTTCCCGGATGTTTCGTCAGACCCACAACACAACGCACGTGTAGCTGCCATTTAACACCACAGAAGAAGAAGCTGTTCCCGCTTGTTTCGTCATACCTACAACACAACGCACGTGCAACGCTCTTTCGGAAAAGTACTTGTCAGAAAAGAAGTAGCTCTATGTGTAGAGGGCTGCAAGGGAATTTTCCTGGCTACATAGTGTACAGGTTTTTACTTTTGCCTGCTTGCGGCTCTGTCAGTATTGATTGATTGATTGATTGATTGACTGAGAATGTTTATTATGTGAAGCGCATTGAGTTGCATCTTGTAAGAAATGTATGTGTAGCCAGGAAAATTCCCTTGCAGCCCTCTACACAGAGCGACTACTACCCAGCGGTGGGCACCCACAACCCCCCCCGGGGAGCCCCCGCCGCCCCACACACCCAGCCCGCCCCACCACCAGCACACTCAGCCCAGCCAAGCAAGCACAGACCATAAAAGGCCCCGCACAAGGACGGCCAAGCAGGTGCCCTGGCGGCGGAACAGACCAGGCACACGGGGAAGCCGGGGGCCCCCAAGGAGTGGAGTGTGTGAGTGTGTGTAGACGTGGAGTGTGTGAGTGTGTGTAGACGTGGAGTGTGTGAGTGTGTGTAGAGGTGGAGTGTGTGAGTGTGTGTAGACGTGGAGTGTGTGAGTGTGTGTAGACGTGGAGTGTGTGAGTGTGTGTAGAGGTGGAGTGTGTGAGTGTGTGTAGAGGTGGAGTGTGTGAGTGTGTGTAGACGTGGAGTGTGTGAGTGTGTGTAGACGTGGAGTGTGTGAGTGTGTGTAGAAGTGGAGTGTGTGAGTGTGTGTAGAGGTGGAGTGTGTGAGTGTGTGTAGATGTGGAGTGTGTGAGTGTGTGTAGACGTGGAGTGTGTGAGTGTGTGTAGATGTGGAGTGTGTGAGTGTGTGTAGACGTGGAGTGTGTGAGTGTGTGTAGACGTGGAGTGTGTGAGTGTGTGTAGATGTGGAGTGTGTGAGTGTGCAGTGTCTCCAGATGGAGGTGTAACAGTGATGGAGGTGTAACAGTGATGGAGGTGTAACAGTGATGGAGGTGTAACAGTGATGGAGGTGTAACAGTGATGGAGGTGTAACAGTGATGGAGGTGTAACAGTGATGGAGGTGTAACAGTGATGGAGGTGTAACAGTGATGGAGGTGTAACAGTGATGGAGGTGTAACAGTGATGGACTGGCCACAGCTGGCTGAGCCTCCAGCCTGGTTCAGACTCTGCAGCTCTCTGGCTGTGCCTCCTCATCCCTGTTCTGTCTCTGGGGAGAGGAAGGTCATGTTGACTTTCTGAGTCACCTGCACGACCATGACACCATCACACATCTGACACAGGGAAGATGGAGAGAGAGGGAGAGAGGGTGGGGGGGGGGGAGAGAGAAAGAGAGACAGGGAGAGAGAGGGCAGGGTGAGGGAGACAGAGAGAGAGAGACAGGGAGAGAGAAGGCAGGGTGAGGGAGACAGAGAGAGAGAGACAGAGAGAGAGAGAAATAGAGACAGAGAGAGAGAGAAAAAGACATGAGAGAGAAGGAGAGAGAGAGAGAGAAATAGAGACAGTGCTTGGGAGAGTACTTGACCTTGTTGTCTGGTGCTTTATTTACAACCCTGTGTAGCCAGACTCCAAAGAGAGGCACCTTCACATCCAATAGAAAGGCACAGACAGGAAAGGAGAGATTACTGTGAAGAGTTGGGCCCTTCTACTCTCCTAGCGATGAGCCTCTCCTGAGTGTGAGTCCTGGCTGGCTTTAGATAAGCCCTCTCTCCCTCTGGAGCTTCAACCCCAGTCTCAGAAAGAGCTTCTCTGCACTTCCACAGCTGCCTCTCACATCCACTGGAGCTCAGGCCGTCTCAGTACCGGCTTCACACACCACATGACAGCTGCTGCATAGATACGGAACGGGGAGAGAGGACCAGGAAGTCCAACGGACAGAAAGGAGGATCTAAAACCCATATTATGATTTCTCAAAGGTTTTCATAATTATGCCTCAACATTACCCCCTTCCTTTTACGATTGAAATGAATACGTTTGAATATAAAATGGCAGATTTCCAGGAGAGAAAGAGAATGAGAGAGATGGAGAGAGAGAGAGATGTGAGAGAGAGAGAGAGAGAGAGAGAGAGAGAGAAAGAGAGAGAGAGAGAAAGAGATGTGAGAGAGTAAGAGAGAGAGAGAGAAAAAGAGAGAGAGAGAGATTTCTCCCTCTGTTTTATAAACCCACTGCCGTTTATCATCAAACAGACTTTGATAGATGGGAAACTCAAACCGTAGAACGAAATGACGCTGTAGCTTACTCTTCCAGCGCCAAGAAGATAATGTCTTCCCTCTCAAACGTTGCAATTATCCCAACGAGGAAGTGAAGGCTGATTGAGAGGAAGTCTTATTAAGATACACAGGCGGCGAAGGCTAATGGGTTCTGGGATTGATTTCCATTTTAAAGAAGCTGAGCTTGTTGGAGCCACAGCTGATTAATCACGGACAGTCTTCCTTAGAGAGCCGCACAGTTTCTATTAAAATCTCGGATTTCAAATTTGCATCGTCACCCAGTTAGTCAGCGTCTTGTCCACAAACGGTTTGTGTTGTAATCTGTTGACACAAAGGGAGGGAGGAGGCGTCTCCTTCAGCCAGGGAGGCAGCGACTACAACTGCCCTGACTGGGATGGAGGGATGAAGGGATGAGAGGAATGAAGAACAGGAGGGAGAGAAGAGAAGAGAGACCGTCCTTTATTCAAATGACAATAATGGATTTGTTCCCCTTCCCATTTCCATATAAATGAAAGCTTTTATCTGCCTGTCCACCTGTTGGATTCAGTAATGAGCCGTTGGTCCTCTGACAGGCGTGGCTCTCTGGTCACATCATGAAGGAACGTGGGGAGTCAAGGACTTCCGGGGGTTTCTATAATGAATGACTTTCACCTCAGAAAGATATAATTAATGACAGTAAAAGCGATCCATGATATCCCTTTGATTATGAGGTCACCTCCAGAAGGACTGGAGAGAGGAGGCGTGTGGTCTGCTTTTATCTCGATTCTCATTCTAACAGTTTGGATTTGAAATGAAATAATTACGATGTGGCGTTGTCAAAGTAGAGATTTTCAGCTTTCATTCAATGCTTTTCTTTTTTTCTTTTAGACACCCTAACAATTTAACATACTCCCCCTATTTCAGGGCTCCAAATGTTTAGGAAAGGAATAATACAATGTAAAAATAAAGCACTAATGGCTGACCCGCTGCCATCTTCAACCGTCGTTTGTTTTGACCTCTTTTTGCCTGAAGTCCCCTCTTCAGAAAATTAGATGCAGGTTCAGTTGGATTTAAATATGGAGATTGACTTGGCCAGAACCTTACATTTTTTGGCTCTGGAAATCTCTCTAGTTGCTATGGCAGCATGTTTTGGGTCATTGTCTAACTGTATGGAGAAGAGCCATCCAACTGTATGAAGAAGTGCCAACTGTATCCAACTGCTTCCAAGTGAATTCAGAGGCGTTTGTTTGTCCTCAAGCAGACGAGATGTTCCTGTTCTCTTCAGAACACATTCTGCTGCTGCCATCAGCTGTGACATCATCAACTAAGAGAAGTTAGACAGTTCTAGTAGCAGCTGTGACATCATCAACTAAGAGAAGTTAGACAGTTCTAGTAGCAGCTGTGACATCATCAACTAAGAGAAGTTAGACAGTTCTAGTAGCAGCTGTGACATCATCAACTATGAGAAGTTAGACAGTTCTAGTAGCAGCTGTGACATCATCAACTAAGAGACGTTAGACAGGTCTAGTAGCAGCTGTAACATCATCAACTATGAGAAGTTAGACAGGTCTAGTAGCAGCTGTGACATCATCAACTAAGAGAAGTTAGACAGGTCTAGTAGCAGCTGTGACATCATCAACTAAGAGAAGTTAGACAGTTCTAGTAGCAGCTGTGACATCATCAACTAAGAGAAGTTAGACAGGTCTAGTAGCAGCTGTGACATCATCAACTAAGAGAAGTTAGACAGTTCTAGTAGCAGCTGTGACATCATCAACTAAGAGAAGTTAGACAGGTCTAGTAGCAGCTGTGACATCATCAACTAAGAGACGTTAGACAGTTCTAGTATCAGCTGTGACATCATCAACTAAGAGAAGTTAGACAGGTCTAGTAGCAGCTGTGACATCATCAACTAAGAGACGTTAGACAGTTCTAGTAGCAGCTGTGTCATCATCAACTAAGAGAAGTTAGACAGTTCTAGTAGCAGCTGTGACATCATCAACTAAGAGAAGTTAGACAGTTCTAGTAGCAGCTGTGACATCATCAACTAAGAGAAGTTAGACAGTTCTAGTAGCAGCTGTGACATCATCAACTAAGAGAAGTTAGACAGTTCTAGTAGCAGCTGTGACATCATCAACTAAGAGACGTTAGACAGTTCTAGTAGCAGCTGTAACATCATCAACTAAGAGAAGTTAGACAGGTCTAGTAGCAGCTGTGACATCATCAACTAAGAGAAGTTAGACAGGTCTAGTAGCAGCTGTGACATCATCAACTAAGAGAAGTTAGACAGGTCTAGTAGCATCTGTGACATCATCAACTAAGAGAAGTTAGACAGTTCTAGTAGCAGCTGTGACATCATCAACTAAGAGAAGTTAGACAGTTCTAGTAGCAGCTGTGACATCATCAACTAAGAGAAGTTAGACAGGTCTAGTAGCAGCTGTGACATCATCAACTAAGAGAAGTTAGACAGGTCTAGTAGCATCTGTGACATCATCAACTAAGAGAAGTTAGACAGTTCTAGTAGCAGCTGTGACATCATCAACTAAGAGAAGTTAGACAGTTCTAGTAGCAGCTGTGACATCATCAACTAAGAGAAGTTAGACATGTCTAGTAGCAGCTATGACATCATCAACTAAGAGACGTTAGACAGTTCTAGTAGCAGCTGTGACATCATCAACTAAGAGA
The DNA here is from genome assembly GCF_963989245.1 of Nansenia antarctica. NCBI lineage: Eukaryota > Metazoa > Chordata > Actinopteri > Argentiniformes > Microstomatidae > Nansenia > Nansenia antarctica. The sequence continues at coordinate 41,920,751 of NC_137679.1, read as the reverse complement.
AGTTAGACAGTTCTAGTAGCAGCTGTGACATCATCAACTAAGAGAAGTTAGACAGTTCTAGTAGCAGCTGTGACATCATCAACTAAGAGAAGTTAGACAGTTCTAGTAGCAGCTGTGACATCATCAACTAAGAGAAGTTAGACAGTTCTAGTAGCAGCTGTGACATCATCAACTAAGAGAAGTTAGACAGTTCTAGTAGCAGCTGTGACATCATCAACTAAGAGACGTTAGACAGTTCTAGTAGCAGCTGTAACATCGATGTAATGTTTAGACCACCTACTGCCACCCGGTGGTAGACTCGATACACTGTCAAGAGTCAAGACCCGGTCATGCGCAGTCGGGAGTCAGTCAATGCATATGCTGTAATGCGTGCACATCGAATAACTAAAGAGTCCAATTGATATCCAGTGTGTGTCTCATCATTTATACATTATATTCTTGCTACACGTCAGAATATCACAATGGCGACGAGGATTCAAAGTGGAAACGCCACCAGTGTCGATTTTTGAAGGAGGAAGAAGAAGAATCCGTCCGGAAAAGTCGAAGTGAGTAGTTAGCTAGCAAGAAGCTAAGCTAAGCTACCCAGGCTAACGCTAGTATCATGCAGTCGGCATTTTCGGGCCACATGGCCATACAGCCATTCGACACAGAAACCGATCCCAGTTCGCTTGGAACGCGATGGAACAAATGGATCAACCGATTTGAAAACTACACCGTAGCCACAAACATTACTCAAGAAATAAGGAAAAGGGCACTGCTGCTTCACTTAGCTGGAGAGAGAGTCCATGATATCTACGACACGCTGGCTGACGACAGTGATGACTATGAAAACACAAAGACGAAGCTCCACGGATATTTCTCACCGAAAAAGAACACACACTACCTTGTGTACAAGTTCAGACAAGCCATACAGCTTCCCGGTGAGTCTTTAGACACATTTCATACCAGACTGAGGATGCTAGCTAAAGATTGTGAATTTGCAGATGCAGACAGAGAAATAGTCGCGCAAATAATACAGAGCTGTACCTCATCACGGCTGCGCAGGAGAGCGCTCAGAGAGCCAAACATGACTTTGACTAATATGTTAGACCTAGGGAGAATGTTAGAGATCTCTGAACAACAGGCAGAAAGCATAGAAGAGAAGGCTGTCACCGCAATCAATGCACTGCATCTCAAGGGCGCCAAACAGCAACATGCAGCATACAGGCACAAAGAGAAGAGCTTGCAATGTAGAAACTGTGGAGGAAATTATCCACACGAGGGTGACTGTCCAGCCAGAGGGAAGGACTGCAGGGCCTGTGGAAAGCCTAACCACTATGCCAAACACTGCCGTGGTCAGAAATTTGCACATCAAAGCCAAGAGGAAGACACAGCTCACTACAAGCAGCGGAGCACTAAGAAAGTGAACCAGGTGACAGCATGCTCCGAGACCAAATCAAGAGACTCATCAAGTGGAGACGAAAGGTATGTGTATGTAATCAACAGCACAAGTATACAGCAACCCCAGACCAACATCAAGCTGAATGGTGTCAGTGTTAAAATACTGATTGATTCAGGAGCAGCTGTCAACATAATTAATGAAGATGTGTTAAACACACTTGATCCAAAGCCTATGCTCAGCACAGCCATGATCAAAATATTTCCATATGGGTCCAACAACGCTCTACCTATCATTGGTAAATTTGCATGCAAAGTACAGGCTACTAACAAGCGGACAGAGAGTGTGTTCTACGTTCTCAGAGGCGACGCCGGACAATCTCTGCTCAGCTACGCAACTGCCAGTGAACTAGGGCTGATCCAGATCATCAATATGGTGAACACGCCGCCAGTGATGCCACCCAGTGGGCGTACTGTCGCAGATGAGCTCGTGCAGAGCTACCCAGAGCTTTTCACCGGAATCGGAAAGCTGAAAGACTTCCAGGTGAAACTGCATATAGACCCCGACATCCAACCGACGTGCCAGCCGCACAGACGGGTCCCTTTCCATGTCCGTCAGAAGGTCGAGGCGGAGCTTCAGAAGCTGGAGAACGACGGTATCATTGAAACTATATCTGGACCAACACCCTGGGTTTCCCCGATCGTCACACCACCGAAGCCAAAAGACCCTGATAAAGTCCGAATCTGCGTTGATATGCGTCAGGCGAACACAGCAATTCAGCGAGAACGACATATCACCCCAACAATGGACGATGTAATACACGAGCTGAACGGTGCCAAGGTATTCTCGAAGTTGGACCTCACAGCAGGCTACCACCAGCTCGAGCTGCATCCAGAGAGTCGTTACATCACAACGTTCACAACACACCTCGGGCTAAGAAGATACAAACGCCTGAACTTCGGTATATCATCCGCCGCTGAAGTGTTCCAGAACGCCATCTGCCAGACGCTGCAAGGTATACCGGGCGTGAAGAACCTCAGCGATGACATCATCATCTATGGCGTCTCTCAGGAAGCACACGACGACACTCTGAGAGCAGTGTTTAAAAGACTGAAAGACAGTGGTTTGACACTCAATCGCAACAAATGCGAATTCAACAAGCAGCGCCTTGAATTCTTTGGGTTCATTTTTTCTGCCGACGGGATTTCTGCAGATCCAAAGAAGGTGTCAGCCATTCACGACGCCAGCGACCCCAAAGATCCAGGTGAGATCAGAAGTCTTCTGGGCATGGCCAACTACTGCGCCAGGTTCATAAAGGACTACTCAACCATCACTGCACCGCTCCGTGGGCTCACGAAGAAGGACGCTCCGTGGCAGTGGGGCAGTGATCAAGCTACGGCACTCCAGACGCTCAAGGACAGCCTGACGAGCGACACAACAATGTCATATTTCGATCCCAGGAAGGAGACGGAGCTCATTGTTGATGGAAGTCCGGTGGGGCTAGGCGCCATCCTCTGTCAGAAAGGAGGAGGGGGAGAGAAGCGCATCATAGCCTACGCCAGCCGCGCACTCAGTGATGTAGAAACGAGATACTCGCAAACAGAACGTGAGGCCCTAGCCATCATCTGGAGCTGCGAACATTTTCACCTGTATCTGTATGGACATCCATTCACCATGGTAACCGACCACAAACCATTGGAGATGATATGGAATAACCCGAGATCAAAACAACCTGCACGGATCGAGAGATGGGGCCTCAGACTACAGCCGTACAACTTCAGAGTGGAATATAGAAAAGGAGCTGACAATCCAGCTGACTACATGTCTAGACACCCTCTCCCGGTACAGTCGTCACAGAACACAAGAGCATCCAAGGTTGCAGAGGAGTACGTTAACTTCGTAGCACTTCAAGCAACACCCAAGGCGATGACACTACAAGAGATACAGCGAGAGACATTGAAAGACACACTCCTGCAACAGGTCAGTGCACACATCAGAAATAGCTCATGGCGTTTAATCACAGACCGCTCACCAGGTGCTGCTGCACTGAAACCATACAAGCTCGTCAGTGATGAACTCACAGTGTCCACAGGTAACGACATCATACTGCGAGGCACCAGGATTGTCATACCTGCAGCTCTACAGCAGAGGGCGCTGCAGATTGCTCATGAAAGCCACCAGGGCGTAGCTAAGACAAAGGCCCTACTCAGAGAAAAGGTATGGTTCCCTACCATAGACCAACAGGTAGAGACCATCACCAAGACCTGCCTCCCATGTCAAGTGAACACTCCAGTTACCCGGACCGAACCACTCAAAATGTCTGAGCTGCCAGACGCACCATGGCACAGTGTTAGTGCTGACTTTTATGGCCCACTCCCATCGGGAGAATACCTGTTAGTTATAGTCGATGACTACACACGATACCCAATTGTTGAGCCAATTCGATCTACCTCAGCAAACACAGTCATACCAGTCATGGACAAAGTCTTCTCCATGTTTGGAATCCCAAGAATTGTTAAGACTGACAACGGACCTCCTTTCAACAGCAACCAGTTCGCTGAGTTTGCCAACTACCTAGGGTTCAAGCACAGGAAGATAACACCTCTATGGCCACAAGCTAATGCCACAGCTGAGAGATTCATGCGCACCGTCGGGAAAGTACTCAGAATCGCCCAGATGCAGAGGATGCCATGGAAACAACAGCTGCACGTCTTCCTGCGTGAGTACAGGTCCACTCCCCACAGCACGACGAACACGTCACCTGCCGAGTTACTATTCCAACGGAAGATGACCACCAAGCTACCCTCAGCAGACACAATCACCATCCCTGCTGACGAAGAGATACGCAGAATCGACAGAGAGGCCAAGGCAAAGATGAAAGCTCTCTCAGATGCTCGACGACACGCTACGCCTTCTGACATCAAGCCAGGAGACACCGTCCTGTGTCGTCAACCAAAACAGAACAAGCTTACTACGCCTTACAACGCAGAGCCGCTCACAGTAATCGATGTCAAAGGTTCCATGATAACAGCTGGAAGAAGTGGTTACACCACCACTAGGAACAGTTCATTCTTTAAGAAGATTGTCCGAGACAACCCAGACACTCTAATGGACTTAAGTTCAGAGGTCAGTGAGGAAGTAGGCCCAGCTACGCCTCCACCCGCACCTCCGCCGAGGTATCCAGTTAGGGAGAACAGACAACCTCCCGCATACCTGCGTGACTTCGATTAAAGAGCAGGAGTACCAAAGGACTGTTAACATGTTCTTCCGAGTTAACAATGTTCCAAGTTAATGGACTGTTTGAATGTTATGCACTTTATCATTTATTAAAAAAAAAGGAGTGATGTAATGTTTAGACCACCTACTGCCACCCGGTGGTAGACTCGATACACTGTCAAGAGTCAAGACCCGGTCATGCGCAGTCGGGAGTCAGTCAATGCATATGCTGTAATGCGTGCACATCGAATAACTAAAGAGTCCAATTGATATCCAGTGTGTGTCTCATCATTTATACATTATATTCTTGCTACACGTCAGAATATCACAATCATCAACTAAGAGAAGTTAGACAGGTCTAGTAGCAGCTGTGACATCATCAACTAAGAGAAGTTAGACAGTTCTAGTAGCAGCTGTGACATCATCAACTAAGAGAAGTTAGACAGTTCTAGTAGCAGCTGTGACATCATCAACTAAGATAAGTTAGACAGTTCTAGTAGCAGCTGTGACATCATCAACTAAGAGACGTTAGACAGTTCTAGTAGCAGCTGTAACATCATCAACTAAGAGAAGTTAGACAGGTCTAGTAGCAGCTGTGACATCATCAACTAAGAGAAGTTAGACAGTTCTAGTAGCAGCTGTGACATCATCAACTAAGAGAAGTTAGACAGTTCTAGTAGCAGCTGTGACATCATCAACTAAGAGAAGTTAGACAGGTCTAGTAGCAGCTGTGACATCATCAACTAAGAGAAGTTAGACAGTTCTAGTAGCAGCTGTGACATCATCAACTAAGAGAAGTTAGACAGGTCTAGAAGCAGCTGTGACATCATCAACTAAGAGAAGTTAGACAGGTCTAGTAGCATCTGTGACATCATCAACTAAGAGAAGTTAGACAGTTCTAGTAGCAGCTGTGACATCATCAACTAAGAGAAGTTAGACAGGTCTAGTAGCAGCTGTGACATCATCAACTAAGAGAAGTTAGACAGTTCTAGTAGCAGCTGAACACCTAACATCAGTTCTGGACATTGACAGCTCTCTTATTCCTCCACAAACTATCTGAAAGAACACACCTGACGTACCAGAAACACCTGTCAAGACAGTTTTCCAACACTACTGGTTCCCTGAAATAGGGGGAGGATGTATAAAAGGAGGATGTATAAAAGGGTTGTAATTTCTAAATCGTGAAACCAATCTGAAAAAGGAAACATTGAATTAAATCTGAGAATCTCTACTTCAACCCCATAGTATGTGTTTGAAGAAGACTATATGCTTTCCAATACTTATGGAGGGCACTGTAACACTGCTTACACACATCAACTCAAAACGGCTGAATTCCCCACTTAGGCCAGATTTCCCAGACACAGATTTACCAATTTCACAGACGTATTCAAGCTTTCAATAGAAAGCATCCAATGCAGATTATTTTCTTCTCTAGGATTAGACTCAATCTGTGTCTGGGAAGCCGTCTCTTAGACTATAACAAGATATGATTGGGACTGAATCGGTTTAGTGGCGTTATTTGTGTTCTATTAAAGGGACTGACCTGGGTCTCCTACCCCCTGACATCTGCCTGTCACAGGACTTCCTTTATTCATCTGTCAGAAGCTCTGAGACAAGTCCTCTAGAAGCAGCTCCCTGTGTGGCTGCAGGTGATTAGGTTAATTACTTGTGCTGATGGAACAGTTATAATTACTTCTCACACACACACACACACACATAGACACACACTCCCACACATACACAAACACACACACACACACACACACACACTTACGCACAGACACACACACAAACGCGCGCGCACACACACGCACGCACACACACACGCTCATGCACTCACCCCATCTCACACACACACACACACACAAACACACACACACACACACACTTTATAGCTTCAGTAATTTAATTCCACTTTGGAGCATGAAGCTCGTGTGAAACAGTTTATGAGTTTGACATTTACCATCAAGCTGATGTTGTGGAAACACATACACACGCAGGAACACACACACACACACGCACAACAGGGGAGGCTGGTGGAGGCAGAAATCTGAGGATGGGCTGATTGTAATGTATGGGATGGAATGAGGAGAGGTATCAAACGTGTGTGTTTGACGCTGGACCATTCCACATCCCAGTCCATACATTACAATGAGCCTGTCCTCTGATTTCTACCTCCACCAGCCTCCCCTGACACACACACACACACACACACACACACACACACACAGCACAACGATGAGACAGATCGGGCGGGGTATATGGATTTATGAGTGCGTGTTGACACCTCACAGATGGTGTGTCAGCAGAGGCGACCCTGCCTGCAGCACTGCATGCTGGGTAGGCAGAGGAACACGCATGAGGTCCATGAGCCAGATGACTGCTAATGGACACCAACATCTAACTCTCTTTAAACCCTCCATCTTTAAACCCTCCATCTTTAGACTCTCCATCTTTAGACTCTCCATCTTTAGACTCTCCATCTTTAGACTCTCCATCTTTAAACCCTCCATCTTTAGACTCTCCATCTTTAGACTCTCCATCTTTAGACTCTCCATCTTTAAACCCTCCATCTTTAGACTCTCCATCTTTAGACTCTCCATCTTTAAACCCTCCATCTTTAGACTCTCCATCTTTAGACTCTCCATCTTTAGACTCTCCACCTTTAAATGTCTACCTGGTGCTTCAAATACTCACCTGGTGCACAAACTCCATAGAGAATGATACTTTACTAAAGATTGCAGTCTACAGTATCTGCTGCTTACAGTAATAGATAGATACAGAGAGAGAGAGAGAGAGAGAGAGAGAGAGAGAGAGAGAGAGAGGGAGAGATAGATAGAGAGATAGATAGAGAGATAGATGGATATTTTTAAAGCCATTCAGCTGTCGCTTTTATCCAAAGCGACTTGCATTGCAGTAAGTGCATACACTTGTAGCTATAGTATAAATGGTCCCAGCAGGAATCAAACCCACAACCTGTGTTGTTGGCACCACAGAGGACCACAGTAAAGACACTATCCTGGACGATGACAGAGTAGGTCCTTACACACAGACAGACGATACAGACACACGTTAATGACACACTACACTATCCATCATGCACTGCTGTTCACACAGAGACACAGAGACACGTTAATGACACCCTACACTACCCAACATGCACTGCTGTTCACACAGAGACACAGACTCACGTTAATGACACACTACACTTCCCATCATGCACTGCTGTTCACAGAGACACAGACACACGTTAATGACACCCTACACTTCCCCTCATCCACTGCTGGTCACACAGAGACACAGTCTGGTCTGGTCTGGTCTGGTCTGGGTCTAGTCTGGTCTGGGTCTGGGTCTGGGTCTGGGTCTGGGTCTGGGTCTGGGTCTGGGTCTGGGTCTGGGTCTGGGTCTGGGTCTGGGTCTGGTCTGGTCTGATCTGGGTCTAGTCTAGTCTAGTCTAGTCTGGTCTGGTCTGGTCTGGTCTGGTCTGGTCTGGGTCTGGTCTGGTCTGGTCTGGTCTGGTCTGGTCTGGGTCTAGTCTAGTCTAGTCTGGTCTGGTCTGTGGGTCTAGTCTAGTCTGGTCTGGTCTGGTCTGGTCTGGTCTGGTCTGGTCTGGTCTGGGTCTGGTCTGGTCTGGTCTGGTCTGGGTCTGGTCTGGTCTGGGTCTGGTCTGGGTCTGGTCTGGTCTGGTCTGGTTTGGTCTGGGTCTGGTCTGGTCTGGTCTGGTCTGGGTCTGGTCTGGGTCTGGTCTGGGTCTGGTCTGGGTCTGGTCTGGGTCTGGTCTGGTCTGGTTCTGGTCTGGTCTGGTCTGGTCTGGTCTGGACTGGCGCTGAAACATTCACTGACAGAGTTAGCGTGTCGTTGTGTTGTGTTGTCCTGAAGAGAGATCACTTCACAGCGTTTCACAGAGACAGACACAGTAAATAGCCTCTCATTGAAGAGGAAGTGCAGCCCGGCGGCGTTGGTAAACGCTGTGAAGTGTGATGTCATAAAGGCTGTGAAGTGTGATGTCATAAAGGATGTGAAGTGTGATGTCATAAACGCTGTGAAGTGTGATGTCATAAAGGCTGTGAAGTGTGATGTCATAAAGGCTGTGAAGTGTGATGTCAGAGTTTTAGTAGGTGCTAGAACACGGCACACAGTGTCATGGGTCGGCAATCAAGGACCCCAATTGAAATAAGCCAGTGGCTTTCTTGGGTTTTTTATCCTCTTAGTTTGACCTTGTATGTAATATGTACTTTCATGTACCTACTTCTGCAAACATTCTAATAAAGTTTTCAATCAATCAATCAATCAATGTTCATCCCTCTTAAAACTTCATCCCCTCTGGAAAATGCAGGAGGCGTTTCACAGCCTGAGAATGTAGCCTGTCTAGCAGTGTAGTCTCGTCTCCTCTCTCTCTCTCTCTCTCTCTCTCTCTCTCTCTCATCTCCTCTCTCTCTCTCTCTCTCCTCATCTCTCTCTCTTCTCTCCTCTCTCTCTCTCTCTCTCTCTCTCTCTCTCTCCTCTCTCCTCTCTCTCTCTCTCTCTCTCTCTCTCTCTCTCTCTCTTCTCTCTCTCCTCTCTCTCTCTCTCTCTCTCTCTCTCTCTCTCTCTCTCTCTCGTCTCTCTCTCTCTCTCTCTCTCTCTCTCTCTCTCTCTCTCTCTCTCTCTCTCTGCCTGCCCTGCCTGCCTGCCTGCCTGTCTGCCTGTCTGTCTCTGTCTGTCTCTGCCTGCCTGCCTGCCTGTCTGTCAGAGACCTCATGGCAGAGAGAGATTTCCCCAGAACGTCAAGACTAAGATCGAGAGAGTTACTGAGAAAAACTCACATCAGATATTTCCTAGGATTGATTCCAACAGTTTGAAGAGTTGACAATCTGCTGCATCTGGGAGTGTGTAGACAGCAGGAGTTCATGTATGTGATTAATCTCATGTCCAGATTTCATATGATGACAACATGGAGCTTGTCATGTGTCTTTAACAAGGAGCTGTCATGTGTCCTTTAACAGGAGTACCATATCAACCATATCAACATCTTTTATAGTAGATCAGAATCCTAACCCAATCACTTCCCCTAGGAAGGTCTGTTTACATCCTAGTCACTCCGACTGACATTCTGAGATTGGATTCATCAACAGTGTTAAGATCCCCCATCTCCTTTTGTCCTCCCTCTTCAATCTGTTTCACATCTGTCCTCTTTTTCTTCATTCCCTCTCTTACAGATTCTAGGAGTGATAAGGATGATCATTAAACAGATTATAGGCAGTGATAAGGAGGAGGATTAATGGGGATGTTCTGTCCACTTCACAGCCCTGAAAATAAACTCTGAAAGAAAATGAATTACTCACAGTACTGCAGCAGGATGGATTATATCTGACCCCCTGATTTCACTTCATACACTCACAGACACTTAAATTAGGAACACTATACTAATACTGGATACGGTCTCCCTTTATTAAGGAACACTATACTAATTACTGGGTAGGGCCTCCCTTTATTAGGAACACTATACTAATACTGGGTAGGGCCTCCCTTTATTAGGAACACTGTACTAATACTGGGTAGGGGCCTCCCTTTATTAGGAACACTGTACTAATACTGGGTAGGGCCTACCTTTGCTCTCAAAACAACCTCAATTCCCTCACGGCATTGATTCCACAAGATGGTGGAAACATTCCTTTGAGATTCTGGCCCATGATGACATGATTGCATCACGCAATTCCTGTATTGATGTACCGTATTTCAAAATATATATATAATTAATAATAAATCCAGTGGTATTACAGTTTGGTAGATTTGATCTCAGTCATGTTTCTCATGTGTGAGTCTCTCTCTCTCTCTCTCTGTCTCTCTCTG
>NC_137679.1:41902557-41910125 GCF_963989245.1 Nansenia antarctica | reverse complement strand
CTGTCTAAAGCCCAATGCACACGGCGTGCGATTTTGTCGCACAGCGACATTCGATTCTCCATTCACACCACAGAAGTGAGTGGGTGTGAATGGAGAATCGAATGTTGTCCTGCGACAATATCGCATCGCACGTCAATGCACACGGCGTGCGATATTGTCGCAGTAAAACATTCTGCATTTCAAATTCAACAGACTTTCGTTCAACACAACGGAAGCCGTATGTGTGTGTTATAACTGTACTGTTATCTGGAATTGATTGAATTGCGCCTCAGAGTGATGCAGTTAACTTAACCGGGGCAGAGAGGGGGGGGCTGGGGGGGTAAGCGGAGGGAGGGGAGGGGGTCCCTGGTCGTCAGGGTCCAAACACTGACACCTGGTCACCCTGACACCTTTACAGCCTTTCTGGAGGCTCAGGAGGAGAAGCGGAGGAGAGATTTTATCACTGAGGCGTTAAAGAGACCCGGGAGGGACGAGAGAGAGTGGAGAGATGTGAGCAGATAGAGAGAGAGAGAGAGAGAGAGAGAGAGAGAGAGAGATAGAGAGAGAGAGAGAGAGAGAGAGAGAGAGAGAGAGAGAGTGGAGAGATGTGAGCAGAACTGCCTCTGAGGAGAGAGATACTGTGCTGTAGAGGTGAGCAGTCGTAAGGTGACAAAATTGGTAAATGGTAAACAGACTGACTCATACAGCGCCTTATTCCAAAGCACTTTACAACAGCCTCTCATTCACCCATTCACACACACATTCACACACCAGGCCAGCCGGGGCTCGAGCCGCCGATCTGCCAACCTTACGTGTCAACCTTACGACCGGCCTCTGAGGAGAGAGTTACTGTAGACGCCTGGGTTGTTTTATTCTCTTGTATTATTTTGTCTCAAAGTCGTCCTTGAGAAACGAGGAAGACACACAGAGCTGTTGAGTGCATCCCAAATGAGGGTGGAAGATGTTTTTGGTTCCTGCTTGAAGGCCAGGCAACATACTGAATGTTTTAGAATTTAATTTCTAGCTAGACAAACTCTGTGGGGTTTATAAGTAACTTTAAGCAGAGTGAAATTCTGTTACTGTCAGAATAAAGTTTGAAACTAGGCTTTTCGACAAAAACTATTTCACTTCATCTGTCTGTTCTTTAGAGTGCCAAATAACAGCATCCGCATACTCAAATCTGTGCAAAAAAACTTACTTTACTGCGCAAGCTTTCGGTCGTAGACCTTCTTCAGGCATAAAGAACATCTGTCTGTTCTTTCCCATTGTCTCTAGATGTGATGCATTCAGGAGCTGTTTGTCTGACCTCCTTCAACACATAGTTTCTGTCTGTGCGCCTCCGGTAAGCCCTCCTCAAGCCTCTATACTATATACGGTCTGTTGTCAATCAATTTCTCTCTCTCTCCTCAACAGTGGAGGCCTGCATAGAAAACAAAGCTTCTCTCTCTCTCTTTATTTTGTTGTTGTTGTTGAGCTGCTTTAACGCCTGAATTTCCCCTCAGGGATCAAGTATCTCTCTCTCTCTCTCTCTCTCTCCCTCTCCCTCCTCTCTCCTCTCTCCTCTATCCTCTCTCCTCTCTCCTCTCTCCTCTCTCCTCTCTCCTCTCTCCTCTCTCCTCTCTCTCCTCTCTCCTCTCTCTCCCTCCCTCCCTCCCTCCCTCTCCTATACAGTCTCTCGTAAACGTGGTGTGAGAAGCCCCTCGGGCGTCTTAAGAGGAGCAGCCACAGCACACTTCCAGTGTTCAATCAGCCGCAGGACTGAATCAGCTGTGGAAGGACTAAGGACCCTAACCCTAAGCACCACTCTGCCCTGAGGACAGAACCTCTACACATGAAGGATGTGAGTGGTTGTAAATGGAGGAGAGAGGAAGGAACAGGTGGATGAAGGAGGCCTGAGGGAGGTTTATCTGGGGACTGGGACTGAGGGAGGTTTATCTGGGGACTGGGGCTTCTGGGGCTGCAGCAACTGTTGTTACCGGGGGCGATGGAAAGTGAATGATGCCAGCCCAAACAATCTAGCTACACCACGACTGTTGGACCTATAGTTCTATAACACAGATACTGAAGAAGAATTATAAGAGATATCAGAGATCATACAGATATTGGAGAGAAGAATTAAGCTCAGATCAGAATGTCTCATTGAAATTCATCCGCTCTCAGATAATCACAAAATAACTATAGGCCTAAATGATATGATGGTTGTGTGATTCGTATTTAAAAGCACATGAATGAAATAAGAACGATCAAAACCATCCACTGTCATGTAGTGTCATTGCCAGATGCACTTTAGATGCTCTTTCTAATACACTTCATCAAATGCAGTTTGAGGTGAAAAAAGACATTATTTAGCTTTTCATTCAGATCACTTCAACAACATCAGTGTATGAGACTCACTTGTCCCTGACTTCTACAGAAAACATATCTTTGCATCTCTATTATATTATATAATATATATATATATATATATATATATATATATATATATATATCAGTGGAGGCTGGTGACTTCCAGAATTGAGGAGGCCAAAAATGTTTTCCGCTTGCTCGATTCACTCGCGATGGAATGTTCCCTGTTCTTCTTATCTGTCTTTGTTAAAAAGTATTAATTTGTGTTTGGCGGTACTGAAGGGATTGGGACACTCTCAGGATGGTGGATGAAGCAGCTTTTATTGCCTGCACAATGGGTCATCAAATAAACAAAACAATTGGCATGAATCTCTGGTCCGCCTGCAGCAGCTATTGTCCCTTCTGCTCAGGCTCACAACATTCACCACAACATACTACATACAATCAATGACATGTCAAAAGCACTCAAACACTATGTCAATCAGACACACAACATACAATTCAGAACAATACTTCATCCATTTCTAATATTTATCCTGCAGAACAGCACTCATACGCGTGTGGCGGAAAAATGTACTACACGGAGGCCAGGCCTCCTGTGCCCACCCATTTTCAGTGATTTGGCCAATCACATATTGCCATGAAAAAAAAATGCATTACATTGACTTCTATGAGAAACCACTTTCCGACAGGAGGCCTGGCCTCCGTGTAGTACCTTTTTCCGCCACACGCGTGTATGAGTGCTGTTCTGCAGGATACATATTAAAAATGGATGAAGTATTGTTCTGAATTGTATGTTGTGTGTCTGATAAAAAATATAATTATTGCTTTTTTAAATCTCTCTCTCTTCTCTCAAATTATTGGGGAGGCCAGGCCTCCTCCACCTCTATGGAGGAGCCTCCACTGATATATATATATATATATATATTATATATAGGCATTTACAGCAAATGTACTCTTAATAGTCAAAGGAGTGAGTGTGTTTTTGTGGGGTTTTTTCATCAGCTAATGGGGGATGCTAATAATGACATTATTAAGCGTATGTGAGTCATCCCGTACATAAGGGGGCTGATGAGCATTTCTTGTCGGTTGGCTAGCTAGCGTGTTCGTCATCATTATGAAATGAGCATGTGGCTAATGGCACTTACATCTTTTTTTTACCATCTCCCTGGAGCAACTTAGGGCTAAGTGCCTTACTCAAGGGCACACTAGTGGTGGTGTTCCCAGGTGGGATTTGACCTCATGACCTTCTGATCACCAGTCCATTAGACAATGTCAAAACATGTCAACGTAAATGTGATTTGACAGCTAGCACGACATAGCAACGTTACCAGTTGTTCTGAGGCAGTTGGCGCGTTAGCTGTCGTCTGCTATGCTAGCGTAGCTTCTTGCTCTACTACTTGTGGAGTGTTGGAGAGTTGAAATAATGAAAACACTTGAATCAAACCGTTTTTAAATGTTGACCCTGATCTGGGCCGGCCGCATTAACAGTCTCTCTCTGGTTGTTTAGGGACACAACTGCTAGAGGGGGCCACACTTTTGGCGTCGATTTAGTGCAAAGCTGACACCCGTCAATCACAAACTCTGCTACCCCCCGTCGACGAACCACCCGTCAATTACAAACTCTGCTACCCCCGCCCCCCCCCTAAAAAAAACATGTGAGCTGGTCTAAGCCCCCAGTGTTTCCAGATCATAACAACACCTCTGCACTTGGATCAAACCATTTTGAAATGTTGATCCTGATGTCACATGATACAGAATGTTGTTCCAGAACGACCCAGTACAGGACAAACGTCTGCATATTTACATCCATGGTTAATACCCTCACTGAACCTCAAGCATGGCAACTGCAGATAAACCTTATTGTCCGTGCAGTAATTGAAGAATAACAGACATGGCTTCAGATGAGAAATTCACACACCATTATGTTTCTAAAGCCTCTGGGAATCTGCGGAGGAAAGTGATTCAGAGCAGAGACGAACGTAATGGAGCTTCCACTCTGCATTAACTCAGGAAATCAATCAAAAACAGAGATAGTAAGAGGAAATAATGACACTGTTGATGAGCCCCGCTGAAGCAGAAAATAATCTAACCAAGACAGGTGTGTGGAAGGTTTTACTGCTGAACACCAGAACCACTGAAATGGACCAATACAAATTAATAACATTAGCAAACCAGCGAATGATTATTCATGTTGAAAACATTTTAATAAAAAAATAAAAAAATATGGTGAAAAATCACCTGTTTACAGGTCATTAGGGAGGTTTATAATTGCTACGTTGGTATGTTTCATCTCACCATATCAAATTAGCCTGCTGCTCTTACGAGGTGTAAACACATTAATAGGCCATTGAAACGTATCGCATTAACTCAGCTCTCTTCCCCTTTCCCCAGTCGCTAAATCCTTTACATGTGGATGGCGTTGGAAAGCTAATAGTTATTTCCAATCCACCGTGTTGCAAGTTATCAGACTTTCATATCGATGCAACCAACTGTCCAAATGTCCCCATGTCACCTTCCCACCTGTCAAAACGCTGTGCTGTCAGATGAACAAAGAGACTGAAATCTCCTCATCTCCTATCCTCATCTCCTCATCTCCTATCTCCTCATCTCCTATCTCCTCATCTCCTATCTCCTATCTCCTCATCTCCTATCTCCTCATCTCCTATCTCCTCATCTCCTATCTCCTATCTCCTCATCTCCTCATCTCCTCATCTCCTCATCTCCTATCTCCTCATCTCCTCATCTCCTATCTCCTCATCTCCTCATCTCCTATCTCCTCATCTCCTATCTCCTCATCTCCTCATCTCCTATCTCCTCATCTCCTCATCTCCTCATCTCCTCATCTCCTCATCTCCTCATCTCCTCATCTCCTATCTCCTCATCTCCTCATCTCCTCATCTCCTCATCTCCTCATCTCCTATCTCCTAATCTCCTACTGCCTTGCCTCTCCTCTGGTTTATCAGGCTGCTTGTTTTCATTTGGCTACAGAAGAAGAGTTTTATATTTGTTGTTGTTGTTTTTATCTTTGATCTGTGACCTCCTCGGACTGGTGGGGGAGTGGGAGGAGGGTCAGTGTGGTGGTTGGTGGGGGGGGGGGGACTCTGAGGGGAGACTAATGGTGTCCTTGGAATCTGCCTTGGTCAGCAACAAGGGATTGGTTATTACTACACGACGCTCCACAGTTACAGAAGTGCATTGTGGGATATTGCTGGAGAAGGTGGGGGTAACATGGTTTGGACCTGTCAGCTGTTGTGATCTGTGATCTGGTAGCTTTTATACCTTTACTGTATGACAGGGCTTTCACCATCTCCATTTACACTTCTCTATCTGCCTCCCCTCCCCATCCCCTCCCCTCCCATCTCATCCCTCTCCTCCCCTCTCGCCTTCCCTCTCCTCCCCCACCTCCACTCACCTCTCCTCCCTCCCATCCCCTCACTCCCTCCCTGGTCTCACTTCCCTCCCCTTCCCTCCCCTCACTACCTCCCCTCCCTCTCCTACCCTCCCATCCTCTCCCCTCCCTCTCATCTCCCCACCTCCCTCCCCTCCCTCCCTCCCACCCCCCCCCCCCCTTCTTCCCTTCCCCTCCCCTCCCTCTCATCTCCTCTCATCTCCCCACCTCCCTCCCCCTCCCTCCCCCTCCCTCCTCTTCCACACACATCTCACAGACCTGTGTGTGTGTGTGTGTCAGGGTACTTCCAGAAGTGTAGAATAAACATATTATGCACCATAAGAAGCGCTACGTACGTTTCTGTAGAGTCTACCTCATAAAGCAGCGCTACGTCTGTTATAGAGAGAGACATAAACCTTTCTAACAGGGCAGTCAGTGTTAATGGACTGTATGCATGGCTGCAGACCGTGGCTGCGGGGATCGACTGAGATACTGTAGCAGAGAAACGGACCTAGCTTAGGACGCAGGCGGACACACACACACAGACACACACACACACAGACACAGGCACACACACACTCACACACACACACACACACACACACTCACACACAGAGAGACACAGACACAGGCGCACGCTCAGGCTGCACCTTAACTGTCCCTCCTGAGAACTCTACATAGATACACACATATATATATATACACATATATATATATATATATATATATACTGAGAACTCTCCATCCCCTCTAACCTCCTGTACAGTTTATCTCTACTGTAAAAAGAGATAGTGAGTCTCTGTGGATAAAGGCGTCTGCTAAACACCAGACAGCGAAATGTTCTCCTCTCTGTTCCTCTTCACACCCAGTAATGTTCTCCTCTCTGTTCCTCTTCACACCCAGTAATGTTCTCCTCTCTGTTCCTCTTCACACCCAGTAAGCCACCTGCCTGCCTGCCAGGGCCACCGGATCTGATGGCAGATGGATGGATGGTTGTGAGAGTGATTCATCCAGCTGGGAGCGTTGCCGGTTATTGAGCGTGTGAGCAGCTCCCCTTCTCTCTGTGGTGTGAGAACACCAGTCACAGGCAGGGGTCTGAGGTGGTTAGTCATGGAATTAACAAAAGGCTGCGGTTTCCTTCTCTCAGGTCCTCTGTCTCTGTGCTGCCAGAGGGCATCTTGTGATTGCAGCTTTCAGACGAGGTTGTACATATCAGCCTTTCAGCCATAGGGCTGTTAATATCTTTCCTTTCAGCCATAAGGCTGTTAATATCTTCCTTTCAGCCATAGGGATAGTTCAAATCAAATCAAATCAAGTTGTATTTGTATAGCGCATGTCTCACAAGATGTGATTCAATGCGCTTCACATGATGACAGAGCCGCAAGCAGGCAAAGGTAAAACACACACTGTGCAGCCAGGAAAACTCCCTTGCAGCCCTCTACTCATAGAGCGACTACGACCAGTTTGCTTTCCAGCACACAGCACAGAACAGATTTGCACAGATTCTGAGTGTGCGGATGCTGCTTTTCTACACTATATATTTATCAGTACAAATAGTGAAATACCAGTGTAACACCTGCGATATCGGATTCTTTCTCTGCATCGATGCCGACTGCGTCATTCTCATTCTAGTTCACTCTGAGGGTAATTGTGTTTTGAAGGATTCTTGTGTGGGAGGGAGAGATCCCGACATCACGAATAATATTCACACATTATCAGATCAGTCAATCTTAATACCCATAATTCCTCCGTGTCTCTTCTGGTTGCGGTTCTCATTGGAAGTCCTTCACAGTGTTTAACCTGCTGAGGCTGTTTACCAGGCAGCACGTTAAGGCTGCAGGTCCTCTGGCCT
>NC_137679.1:41830057-41897557 GCF_963989245.1 Nansenia antarctica | reverse complement strand
CCTCTCTATAACACCATCATGACCTCTGACCTCTCTATAACACCATCATGACCTCTCTATAACACCATCATGACCTCTCTATAACACCACCATGACCTCTCTATAACACCATCATGACCTCTCCATAACACCATCATGACCTCTGACCTCTCTATAACACCACCATGACCTCTCTATAACACCACCATGACCTCTGACCTCTCTATAACACCATCATGACCTCTCTATAACACCACCATGACCTCTCTATAACACCATCATGACCTCTCTATAACACCATCATGACCTCTCTATAACACCACCATGACCTCTGACCTCTCTATAACACCATCATGACCTCTGACCTCTCTATAACACCATCATGACCTCTCTATAACACCACCATGACCTCTCTATAACACCATCATGACCTCTCTATAACACCATCATGACCTCTGACCTCTCTATAACACCATCATGACCTCTCTATAACACCACCATGACCTCTGACCTCTCTATAACACCATCATGACCTCTCTATAACACCATCATGACCTCTGACCTCTCTATAACACCACCATGACCTCTCTATAACACCATCATGACCTCTGACCTCTCTATAACACCACCATGACCTCTTTATAACACCATCATGACCTCTCTATAACACCACCATGACCTCTCTATAACACCATCATGACCTCTCTATAACACCACCATGACCTCTGACCTCTCTATAACACCACCATGACCCCTCTATAACACCATCATGACCTCTGACCTCTCTATAACACCATCATGACCTCTCTATAACACCATCATGACCTCTGACCTCTCTATAACACCACCATGACCTCTCTATAACACCACCATGACCTCTCTATAACACCACCATGACCTCTGACCTCTCTATAACACCATCATGACCTCTCTATAACACCATCATGACCTCTCTATAACACCATCATGACCTCTCTATAACACCATCATGACCTCTGACCTCTCTATAACACCACCATGACCTCTCTATAACACCACCATGACCTCTCTATAACACCATCATGACCTCTGACCTCTCTATAACACCACCATGACCTCTCTATAACACCACCATGACCTCTCTATAACACCATCATGACCTCTGACCTCTCTATAACACCACCATGACCTCTCTATAACACCACCATGACCTCTGACCTCTCTATAACACCACCATGACCTCTCTATAACACCACCATGACCTCTCTATAACACCACCATGACCTCTCTATAACACCATCATGACCTCTCTATAACACCATCATGACCTCTGACCTCTCTATAACACCATCATGACCTCTGACCTCTCTATAACACCATCATGACCTCTCTATAACACCACCATGACCTCTGACCTCTCTATAACACCATCATGAACTCTCTATAACACCATCATGACCTCTCTATAACACCATCATGACCTCTCTATAACACCAGCATGACCTCTGACCTCTCTATAACACCATCATGACCTCTCTATAACACCATCATGACCTCTCTATAACACCACCATGACCTCTCTATAACACCATCATGACCTCTCTATAACACCACCATGACCTCTGACCTCTCTATAACACCATCATGACCTCTGACCTCTCTATAACACCACCATGACCTCTCTATAACACCATCATGACCTCTGACCTCTCTATAACACCACCATGACCTCTCTATAACACCACCATGACCTCTCCATAACACCACCATGACCTCTGACCTCTCTATAACACCATCATGACCTCTCCATAACACCATCATGACCTCTGACCTCTCTATAACACCACCATGACCTCTCTATAACACCATCATGACCTCTGACCTCTCTATAACACCACCATGACCTCTCTATAACACCATCATGACCTCTCTATAACACCATCATGACCTCTGACCTCTCTATAACACCATCATGACCTCTCTATAACACCATCATGACCTCTGACCTCTCTATAACACCATCATGACCTCTGACCTCTCTATAACACCACCATGACCTCTCTATAACACCACCATGACCTCTGACCTCTCTATAACACCATCATGACCTCTCTATAACACCATCATGACCTCTCTATAACACCATCATGACCTCTCTATAACACCATCATGACCTCTCTATAACACCACCATGACCTCTGACCTCTCTATAACACCATCATGACCTCTCTATAACACCATCATGACCTCTCTATAACACCACCATGACCTCTGACCTCTCTATAACACCATCATGACCTCTGACCTCTCTATAACACCATCATGACCTCTCTATAACACCACCATGACCTCTCTATAACACCATCATGACCTCTCTATAACACCATCATGACCTCTGAACTCTCTATAACACCATCATGACCTCTCTATAACACCACCATGACCTCTCTATAACACCATCATGACCTCTCTATAACACCATCATGACCTCTCTATAACACCACCATGACCTCTGACCTCTCTATAACACCATCATGACCTCTCTATAACACCACCATGACCTCTCTATAACACCATCATGACCTCTCTATAACACCATCATGACCTCTGACCTCTCTATAACACCATCATGACCTCTCTATAACACCACCATGACCTCTGACCTCTCTATAACACCACCATGACCTCTCTATAACACCATCATGACCTCTCTATAACACCACCATGACCTCTGACCTCTCTATAACACCATCATGACCTCTGACCTCTCTATAACACCACCATGACCTCTCTATAACACCATCATGACCTCTGACCTCTCTATAACACCACCATGACCTCTCTATAACACCACCATGACCTCTCTATAACACCATCATGACCTCTGACCTCTCTATAACACCACCATGACCTCTCTATAACACCACCATGACCTCTCTATAACACCATCATGACCTCTGACCTCTCTATAACACCATCATGACCTCTCTATAACACCATCATGACCTCTATATAACACCACCATGACCTCTGACCTCTCTATAACACCATCATGACCTCTCTATAACACCATCATGACCTCTGACCTCTCTATAACACCATCATGACCTCTCTATAACACCATCATGACCTCTGACCTCTCTATAACACCACCATGACCTCTCTATAACACCACCATGACCTCTCTATAACACCATCATGACCTCTCCATAACACCATCATGACCTCTGACCTCTCTATAACACCACCATGACCTCTCTATAACACCACCATGACCTCTGACCTCTCTATAACACCATCATGACCTCTCTATAACACCACCATGACCTCTCTATAACACCACCATGACCTCTCTATAACACCACCATGACCTCTCTATAACACCATCATGACCTCTGACCTCTCTATAACACCACCATGACCTCTCTATAACACCATCATGACCTCTCTATAACACCATCATGACCTCTGACCTCTCTATAACACCATCATGACCTCTCTATAACACCACCATGACCTCTCTATAACACCACCATGACCTCTGACCTCTCTATAACACCACCATGACCTCTGACCTCTCTATAACACCATCATGACCTCTCTATAACACCATCATGACCTCTCTATAACACCATCATGACCTCTCTATAACACCACCATGACCTCTCTATAACACCACCATGACCTCTCTATAACACCATCATGACCTCTTTATAACACCATCATGACCTCTGACCTCTCTATAACACCATCATGACCTCTCTATAACACCATCATGACCTCTCTATAACACCATCATGACCTCTCTATAACACCACCATGACCCCTCTATAACACCATCATGACCTCTGACCTCTCTATAACACCATCATGACCTCTCTATAACACCACCATGACCTCTCTATAACACCACCATGACCTCTCTATAACACCATCATGACCTCTGACCTCTCTATAACACCACCATGACCTCTCTATAACACCACCATGACCTCTCTATAACACCATCATGACCTCTCCATAACACCATCATGACCTCTGACCTCTCTATAACACCACCATGACCTCTCTATAACACCATCATGACCTCTGACCTCTCTATAACACCACCATGACCTCTCTATAACACCATCATGACCTCTCTATAACACCATCATGACCTCTGACCTCTCTATAACACCATCATGACCTCTCTATAACACCATCATGACCTCTGACCTCTCTATAACACCATCATGACCTCTGACCTCTCTATAACACCACCATGACCTCTCTATAACACCATCATGACCTCTCTATAACACCATCATGACCTCTCTATAACACCACCATGACCTCTGACCTCTCTATAACACCATCATGACCTCTCTATAACACCATCATGACCTCTGACCTCTCTATAACACCATCATGACCTCTCTATAACATCACCATGACCTCTCTATAACACCATCATGACCTCTGACCTCTCTATAACACCACCATGACCTCTCTATAACACCACCATGACCTCTCTATAACACCATCATGACCTCTCCATAACACCATCATGACCTCTGACCTCTCTATAACACCACCATGACCTCTCTATAACACCACCATGACCTCTGACCTCTCTATAACACCATCATGACCTCTCTATAACACCACCATGACCTCTCTATAACACCATCATGACCTCTCTATAACACCATCATGACCTCTCTATAACACCACCATGACCTCTCTATAACACCACCATGACCTCTCTATAACACCACCATGACCTCTCTATAACACCATCATGACCTCTCTATAACACCACCATGACCTCTGACCTCTCTATAACACCATCATGACCTCTATAACACCACCATGAACTCTGACCTCTCTATAACACCATCATGACCTCTGACCTCTCTATAACACCATCATGACCTCTCTATAACACCACCATGACCTCTCTATAACACCACCATGACCTCTCTATAACACCACCATGACCTCTCTATAACACCATCATGACCTCTCTATAACACCACCATGACCTCTCTATAACACCATCATGACCTCTCTATAACACCATCATGACCTCTCTATAACACCATCATGACCTCTCTATAACACCATCATGACCTCTCTATAACACCATCATGACCTCTCTATAACACCATCATGACCTCTCTATAACACCATCATGACCTCTCTATAACACCATCATGACCTCTCTATAACACCATCATGACCTCTCTATAACACCACCATGACCTCTCTATAACACCACCATGACCTCTCTATAACACCATCATGACCTCTCTATAACACCATCATGACCTCTCTATAACACCACCATGACCTCTCTATAACACCACCATGACCTCTCTATAACACCATCATGACCTCTCTATAACACCATCATGACCTCTCTATAACACCATCATGACCTCTGACCTCTCTATAACACCACCATGACCTCTCTATAACACCACCATGAACTCTCTATAACACCATCATGACCTCTCTATAACACCACCATGACCTCTCTATAACACCATCATGACCTCTCTATAACACCATCATGACCTCTCTATAACACCACCATGACTGTTGCGTTCACTAGGGTGACTGTAAGGGGTTAACTTCCAAACCCGGATATCCACAATGTGGGAGGGGCTTCGGGGATAAAATGGCGGAAACTGCCTTGTGTTTATCATAGTAGTCAAGAGGGACACGCTACCGGTAAGACAAAACTAATGTATTTACTGCTCTGCAGGGTTATGTTGTTCTGTAATATTAAGAGAAAGTTTCTAAATGACAAAACGAATGTATTTACTGCTCTGCAGGGTTATGTTGTTCTGTAATATTAAGAGAATGTTTCTAAATGACAAAACGAATGTATTTACTGCTCTGCTGGGTTATGTTGTTCTGTAATATTAAGAGAATGTTTCTAAATGACTTGATATTCTGATACATTGCATGACTGTTATCTACATTTATATTTCGTTTACATTTAGGTTTATAACCTGCTACTGCAAATGCTACTGCTACTGACTGTGGTGAACATTTTATACTGCAATAAACCACAAATTACCAAATTGAGTTATTCCAACGTTTGATCTCTTGGCACCCCGTTCGGTGGGGATACAGAACCGAACAGTTATAAACCGAGGCCCACTGCACTGGATTAGTGCAGCAAAGAGCAGCCACGGACTAACGAACCGCGGCTCTCAGTCTCACCAAGGAGGCACAGCCAACCCAGGCCCGGCCAACCTAATACTGGAACCAATGGGCAAAGCTTAAGCCCCATCAAACAAACAATCAACTCAAACGGCCGATAATTTCGACCAGGAGCTTACACGAGTCAACCACCAGAATTCCTGTTGAACTAGGATAAGGACCAACACCAACAAAGTGGAACAAAGTCCCAATTAAAGGACCCCATTGGTAGTAACGGTCGGTTCTCCAGTCAACAGAAAAGGAACTGAGATGGAGGACTTGAAAAAACTCAAGAGTGTGCGATCAAGAGCACAAATGTTATTCACTAAAAGGGGAAATGCTCTCACTAAAAGTGGACTCTTGGAACCTAACGAAATTCTAATTGAATGGAAGTGCTTCAGGGCAGACTTCTCTAAAGTAATCGAGGCGGGGCTCGAGTATGCCCAAGCTCTGAGGGAATCGACCGAGGCGACGATCAAATCGTCTGCAGTTGAAGTCGATAAGCAGACAGCTGAGTGCGAGGAAAGATACCTCGAAGTGAAACAAACCACCCAAGATGCCTTTTGGGATGGCTACGCCAATAACATGTTTCATGCCCAGGCCGAAATCACTGAGTCTGCAATTACTCAGGCTGAGGAAGACGAGACCGACCCTCAGCAACCAATCAAGAACCGTAGGGTGAGAAATAAAAAACTGGACAGAGAGGTCACTGACCTCGGAGACATGTTGGTGGAATGGAAAGGGTTGATTCCTGGCTCTAGGGTGGTGGATCTGGAAATGTGTTACGAGAAAGTAAGGAAGAGGGTCCTGGCATTGTCTGACAAGCTGGAAGAGGAGCTATTAGATGGTGCAGCAAAGGGCAGCAAGGCTGACCCAACGGAGGCTCCAAGAAAACCAGCTCCCCACTCTCTCCCTGACGAGCCTGTCGACTCCAAGCCAGAACCCAACGTCAGGAAAGCCTTTGACTCCAAGCCTTACATCAGCCTTGAAAGGGCACGGCTACCCACTTTCTCCGGTGACATGAGAGACTACTACCGGTGGAAAACCGAATGGGAGGACTTGCAGCAATTAGGTAACCCACAGGGAGCAGAAAGTGTGAGAAAGTTCCATCTACTAAGCAGCCTAAATGAAAGGGTCAAAAGGGATCTCGTACTATCCAGTTGCGGTTCCGCTGACGATGTGTTCAGGCTGCTGGACAACAAGTATGGGAACAAGGCGGAGATAGTCTGGCTGATCACCAACGAGGTCCAGGCACTTCCTTCCATCAAAGGGAACAATCCCAGAAGAACTATTGAACTGATTCAGGCTGTGGAGAGAGCGCTGTGTAACCTTCAGATACTTGGAGAAGAAGACGCCGTAAAGAACCGTGTGGTCTGCCGGTCTCTGGAGAGCAAGCTTCCAAGTTCACTTAAAAAAGAGTGGATCGTGCACAAAACCAACCCTGTAAACATGTTCTCTCCACTAAACCACTTTGACTGCCTCCTGGAATTCCTGAAGAGGCAGGAGGAAATTCTGGAGGAATTGGACCAGTTGGAGCCAAGCCGCATGGAGAAAGATGTCGTGGAGAAAAGCTCATCAGACACAAGAGGTGACCATTTCAAGGATTACCTGAGGAAGGCTTCCACAAGGTCTACAACGGGCCAGGAGGACGATCATCCAAGCTGCACTGTGTGTGGAGACGACGCTCACGCCGACAGACTATTTGCATGCAGGGCCTTCAAGGGTCAAGATCTTGCAGACAAAAGAGCCCATCTGAAGAAGATTGGGTCATGCTTCAAGTGCTTGCAGGCTCACGCTAAGGATGGCAACGGGTGTACTCCAAGATACCTTTGCACAAAAGTAGACTGTCGGAGAGGAGGGATTTCAGACCATAATTATCTTCTCTGTCCTAAGCCACCTACCCCGAAGAAGGATTACAGCAGTGAGGTGGACAGCAGTACAAAGGTTGGAGGGAAGGAGCTTGGCCTAACCGACAAGCAGGAGGAATTCCTGGCAGAGCTTACTCCAGAACAAAGAGACAAATACAAGAAAGTATTTTCGAACAAAGTCTCGTCGACTGTATGCACCAATGCTGGAGATGGAGTTGGACAGAAGGAACACCCTGTAGTGATGATGCTGCTGAATGCGACAACAAATTCTGGCTGCCTCATCGGCACTCTGATCGACCTCGCCTCCGACACGAACTACATTACCAACGAAGCAGCCGGTCGTCTTGGTCTATGCGGCGAGGATATCAAGCTGATTATTCATGGTATCGGGGGTATGAGGAAGACGATTGTGACAAAAAGGTACCCTCTGCGACTGAGGATGAAAACCCCCAAAGGAAAGGTGGCAGAGCATAAAATCCTCTGCTACGGACTGGAGAGCATCGCAGAGGTGAACCAGCCGGTCTCGCCCAGGCAATTGCAGAAATTCTTCCCTGACGTTGCCACTGACGAACTGGTCCGTCCTGAGAAGATAGACCTCCTTATCAGTCACCGTGAAGGTCGTCTTGTTCCCCAGCCAACCAAGATTGTGGGAGACCTCGTCCTCTGGGACGGCCCACTGGGCAAACCGTTGGTGGAACCCATCCCAACCTCATTGAGGTAGTCAACCTGGCTGTCCACCGCTCTGACACTCACCTCGCAAGGAGCATGAGATCAGCATCAATGGCATACAAAGAGACTGTCCTGGCTCAAGCGGAGGAGAAAAATATACTTACCCAGCTTGAGGCCCAACTCAAAAATGCTCTTTCCAAGCAGCTTGAAGCAGCCGAGACCTCAGGGAAGACTTCAGAGGCCCTGGAACAGCTGACACAAGAGAAATGCCGTCTGCAGCAGGAGAAGAGCGAGGCCCTGCTGGAGGAGTTCCGCAGTGCCAAACAGGAGATGCAAAGTCAGTTGGAGTCCCTGAATCAGCAGAATTCCAGGTACCAGGAAGAGCTCAGCAAGTCCAAGGAGCAGCTCAGCTCAGAGAACCTGAAGATCAGTAGCCTGTGCCAGGAGATTGAGGAGCTGAAGGAAGTTGCTTCTGTGAACTCCCAGTCTCTGGTGTCCCTGCAGGAGGAGAACAGCAGGTTGAGCCAGGAGTTTGACAGCAGCCGTAAGGAGTTCAGTGGGCAGCAGAAGTTGGGAACTGATCACACCAAACTTAATAAGCAGTTGCAAGAGGCAGGCAAACAGAGAAGACCCTGGGGCATTGGACTGGTGCGCCTTGTGGAGCCTCAACAATTCAGTTCCTTGTCAAAGCATTGTGGAACCATAGCCCGGACCCGACGAGCCGCAGAGACCTGGCTGAGAAGGAGACGCCAGGCTCCGGACCCACTAAAGTGGGAGGCAAACGGCTCCATACTGTCCGCTGAGGAAAGAGCAGGAGCCTTCCAAGACCTGGCCCTCGCAGCCCAAGATGGCTTTGAGTTCCATGACTCGACCCTGGACCGCTTGGTGGTCCACAAGGATAAGAACACGGGACTCCTTCTCTGTGGAGGCAGAATCCAGTCCTGGATTGAAGACGGGACAGCCGTTCCTCTAATCCCATTCCATTCATGGCTAGCCACCCTACTAACGAGAGAAGCCCATGAAAGGAACCATGAAGGCATTGCCACCACACTGCTGCGCACAAGGAAGAAGGCGGGGGTAGTGCAAGGCCAAAGAACGGTAAAGAAAGCTGTGAACGAGTGCGTCACCTGCCGTAAACAGAAAGGGAGATTGTGCCAGCAGATGATGAGCGACCTGCCACCAGAGCGCTCACAGCGTGCTGGCCCATTTGAATACACCACGCTTGACCTCTTTGGCCCTTTCGGAATCAAGGATGCCGTTAAGAAAAGAACAGTGTGGGCATGGGACTTTCACCCGGCCGACGCACCTCATCGCAATGGGGCTGCTGAAGCCGCAGTAAAGCTCATGAAGAGAGCACTCTCAAGCCTTGGAGGGACGATAGGCTCGCTCACCTGGAGTAAACTCCAAACCCTCTTCTACCAAGCGGCTAACCTAACTAACGAAAGACCGATTGACGCCAGGGCAAAAGAACAAGAAGACTGTCGAAAATGTGAACCCTAACAGTCTGCTCCTTGGACGAACCGGACTGGAAGGTGATACTTGAGGGATCGACTTGTGGTCCTCATCCCCGTGGAAGACTAGTGGCCTTCCTAGGCCTGACACTGGCCTCGTCGACTGACATCGCCCAATCCCCCTGGTTCTGTAGACACTGCCTCAGGACGTCACCGCCCCAAACCCCTTTAGGCTGGTTGGTGAACGCCATGCGCTGCCACCATGTCTAACACACTTGCACATACACGAAGTAAGAAGTTGAATCCACACTCATGAACCAAACCATGACAGAACACTACACCTCTGTCAGGGGAGGTGCCTGAACAGTGACATTGGCATTCTTCGTGATTGGCAAGTAAAGCTGGACTATTGAAAAGAAAAAAAAAGAAAAAAAATGTGTTATGATATGATGTTATGGTCTGTGACCTCCATGAACCAGTTCAGTCGGTAAAGTGGGAGGTGTTGCGTTCACTAGGGTGACTGTAAGGGGTTAACTTCCAAACCCGGATATCCACAATGTGGGAGGGGCTTCGGGGATAAAATGGCGGAAACTGCCTTGTGTTTATCATAGTAGTCAAGAGGGACACGCTACCGGTAAGACAAAACTAATGTATTTACTGCTCTGCAGGGTTATGTTGTTCTGTAATATTAAGAGAATGTTTCTAAATGACAAAACGAATGTATTTACTGCTCTGCAGGGTTATGTTGTTCTGTAATATTAAGAGAATGTTTCTAAATGACAAAACGAATGTATTTACTGCTCTGCAGGGTTATGTTGTTCTGTAATATTAAGAGAATGTTTCTAAATGACAAAACGAATGTATTTACTGCTCTGCTGGGTTATGTTGTTCTGTAATATTAAGAGAATGTTTCTAAATGACAAAACGAATGTATTTACTGCTCTGTTGGGTTATGTTGTTCTGTAATATTAAGAGAATGTTTCTAAATGACTTGATATTCTGATACATTGCATGACTGTTATCTACATTTATATTTCGTTTACATTTAGGTTTATAACCTGCTACTGCAAATGCTACTGCTACTGACTGTGGTGAACATTTTATACTGCAATAAACCACAAATTACCAAATTGAGTTATTCCAACGTTTGATCTCTTGGCACCCCGTTCGGTGGGGATACAGAACCGAACAATGACCTCTCTATAACATCATCATGACCTCTGACCTCTCTATAACACCATCATGACCTCTATATAACACCATCATGACCTCTGACCTCTCTATAACACCATCATGACCTCTCTATAACACCATCATGACCTCTCTATAACACCACCATGACCTCTCTATAACACCATCATGACCTCTCTATAACACCACCATGACCTCTCTATAACACCATCATGACCTCTCTATAACACCACCATGACCTCTCTATAACACCATCATGACCTCTCTATAACACCACCATGACCTCTGACCTCTCTATAACACCATCATGACCTCTCTATAACACCACCACGACCTCTCTATAACACCACCATGACCTCTGACCTCTCTATAACACCATCATGACCTCTCTATAACACCACCATGACCTCTCTATAACACCACCATGACCTCTGACCTCTCTATAACACCACCATGACCTCTCTATAACACCACCATGACCTCTCTATAACACCATCATGACCTCTGACCTCTCTATAACACCACCATGACCTCTCTATAACACCACCATGACCTCTCTATAACACCATCATGACCTCTCTATAACACCATCATGACCTCTGACCTCTCTATAACACCACCATGACCTCTCTATAACACCATCATGACCTCTCTATAACACCATCATGACCTCTCTATAACACCACCATGACCTCTCTATAACACCATCATGACCTCTCTATAACACCATCATGACCTCTCTATAACACCATCATGACCTCTCTATAACACCACCATGACCTCTCTATAACACCATCATGACCTCTCTATAACACCACCATGACCTCTGACCTCTCTATAACACCATCATGACCTCTCTATAACACCACCATGACCTCTGACCTCTCTATAACACCACCATGACCTCTCTATAACACCATCATGACCTCTATAACACCACCATGACCTCTCTATAACACCATCATGACCTCTGACCTCTCTATAACACCATCATGACCTCTCTATAACACCATCATGACCTCTCTATAACACCATCATGAACGTCGGCGGTCGGCGTCAGTAGAGCACGCACGCACGCACGCACGTTGGCTACATTAGCTTGACTGGGTTATTTTATTATTTATATGTTATTATTATTATTGTACAGTACATTTAAAGTGATTATAGTCACGGGGGATGATGCGTATGGCATTGTGATTGTTGTATTGATTGGACCCACGGTACAATAATAATATAATCCATACAGTAATCACAAAGCCATACACAACATCCCCCGCAACGATAATTACTTTAATAACTGTCAACACTTTGTTCAAGTGCTCCTGTGTCTGCCAAGGTGTTAAACTGTTAAACCCTGAATGCAGTTTATCACCTTGAGGTCTGGTGGGAGATTTTATTCAACCAGGCAGAACATCAAGTGTTTTGTTTGTCAAAGTCACCTCAATCTGCCCACTAAGTACTGTACACCGCGGTGCTGGAGAGGTTGTGGCTGGGAAAGCAATCTAGAGTAAATGTTTTGGACGGGGCTGCTCTGAGTCACACACTATTATGGGATGCTTGTTGGCCACGTTGCCAAGGTGACGCCTGGGGAGGCTGGTGGAGGTAGAAGGTGGATGAGCTCATTGTGATGCTGTAGTGGAATGGAACAGCAGAATGATGTCATAAACATCTGCCTCTGTGCTGCATTGTCTTCCATACCAGCCTCAAATGTCCTGGGTGTGAAATGTCAACAGACGTGTTCACACGGATATCAGGGCGTCCAAAGAGAAACTGGTGGAAACTAGCAGAGAACACAACAACAGAACACCCCCTACTCTACCTTGTGGGAAATGCCAAAAGTCAGAAAACTACTTCCTTAAAACCTCATAGGAGCCAACGGACCCCCATGGGCATCCGAAGTGATATAAAGAGTTTACCTCGATCAATTCTCTTCAAAGATATCACATTTTTTTCACAACTTTGCATGCTATACGATGCCACCATTTTTTTCCAGAGACGGTAAACACGGCCTAAGTCACATCCAGTTTTCTCCAACTGGAGAATGTGTCATGTCTGTTTTTGTTTAGTTTTTTTCCTGATACATGAGAAAGGTCAAAGATGGTGCCAACATATCTCCAAATGGCCTAAACATATAGGTGTCCGCCTAAACATACCTGTACTAAAACAGGTACAAAGTTGCATTTGCTCACATTACTAGCATCGACTTTGGCACAAGTACTAATAAGACCCTGGAGTACTGATTCCTAGATGATTTGGGCTAATTCATCAGGTTTCCAAGGTGATATTCACTGTAAAAGCTGTTGTTTTTTTAGACGGAGACTGAATTTGAGATGTTTTATGATGTTCTAGCTCTATTTGCTCTGACACAGTAACATAGATTTTGATTCTGACACTTCTACAGCCACCCCACAGGTGTTAGCTTTCATTTGATAACAATATCATTATGAAGGCCCTTGTGATTGTGGAGATATTCTATATTCACTGTGGGCATGTCATTTCGAGCAGAAAACCAGAAAAATGAGGTGGATAAGATGAGGTTAAACAACAATGTCACAACATGTAATTTTACTTCATTTCGACAGCAACACCACATAATACCACCAACACATGTTTCTGTATTTCTCGATACCTCGACACAATGACTGTTCAGAGAAACAGCTGTTTGTGCACTTCCATTATGAGGTAATAGATTGATGGAACATTCTGTCACAAAGAGGTCACAAAGGCTCGAACATTCCACACCAGGCGAATCGACGAGCGCCTCTTTCAAGAACGCCTGATTAACTTCCACAAAAGAAAAGTTCCAATCTTCCCCCTCACTTATCTCCAGTCACATGTCTCAGTCTTTCCATTGTCTTGGGTCCCTCGCCATCCGGAGGCGAAGCTATTGAAGCTGTCTGGGTGCTGGAAAGCTTTTGGCTTCAACCCGGCACTTTCCGCAGCGGGCTAATTATATTCTACACCTTAATCACGCCTTTTAATGTCGGGGATCGAGACAATAACAGTCGTTATCGGGACGATGGTCTGGCAGCAACGAGCCAGAAGAGTCTTTGTGACATCACGCATCAGGCTTTGTGACAGGCTGCATCCCTCTCAAGCCCCATTGCTCTCTGATTAAAAAGCATTGTTGCAGACGAACCGGGAACATTCGCTGTCCGTGATATCCTAGCGAGCGAAGATTAGCATGATTAGCATTCGTCTTCAATTATCTTGCCCTCTGTAATTACATGCATCTCCATCTCTGATCAGTTGCTCTCCTGATAGGAAGTCTGTGCAGCCGTGTCTCCTAACATGTGGTGGAGCTGAACCCAGTGGAGCTTCCGGGGCCGAGACCCTCAGACACGCTGGAGTGACCCGGGACGTGCTGGAGACGTGATCTCCGGGTTTGGACCGTTATGCATTTCTTGAAAAGCATATAGGAGAGGAAAAGACAATTGCAATAATAGACATATATATCATTTTAAACACATCATTGCAACACAATTAGGCAATTATCAGTTGTGAAACTCGTAACGTCCGCTTACTACATAAAGCTGCAGCAGCTTCGAATTTCTTAAAAACAGGAAAGGAAACGATGTTGAACAAGAGGTGACAACGCCTGTTTCACCCTTTAACCCTTTAAAGCCTGATGTCGCATATTAGACTACATTACATTACATTAGATTAGATTAGAATAGAATAGATTAGATTAGATGAATAGAATAGAATAGCTTAGATTAGAATAGAATAGATTAATTAGATTAGATGAATAGAATAGAATAGGTTAGATTAGATTAGAATAGAATAGAATAGGTTAGAATAGAATAGAGTAGAATAGAATAGGTTCGGTTAGAATATATTAGATTTGTGTATTGTATTAGATTATTATTCATTTCCACACCACTGAACAGTATACATATAATACCGTATAACACAGACAACAAACAGACATTACTACACATGACAGATGACACAAGTACACACACTCAGCGCGGTCTATTATTTAAGGCAACAATGGCTGCGGGGATCAGGCTTTTGCCAAAGTGAGCCCTTTTCCACCGTAGCGTTCTGTACCTACGACCGGATGGCAGTGGGGCGAGGTGCAGATTGGGTGGGTGGGTGATGTCCTGTTCTATTGTGGTTGGGTTAGCGCGATGCGTGAGATGGCAACAATGTCTTTACACAGCTGGTAAGCCTCAGGTCCCCTACCAGCAGGCTACAGGACAGCTTCTTTCAGAGCCCCCCCCTCCCCCCCGACAGGGTCATACAGATACATTCATCATTCATCATAGCTTTTGCTAGCATATCAGCCCGATAGAGCTCTCAGGTCTTTAGCTAGCATATCAGCCCGATAGAGCTCTCAGGTCTTTAGCTAGCATATCAGCCCGATAGAGCTCTCAGGTCTTCTGCTAGCATATCAGCCCGATAGAGCTCTCAGGTCTTTAGCTAGCATATCAGCCCAATAGAGCTCTCAGGTCTTCTGCTAGCATATCAGCCCAATAGAGTTCGCAGGCCTTCTGACGCTGGTTTTCTCTGTGTACCACATGTACAAAATAAGAGATTTGGTGAGGCTGCATTCTCATTTTATGCACCCAGATTGTGGAATGCACTGTCAGTTTACATTAGGGATGCAACCTCAGCAACTATATTCAAGTCAAGACTAAAAACACATCTTTTTTATATTGTGTATAAATGACTAATTAATTAAATTATGATTATGTAATGATTGGAGCACTTTGAGCTGCAACGTTTGCATGAAAAGCACTATACAAATAATAACAATTATTATTATTATTATTATTATCACTGCAGCAGTCATGTAAGGTACAGCACCTGGGGTTTGACTTGGCCACTCTCACACTTGAAAGTTGTGAATAGTTGCTATGGCAGCATGTTCCCTAGTTGCTATGGCAGCGTGTTCCCTAGTTGCTATGGCAGTGTGTTCCCTAGTTGCTATGGCAGCATGTTCCCTAGTTGTTATGGCAGCGTGTTCCCTAGTTGCTATGGCAGCGTGTTCCCTAGTTGCTATGGCAGCATGTTTGGGTGATTGTCTTGCCATGAAGCGCCATCCAGTGAGATGAGGAAGCATTTGTACTTGTGATAGAAGTCAAATTAGTCAAATGTATTGATTGTAAGTCGCTTTGGAATAAGGCGTCTGCTAAATGCCAAAAATAAAATAAAAAAATAAATAATGGATTGTGTCCCACTCAGAATATAGTAAATCCAGGCACCCCAATAGATTAGAAAATGTATCCAACAGATATATCCCACCCAAAAAATAGGCAAGGATGCAAATAGAGACTTTCTGGTAGTTGAGAACAAAATGTACACGGGAAACACTGAGCTTAGACCAGTTTATTGCTATACTTCACAGCAACAAACAAGTTGGTTCGAACCACAACTGAATGAGAATGGCAGAAATCACAGATATGTAGGGGAACACTCTTTCTATGCCGTCATTCCATTTTTATTTTTATTTTAGATCATTACGGTCATCCCATCGCAATGGACCTATCGCTGAGCCACGCCCCCTTTTAAAACTCAGACAAACAAACAACGCTTCACTGACAGTGACTGACTGACCGTGACTGAATGACATTCAATGACTTACAATGGCGGGAGTTGGCAGATTTCTGATTTACCACGGCAAGTAATAGACATGTAATAGACATGAGTCTAGAAGCGAGTCTTATAATTTAGTTTTCCTACTACACGCATGATTCCCTCTAAACCAACATATGGAATTGGTAAATATAAACATGTTAAGTCAGATAAAAAATAAAGATTGAATAAAGATTTCATGGTAAAAACAAACAAAAAAATCTATAGTTGCACCAGGGATTCACATACTTTCAAGCATCACTGTATATTTCCACGACTGACCGTGATGTGGGGAATGGCCCCCGATTGGTAGAATTTGACGTAAAAAGAGAATCCTCTCTGCCCCCTGCTGGACAGACGAACACATTGCAGCTAAAATGGTAGTTGGTGATGATCACCAGGGGGCTTGCTAGCGAGGAGCCTGAAGGTAGAGGGAGTTCTGTGGGCTGTCTGGAGTATCTGGGGGAGATGAGTAGACCAAGACAGACTGACAGGCCTCAGTATCCAGAATAGATACACAATAGTCTTCTGTCCATACAGTAGATCAGGGGTCGGCAATAGGCGGCCCGTGGGCCATTGCTGGCCCGTCACCAATAATATTTGGCCCAGCAGATTATTTTGAGAATCCACTTTATTTTTTTACAATATCGGACCGACAGTCCCACACCGCGCCTATAATGTCCGAATAGAGAATCTACCACCACCTGAATAATGCTTATTGTACTTTTATTCATGTTAAGAGTGAATGACACAGGGACAGACAATCAGGCAGCGGGGTGCACCGAAGCGCACTGACGCTGAACCCCTCAGAGTGAATCATAAGTAGGTGGACAAGGCGTGGTGCTGAAATAGCCGACATGCGGTGTGGTTTGAAAAAAATAACATCAGCTCATTAATTCAAACGTAATGTTTACGTATGTGACTGCAACACACATATGAACAGTAACAAAGCAAATTCTGTTTAATTTTCTGAAAAACATTGACAACAAAATCGTCGCAAAAGTGGTGGTAGGCCTATGCTCCTGAAACGACAGAGCAAACGCGCTATTAGGGATAATAAGTACAATGAGCCATAAGCCATTCATTCAAAATATACAAAATACAATTAGGTTATTAAATACAATAACGACAGGCTTGGTACTCGCTTAATGTGAAAAGTGGCATCTCCCATCGGTCACTATTTGCTTGATATCTGGTGATATTGACGTCACTTTAATCCGCAGGCAGTTTATTTTTATTTTTATGCATCTATCGATTCCTCTCGTGCGTCTTTATCACATTCATTGAGGAAAAGGACGACTCGCATGTATAGAAAGGGAACATTGTGAGCAGGGAAGATGTGAGTCTCACACAACGGCTTTGCATTGATGAAACCAGGTAGGATGAACGTATAGTTCGCTGTCCATTCCTCTTTAAATGCCCTGTTTTCACCGTCAACTTTCCTCTTTATAATTATAATTATAATTTTGCCATTTAGCAGACGCTTTTATCCAAAGCGACTTACAATTACGAATTACAGGGACAGTCCCCCTGGAGTAACTGAGGGCTAAGTGCCTTACTCAAGGGCACACTAGTAGTGGTCTTTAGACCTTTGGAGAGTGACATTATGTTTCTCTTGTTAGTTAGCAGGTTAAATGTTTAGCTAACTTCACCCGACACGCAAACAACCAATCCAATGATAAATAATGTGACCTTGTCTGGAGGAGGGGGGAATCATTCAGAATAAAAGTATGTTAAATAATTATTAGAATAAGTTAGGCTGCGATACATCGTCAGTCCACACATTTATTATTCAAAACTATGGAAAAGGGTGAAACTACGTTTCAACGTTGTTGAGAATCACAACACAAACTCGCTAGTCAAGCCTAATACTGCAACAAAATGGATTGGACTGCTACCTAGTTAATTATAACACTACTTTACATTGTTAGCAGGCTCACAAAACAAGCTGTGTTAGTTGACTAGCGATGTGTACATTTCTCGAAAGAAAAGTCAAAGCATTAGAACGTGTCACATTTTTTAAACAATCAATTACTTAAATTATCCTTTGATTATGTTCGGGCCCGCCATCTAGTGGCTAAAACATTTTTGGGCCCGAGGCCAAACCTAATTGCCGACCCCTGCAGTAGATGGTGCAGCCAGCAGACCTCCTTTAGGGCTCCTGCCTCGTTGAAACTCCTCCCAAAACTCGGAGCAGTCGTATTAACTAGTGTGTGCAGTATGTATTCTCTGGTGTACCTTTAGGGATTGTGCCCAACTGAAACTCTTCCCACATTGGGAGCAGTGATATGGCTTCTCTCCTGTGTGTGTTATCGTATGCTGCTTTAGGGATCCTGAAGTTGTAAAACTCTTGTCACACTGGGAGCAGGGATATGGGATATGGCTTCTCTTCTGTGTGTATCATCTGATGCTGCTTTAGGTGTCCTGAAGTTGTAAAACTCTTGTCACACCGGGAGCAGAAGAATGGCCTCTCTCCTGTGTGTTTTCTCTGGTGGATCTTTAGTTCATCTGCCCGACTGAAACTCTTCCCACACAGGGAGCACTGATATGGCCTCTCTCCTGTGTGTTTTCTCTGGTGGATCTTTAGTTCATCTGCCCGACTGAAACTCTTCCCACACTGGGAGCAGTGGTATGGCTTCTCTCATGCACCTTTAGGGATCCTGAAGTTGTAAAACTCTTGTCACACTGGGAGCAGGGATATGGCCTCTCTCCTGTGTGTATTCTCAGGTGTGTCTTTAGGTTTCCTGCCTGACTGAAACTCTGCCCACACTGTGAGCAGGAGAATGGCCTCTCTCCTCTGTGCATTCTCTGATGCTTCTGAAGGGTATCTCCAGTAGTGAAACTCTTGTCACACTGGGAGCAGGGATATGGCTTCTCTCCTGTGTGTATCATCTGATGCTTCTTTAGGGATCCTGAAGTTGTAAAACTCTTGTCACACTGGGAGCAGGGATATGGCCTCTCTCCTGTGTGTATTCTCTCATGCACCTTTAGGGATCCTGAAGTTGTAAAACTCTTGACACACTGGGAGCAGGGATATGGCTTCTCTCCTGTGTGTGTCATCTGATGGTTCTTTAGGGATCCTGAAGTTGTAAAACTCTTGTCACACTGGGAGCAGGGATATGGCCTCTCTCCTGTGTGTGTCATCTGATGCTGCTTTAGGTGTCCTGAATTTGTAAAACTCTTGTCACACTGGGAGCAGGGATATGGCCTCTCTCCTGTGTGTGTCATCTGATGCTGCTTTAGGTGTCCTGAATTTGTAAAACTCTTGTCACACTGGGAGCAGTGATATGGCTTCTCTCCTGTGTGTGTTCTCTGATGCTTCTTTAAGGAATCTGTCCTGTTGAAAGTCTTCCGACACTGGGAGCAGTGATATGGCTTCTCACCAGTGTGTATCATCTGATGGTTCTTTAGGTCTCCTGCCTGGGTGAAACTTCTCCCACACTGGGAGCAGTGATATGGCTTCTCTCCTGTGTGTATTCTCTCATGCACCTTTAGGGATGCTGACGCGGTAAAACTCTTCCCACACTGGGAGCAGGGATATGGCCTCTCTCCTGTGTGTATTCTCTCATGCACCTTTAGGTTTGCTGATGTGGTACAACTCTGCCCACACTGGGAGCAGGGATATGGCCTCTCTCCTGTGTGTATTCTCTGGTGTCTCTTTAGGGATTCTTCCCAACAGAAACTCTTCTCACACTGGGAGCAGTGATATGACTTCTCTCCTGTGTGTATTCTCTGATGTCTCTTTAGGTATCCTGACGTGGTAAAACTCTTCCCACACTGGGAGCAGGGATATGGCCTCTCTCCTGTGTGTATTCTCTCATGCACCTTTAGGTTTGCTGATGTGGTACAACTCTGCCCACACTGGGAGCAGGGATATGGCCTCTCTCCTGTGTGTATTCTCTCATGCACCTTTAGGTGTCCTGCCTGAGTGAAAGTCTTCCCACACTGAAGACAAGAGTGAGTCTTCTGTCCTCCCTGAGTCTGTGGTTGTGATTTAAGGTGAGTTGGACAAATGAAACTTTCACTGCAATCTAAACAGTGGTGATTCTTCTGTCTTGACCTCCTCCGTCTGTGTTGTTTATGGCTTCCTGATGCGGTGGAGCTGGGCTCGATGTCTGAGTCTGGGTTGGAGCTCTCTCCTGTAAGAATAGGAACATATACAGGATTAGAAACAACATGAGAACAAGTGCTGCTTCCATAGACTCAGCAGTGCCAGAAGTAACACCACATCTCTGGAGTCTGCACACGCTGTGGGAACATGAAGTGTTCAGAGTGTTACAGAGATATTACAACAAATGGATACCGTATCAATGTTTTATGATTAACAATTGATTTGAAGCATATTTTCTCAAACGGAGACATAATCAATGTTACCGTTTCAGTTTAAGAGTATTCACGTTGTACCTAGTTTAACTGTCACTCACTGTCTTGCTCAACAGTTGTAATTCCATGATCAGTCATAGAAGTTAGATCAATTGTAACAACTTTTGTTTGAATGAATAAACAACTGCTATGGAGGAAATCATGGGAAAAATAAAAATGAAAATAAATGTTTGATTGCATACACTGCTAAATATCTGCCAGCTCCCTTTGATCTACTCATTAATCTGGCCTGGCCTTCGCCAAATACAGAACATGAACTCACCATCCTCATCATCTTCAAGATCCTCACCAACTTCATAATCTTCATCATCGTCACCATCTTCACCATCCTCATCATCTGTGTCCACCAATTCATCTTCTAATTGCTCTTCTTTCATCATTACATCTTCATCCTCCACTTCCTCTTCTCCTTCTTCTTCTTCCTCTTTCACAATTTTCTCCACAACTTCATATTCTCTTCCCTCTACTTTCACCATTACATCTTTCTTATCTTCCTCCTCTCCTGCTTCCTCCTCCTCCTCCTCTTTCACCATCACATCTTTCTTCACTTCCTCTCCTTCCTCCTCTTTCACCATCACTTCTTTCTCCTCCACTTCCTCTCCTCCTTCCTCTTCTTTCACCATCACATCTTTCTTCACTTCCTCTCCTCCTTCCTCCTCTTTCACGACCACGTTGACTTCCAGTGTTTGACTGCAGTATTCCAGCTTCACGGCCACCATCTTTGGACCCCACGTTGTGCTTTTCTGGACTGAAGAACCACAGCAGGAACTCTGAGGACTTGGGTTCAGAAACAGTAGCTGTGAGGTGGATCTGTGTATTGAAACCAAATGAAGCACAAACAGTCAAGGATACATTTCAGTTTTTTCAGTCATTTCAACAATATAGATACAAATATATAGACATACATTATACCTATATACAGTAAAACTAACAAACCTATATATTTATATATGTGTGCCCATATCATGTTTGATTAGCTTCCATTTACGCTAATCAAGAACCTGAAGACCGCTACAGCGACAAAAGGCTTTTTTCACAACCTAGCAGCGGAGGAGGAATACAGAGTAGCGTGAGGTCGCAGAGTGAATCACTGAAATTAATGGAAGTAGTTGACACCGTTTATCAAGCCATTTCATCTTCTCCTTTCAAGAGCATGTTATTCCATATGTGTCACGGCTTGGTGAAAAGGTCTGCATGTCGGGAATTGCGAAACCTCGCCATCATCATTATAACAATTGGCGTCTTTCGAACAGAGAAATCCGGTTAAAACAACAGGAGGCAGGTGAGATTATGCAAATTTAACACAAACATTATAGCCTGCCTCTTTTAGATAAAACGGATTAAACGAACCTGTGATGATGTTAATTATGAATGAATAATTGAATCACTGAACAAAAACATGCTAAGCACTGATATAGTGTGGAA
Organism: Nansenia antarctica; assembly: GCF_963989245.1. Taxonomy (NCBI): domain Eukaryota; kingdom Metazoa; phylum Chordata; class Actinopteri; order Argentiniformes; family Microstomatidae; genus Nansenia; species Nansenia antarctica. The sequence continues at coordinate 41,874,837 of NC_137679.1, read as the reverse complement.
AACTTAATTTAACTACTTAAACAATGGTCAATGACATTCACAAACATATGGTTTAACGTGTAAAAGATACAGAGTGCGTCGCCACTCCGGCGGATGAGTAATTGGACGATAATTGCGCAGAGATTTTATATTGAGGTATTTGACAGGAATAAGGTGAACTGCAGATCACGCTTGAGTCAACAGAGTTAAGAGATTGAGATTATAGTGTTACTTTGTAAAGATATGGATTGTGCTATCCTGTAAAAAGGTACAGGATGACGTAATATAATGGTGTAAGAATGATGATATATTGATAAAGGACGTGACGATAAACTGGTTGTAGCAAGGAAGCCTAGTGAAATTCTGTATAGGTAAACAGGATAATTAAGTTGGACATAGTGCAAGGTGCAAGGTTAACAACCTGCTGCTTAACAAGTCAAAGACCCAGGAAATCATCGTAGACTTCAGGAGGAAAAAGTCCGAGATCCAGCCCCTGCTCATCGACGGAGAGAGCGTGGAGAGAGTCTCAGCCCTCCGATTCCTGGGGGTGCACATACAGGATGACCTGTCCTGGAAGAACAACACAGCAGCCACCATCAAGAAGGCACAACAGCGGCTCTACTTCCTGAGAGTCCTCAGGAAGGAACACATCAAGCAGGAGATAATGGTGGCCTTCTACCGCGGCGCAGTGGAGAGCATCCTCACCTACGGCATCTGCAACTGGTTCTCCAGCTGCACAACCGCGGAGAGAAATGCGCTACAGAGAGTCGTGAGAACAGCCCAGAAGATCACCGGCGCTCCCCTCCCCTCTCTGGAAGAGCTGTACAACACACGCTGTCTCAGGAAGGCCTCCAAGATCTCCAGAGACCCAACCCACCCTGGGTACGAACACTTTGCCCGGCTGCCCTCGAAAAGGCGGTACAGGACCATGGCCGCAAGGACAAACAGACTGAAGCTCAGCTTCTACCCCAGGGCCATCCAGGCCCTGAACACAGCAAAGACCTAGGTTCTGGGCCCTGGACAGTCTGGACGGATTGATGGCAGCTGTTGGATTGAAACAATCAGGTGTAGTGCTGAGGCACAAATATGTACATTTCAAGCCTGCAAACTGCGACACTTTAAATGAATGTGCAATAACACTATGTGCAATATGACAACCCTAGTCGTCTATCTGTACAGTATAGTATAGTGGATAGTGTACATAGCCTTTATTTATGTAAACCAGCTCCTTCCCTTCTTGTTTTCTTTAGTTTTTTTCTTCTTTCCTAGCACCAGGGGAGCCACCCCTCCTAAATTTCGTTGTTTGGTACCTGTACTATAGCAATGACAATAAAGACCATTCATTCATTCATAGGAGTGGTAACTATTGATATGATTTATGGTGTGTTGACATTTGAGACGCAGAAATAGGAATGTAAGGTTGTAAAACAGTAATTAAGACGAGCGAGAGAGGAATAGTGACAGGACTAGCGGATGTGTTTTTAGGGCACAGGCCAGGAGGAGAGGACGGACTGTGATTGTGACATAATTGACTTTATAATCAGTAATACAAACCACATTTGAGGAAAAATAAGGTATTAAGCTCTATCACGACAGTTTAAGACTGATTTATTTTTACTAACACCGTGTGCTGTGATTAAATATGGGGAATCAGACCAGTGTAAGGCCAAAACCGATCAAATCGATTTATCTCAGGAATAAATCGGAGAATGATTTGCCTAAAAAGGAGAGAAAAGCTCTTAAAAAGCTATTAAGTACGAACCCTCATCTAAAATATATACCAGTTAAGAAGGCTTAGATTATAAATAATCTGGTTGTTATGTTCACCTTTTGGTTGACTGCAAAAGAGGGAGAGAGGAGGATAGAGAGGGAGAGAAGGAGAGAGAGCAGGATGGTGCACCAGAGAGAGAGAGCGCAAGAACCAGGTGAGAAAGTGGACAGGTAGTCAAGACCACATAAGTAATGGCCTTTTTCCACTACAGCGCCAAAGCAGGCTAAAGCGAGCCAGCCCGCTTCGGTCTGCTTCTTTTCCCCTTTTCCATTAGTCGTCCCAGGTCGGTTCGCTTCGGCTCGCTTCTTTAGCTCCACATCGACCCCAGGGTCTACAATTTCATATCCGGATCTTTTTGCCAGGCTGCGTGTGACGTGTGACGCTGCACACCGTTGATTGGTCAATGGAAAATCATCATCCCATGTCCATAGATTTCTTCACTAATCACCATCTTGAAATACCACATTCGCTCTAGGAAAATGTCACTACAGTTTCTGTAATAGCTTATTAATAAAGATTCGAAAAATTATGCTGACCATCGTAATATCTTAGTTTAATGTCATTTCAATGAATCATAGAACTTTTATTTACAACAAGCACAACACAAAAATCGCTATTATGCACCGTCTTGGCCCGTGAATAACACCGGCTGTGGAGGTGGTACAAACACAATACTCCTTTGCTAACTTCACCATCTGTCTACGGTCATTTTGAGCCCTTAACCACCGCGCTGACACCCCGAGAAGTTATGCTTTTAACCGTAAACTCGATGAACCGGGAGTTCACCCGGCCGCTGCTGCTCGCAGCACCGCTTGTCCAGTTGACAGCGGGGGCAGAGAATATTTCTACCCCGGAATTCCATTCAAATGCCCGCGTCAGTCAGCCTTTTCCGTAGAAATACATCGCTCCGTTATATATCTAACGTTACATGTTTTAAGGCTGATCTGTGCATGATAGTGCTGCATTATGTTGATCTATTTATATCGATCTATAAACGCGGAGATTGCAGCCCCGCACCAGCAAGACAGCGCTGCACTCGTATCTATCAGCCTGTCTGTATAATGATGTCGTTGAATGCCGATGCTGTGGTACTGTGCTGATGAACCATTCGCTGACTGTCTTAATAAATCAAGTACAGAGATTCCAACCCGTGTTGAACATCCTATTTCCTTGTCAAATCGCATTTCCCCGTTGTGTTGTGCTGCCGTTCAGTAGTCCACCGCAACTCCCGTTGACAGAGAATCGTTTTACCAGGGAATTCGCTCCGCGCTGTGTCGACGGTGATAGGTTTAGTCCGTGAATAACACGGCACACAATGATGCTACAGTTCATAAAACAGACAAGTGAAGGCAGTGGTTTTAAGGGTTCAAAAAACATGACTTTATTATGTGTAGAACAACATATGTGCAGAACAAAATCCAATAGAAATGATTCAAACATGCAGACAATCAGGCAGTAGCCATCTCCTGAACATAACAATGATGCTACAGTGAGCTAAAATAGTAGCCATCTCCTTACGATAGCCCACAGTAGTTTCTTTCTCTTTTCAGCATTCCTCTTTCGAGTATCCTTCCTTCTGTCTTCGCTCTTCTGTCTTCTCTCTTTTCTCTCCAAAAAAACACGGGTAATAATATACCACATGCCGAGGGAAAGGCATTCTGCTATTGTTGTCTCGTGAAAATATACGTCACCACCATGGCGCGCTGTTATGACGCGTAACTCCGCCTACTATCGTCTACTCCTCCTACTAGTCCGGGTCGGTTTGTGTATAATGGAAAACCAGAACAGATCAAAAGTGACCCGACCTGACCCGAACCGATCCGAACTGCACTGACCCGGGCTGCTGATGGAAAAGCACCATAAGTAGCCTTGAGACATAGGGCAGGAGCCTATCTCCTGTTTCCGTAGCGTGAGGCGGCTTAATGTACAAGTTAGTACACCACCTGGACATGACGCTGGTATGTCGCAGGGTCTTACCCCCTGGGGGGGGGTCCATGCCACGGTCCATGCCACCCCCCCAAGGCAGCAAACCTAGGGGAAACACTGGAGACAATATTGAAAGGAATAGATGACGATGATATTAAGGAACTATATGACATGATAATTGCAACTATTTTTTATATTTCCATAAATTAGAAGTTCTCAGCTATTCATAACTGGTTGAATGACTGAGATAGCCCTTTATTTTAAAAAGTTATGAGCATTTTAATGTATCATGTCAAAAAAAGTGAAAGGTGAGAAATGCTGCCCCCGACCCCTTTCTCCTCCGGGTCAGGGGAGGAGCCTATGCAGATCGGCTGGTCTCGTTTGTCTGCTTGTGATGCGTGTTAGTCTGCTCGCCTCGTCGGTATGCGAGGGACAGATCCATTTGTGTGTCTTCTAGTTAAGATTTTATTACTTTATGCTTATTGTGAGCATCAGTAAACTGGCAATAACACAGGTGGAAGTATCGTCTCTCCTTTCGCTCATGTGTGCGGGCGTTGCTTAACTGAGAATGAGACACGTTCAACGTGACGTTGTTTCGCTAGCAAACTACCCACCACAAAAACATAAAAATAAGTACTTTCTCTTTTGTTTTCTTAAAATGTTTATTCACCATAATGTAGTATGGAGTTCAAAGTACTAGAATACCACATAATATCAAAATCGCCGAAATAGGACATTTCCATCTATTTTTGCTCTTTGCCACAAACGAACGCCAGTGACATCCGACGGGTTTTCCCAGGCCACCACACATATACTTACATTTATTTTACTCATTATTCTTAACTTTAATGTGTTAAAATGTTGTTAAAATAAAAAAAAAAGATGTACAATTTGTTGTTTTAAAAATATAATGCATGCCCTGGCACCAGGAGAGTTTGCTCCCAAAGCTAGCTGATTGCTGGCGAGAGGCTGAGGCAGACTGTGCTTGTGCCTCTATGTGCTATGCGAAGTGATAGACCAACAGTTTCGTAGGTTTGCACATGCGTAGTCTGTTCTCACATTGTCTTCATTGATGGACATTGAGGAACCGTGCCACGCTGCTTCTGACAGCACGATTGACAGTTTGCGTTTGGCTTGCCGTAGCGGCATCCTCTGCTGTTCGCGCTGCGGTTCTAAATTTCCCCAGCTAACTTGCGATCGGCATCATGGATATCCAACAGTTAAAAAGATTTTCAACCTTCAGTTTTGAGCAAAAACGAAATGTGATTGAAAATGGGAGGGCAACACCTGACCTATCTTAATTAACCCAAAGGAAGGGACAGAAGATTGTACGAACATTTCAAACGGAATGGTACAAAAAAAAGGACTGGCTGTGTCGATGTAGCCAGGCTAACAAGCTATTCTGCTTCCCTTGCCTACTGTTCTCGTCTAGCGACAGCGTGTGGGTGAAAGGGGGCTACTGTGACCTGAACAATTTTCCAAGAGCTTTAGAGAAGCATGAAAAATCCACAGCCCACATCCACTCTCAGATTGCCTTGGAAACCTTTGGCAAAAGTCGCATAGACATAGCCCTGGATGAGCAGCACCGGCTGCATGTTACTGCACACAACGCAAAGGTAAAGGAGAACAGGGAAATCTTGAAAAGCCTAATTGATGCAACCTAATTGATGTGATGAAAATTGATGTTCAAATGCTGTAAATCCTGTGTTGTTGATGCAGGTGAATTTATATTGTCATTGAGCTGTTTTGCGTGCTGCTGTAAATCCTGTTGAGATGCAGGTGAATGTAGGCAATGCCATACAGGCTGTTGCGCTACGCTATGTGTAGTTATGAGATAACAATACATTTGACATTTTTGACCAGCTATTTGATAGTATAGTATATATGGGCTATGTGATTGACTTTATAGTATAGTATATTAGCCTACATTACATTAGTCATTTAGCCGACGCTTTTATTCAAAGCGACTTACAATAATTGCATTTAACGTAGGCGTGTACTGCTTTTTTAATGCAAAATGAAGAATAGCAAACTAAAAATACAGTATAGCAATATAGCAATAGCAATAGCATAGAGAAGAATAGCAAACTAACAATACAATAGGTGCTTAAGAGGGAGGATCTTGGTAGTAGGCCTACTTCTTGAAGAAGTGAGTTTTGAGCCTGCGGCAAAAGATATAAGGGCTATTGATTGTCTTTATAGTATGCGCTATGCCATTTGAAGTCTGGCTGCTGCGTTACTCACATGACTTTTTTTTTAATAGCTCACTGCCTATCCATCAGCCAATGACCTCACTGCACGTTACTGGTGTATAGATAAATCGCCCTTCTTTTGGAAGTCCTGGTTTCAAAAAGGTATCGAAGTTCAGACCATACAATCAATTTTGGAAGTATTTACAGCTAAGACACTTAATGGTGCAATCATTTGGCTCCCCCACAATTGCCCCACCTAGTGGTGATACACTTGAATGCTTTCTGAACATTTTTGGACTAGGTCATGAAGCCTCTGCTTACTATTCGAGGATCCTTGTGGCCTCAGACCCAAACATATGGTCCCTTAAACTAACATGGGAAACAGATTTAAATGTATCATTTACAGAGGCAGAATGGGGAAGAATTCTCAAGAATGGGAAAAAAAATGGCAAGGGAACCCCGAACGAGATTGATCCAATTCAAGATTAACAGAATCTACTGGACACCATCCAGGCTACATAGAGTGGGTCTGGTTGACAGTTCGGAGTGCTGGAGGTGTAGTGACAGGAATGGTACTCTAGTGCATATGCTTTGGGGATGTCCAAAAACCCAGGAGTTTTGGCTAGCCATACATGGTTTTCTGGAAAAAATTGTCGGCCTTGACATTCCGTTCACCCCCAGTCTTTTTATTTTGGGTGACCCCACAGCATTAAGTGAGGTGACTCCACCACTCGCCAATTGGATCCAGACTGCGTTAATGCTAGGACGGAAACTATTAGTTAAAGAGTGGAAGCACCAGCACCGCCTCTGTGGCACATTTCTCTTGGGCAGCTGGCAGCCCTAGAACAACTATCATATAGGCTGCTAGATAAGGTGGAGGAATACCGCTTGAAATGGGGGCAGTATCACTCATATATTGAGAAATAATGGCAACTCCAGCTCATGTAAATAGCAATATTTTTATTTTTTATTTATTTTATTTATTTATAAATAGCAATATCCCAAATGTAAAACGTAAAAAAAACAGCTGCTATAAGTATGATTGTTAGACAATGCTGTAGATTTACATTGCTGTACATCACCTTTATGTTTTGTTGTGTCTATTTTTTGTCTTTTTAATTTATTGTCCAATGTCAACTAGTGTTGTTCCGATACCATTTTTTGATCCCGATACCGATACCGATACCTGACTGTGCAGTACTTGCCGATACCGAGTACCGATCCGATACCACGGCGTTTGAAAAAACAAAACAAAAAAACATGTTTTTAGGCATTCCAAGTTCAGTCTGTACAGTTTGCAGACGTGAAGTGGCCAGTGGGGAATGCTTGAAGTGGCCGATGATCTTTCTCCCATTGGCCAGCGCGTCGCACACACTCCGCTGTGACAGTAGGCCTTCCTGCACCACTAATGCATGTGTGTTCTGTGTTCTGCATATGTAAACAATTCAAACAAACATAGAGAAAACTTCTCCTCGGGAGAAGGAAGGAGGCAGGAAGTACCTGCCGCACGGAGACACACAGACAGAGAGAGAGAGAGAGAGAGAGAGACGGAGAGACGGAGCGCCACAACAGCAGATCCCGAAAGGGGGTGTGGCGCGGAGACGGAGACGAGAACTATCCCGAAAGGGGAACAGCTGGGCGGGACTCGGAGAAGCGGCCGCGCGCCAGTAGTGTTCTATCGGACATTATTATTATTATTTGAACTCTCTCCAGCACGCCGGTGGCGGTGCTAGACTGTGCAACCGAAATAAATATCGATTAAGGTCGATATGTTTTTCCTGTAAAATGTGTAAAATGTGTCCTATCTTGGCTGTGGGTTGTATCGCTTTAAGCGGAGTGGCGTAGTCTATATGTCTGAGGGCTGCGTTGGTAAAAGTCGCTCTGGGAAACTGATCGGCACTCGTGGAACGCCTCTTGTCCAATCGGATTCCTCGGTCCGTTTATGACGTCGGAGCCCAGTGTGCGCTCCGGCGCTCTCAGGGGGACTTTCCGAACGTTGCCCCGGTAGCATAGCTTAGCTTGGGCTCTGAGCAGCTGGAAGGGACAGCAGGTTACCTGAGATGAGCCTCGCCGCTCCACCGCTCCTCTCCTCGACAACCACAGTTGCGTGTTTGTTTTTCCGCGATAGTGAAAGTTTGGTATCGGGTGTTATTATTGTTAGTACTCGCCGATACCAGCATTTTTGTGCATATCGGTGGCCATGCCGATACTAGTATCGGTATCGGATAGGGCTGTTACGATTATTCGACGTCGTCGACGTCATCGACTACGTCAATACGTCGGTTAGCGTAATATGCGTCGGTTAGTCGTAAATAAACAAAATGTCGTTTTTTTTTTTTTTTTTTTTTTAAACCTTTATTTTACCAGGCGAGACAATTAAGTGTATGAGTGAAAAATGGATAGCTACTAGCTAATGTTACACAAGCAATGTAGCTCACCACAGTTCGTATGTCTTGTCTTCTGGTGTTAGTAACGTTAGCTATGTAGCTGGCTAGCTACGGTAGCCTATTGTCATTGTGGTGCGAGCACCTACTGTACGTTATCTAGCTCGTAGCTCGCATGCTACGTTAGCATCAATTTAGCTACTCATAACATAGCAGCGAGAGTAACGTTAGCTAGCTATGTGTTGTGGTGATGGACAGACTTCTAAATGGCCATGTTGGCATTCAAGTTGGCTAAACATAGCAGTGAGGTGGAGACAAATACGTTTTTTTTTTTTTTTTTTTTTTACAGTACAAAAATTATCGTTAGACTTATCGATAAATTAGTCGTTAGACTAATCGAATAATCGATAAAATAATCGCTAGATTAATCGTTAGAAAAATAGTCGTTTGGGACAGCACTAGTATCGGAACAACACTAATGTCAACTGTTACTTGTGATGGATGTCTGTTCATTGTCTGTTTATTGAAAATAATAAAAACTATTAATCATTAAAAATATATATATATACCACAGATAGCTTTAAAGATAAATGGTAAATTAATTACATTTTTGATAGATTCTGGAGCAACAGTATCATGTCTAATATCACGGCGAAACGATTTAAAATGTCAATTAACAAACAAAACGATAAGAACCATTGGAATAAGTGGGACAATGCAAGATGATCCAGTATCCATACCATTACAGGTTGACTTAGATGACATCAAACTACAACATCCATTTTTGATAAGTGCAACAACACCCATGCCGTTAATGGGCAGGGATCTGCTGTGTAAGATAAACGCAACAATTTATTGTACACCAGATGGCATTGAAATGTCTATACCACCACATAGAGCATACCAAATGTTTGCAGATAACGTTATGACAACACACACGGCTCAGACTATTCTATCCGAAATTGATTTTGTAAAGCAATTACTTATGATCAGTGATGTGAATAACGGCGTTAGAATAAACGGCGTTACTAACGGCGTTACTTTTTTCAGTAACGGGTAATCTAATTGATTACTATTTCCATCGTTATAACGCCGTTACCGTTACTTCAATGCGGCGCGTTACTAGTTACTTTACTGAAGCTTCTCATTGTCATCCGACCTCAGTCACAGCTGCAAAGGTGTTTTTGATTGTTGGGGAGGGGAGGGGCGAGACAACCGCTTAAGTGATCATGATTGGGTATGGTAGAGCCAACCATAGTTCAGTGTTGTGCGGATGTTTCTACACACAAACCACACGCGCGCACAGCACCACACACACACTCAAACTATCAGAGAGAGACACGCAGCAATGGCGAGTCCCGAGTGTTCTGAGGTGAACGTGGCGTTTTCACGGTGGAAGTACAGGCACTATTTCAACCTCATTGAGGTAAAATGTAAAAACGTACATGTGAAGTGTACTTTATGTCCAGGAGCTAAATGTTTGTCCACGTCCGTTGTAAGCAACTCTAACCTGATGAAGCATCTCTCAACGGCACACGCTTCTACAAAACTAGTGGCTAAAACCGTTGATGATGATAGCAGGCCAGGTGTGGCAAACGTGAGCTCCGCTAACAAAGAAGGACACGGAGCCACGCCGTCCAAGCAGCTAAAGCTGGATTTTTCTGCGTCAGCTCCACAAAAACTTGTGACACAGACTGAACTGAACGGAATGATAGGCAGGTATGTTGTTTCCTCAGTGAAGATTGGCAAATGAAGAGCTTCAACCTTGCCACCATGCCTCTCCAGGAGAGGCATACAGGTGGAAACATAATGACATGGATGGAGGAGGTGGCAGAAAAGTTTGACATCTCGCCTGCCAAAATAAAAGCAGTAGTTCATGACAGTGGGTCCAACATGGTGGCAGCGATGCGAATGCTGGAAGAAAAACATGGATGGGCCTTTATCCGCTGTGCTGGGCACACACTCCAGCTCATAGTTAACACTGCCCTCAAAGAGTCCACCATCAGCAGAGCGCTAGGTGCTGCAAGACAGTTAGTGGAGCACTTCAAGAGAAGCGAGCTAGCCAGTACACATCTGAAGATGAAACAGGAGCAGATGCACGTAACCAAAAATTCACTGATACAGGACGTCAGTACAAGATGGAACAGTACGTTCCACATGGTAGAGAGACTCCTGGAACAGCGCTGGCCTGTCACTGCCACTCTCTCAGATCCTGAGGTAACTCCAAGGGGCACGCACTACTTCGACTTGAAGCCAGAGCAATGGGCGCTGCTTGAAGAGCTGAAGCAAGGGTTGGAGCCTTTTGAGACTGCTACCGTTTACCTTAGTGGACAGCAGTATGCAACTGTTTCAGTTCTTCCACAGGTGGTCAAAGGGCTGAAGCGGTCCGTCCACCAAAGCCATTTTGAGACGAGCGCAGGAAAAGCATTCTTGATCAGTGCAGGAAAAGGGATAACAGATAGATGGGGAGGTCTGAGCACAGTCTCAGTAGACAAAGAGAACCCAATTGCCATTTCAGCTGCCTTGGACCCCAGATTCAGAAAGCTGAAGTTTGTGTCTCATGCAGATGGCATCAGGATGCAGGAGACTGTTGAAGTGCTTGCTCTCAAAGAAGCAAAGGAGCCTGGGACACATCAGCAGAATAAGACCAATGTTCCAGGCACAGGCAGAGGGGGAAAGTCAGCTCTGGACAGCCTCCTTCAGTCTGACACAGACAGTCAGACTGAGGACGAGGGAGAAGCCCCACAGTCACAGGAGGACGAAAATATCAAAAGGGTGAGAAATGAAGTTCAGCTGTACTTCGCAGAGGCCCCAGTATCAAAAAAGGATGACCCTCTCAAATGGTGGAGCCAAAATGAGGGGCGTTTCCCCACACTGTCTAAGCTGGCAAAATCTTTTCTGTGCATCCCTGCAACCTCCACCCCATCCGAGAGGATCTTCTCTGCAGCAGGGAACATCTGCTCTCAAAAGAGAGCAAGCCTCTCTCCAGAACATGTGGAAATGCTGACTTTCCTCGCTACTAGTGCTGTCCCAAACGACTATTTTTCTAACGATTAATCTAGCGATTATTTTATCGGTTATTCGATTAGTCTAACGACTAATTTATCGATAAGTCTAACGAGCATTTTTGTACTGTAAAAAAATAATATATATATATGTATTTGTCTCCACCTCACTGCTATGTTTAGCCAACTTGAATGCCAACATGGCCATTTAGAAGTCTGTCCATCACCACAACACATAGCTAGCTAACGTTACTCTCGCTGCTATGTTATGATTAGCTAAATTGATGCTAACGTAGCATGCGAGCTACGAGCTAGATAACGTACAGTAGGTGCTCGCACCACAATGACAATAGGCTACCGTAGCCAGCTACCGTAGCCAGCTAACGTTACTAACACCAGAAGACAAGACATACGAACTGTGGTGAGCTACATTGCTTGTGTAACATTAGCTAGTAGCTATCAATTTTTCACTCATACACTTAATTGTCTCGCCTGGTAAAATAAAGGTTTAAAAAAAAAAAAAACGCCATTTTGTTTATTTACGACTAACCGACGCATATTACGCTAACCGACGTATTGACGTAGTCGGTGACGTCGACGACGTCGAATAATCGTAACAGCCCTACTCGCTACGAATCAATAGTCCACACAGGAGAGAAACAATTTCTTTGCTCAGTCTCCTGCACTTTTCTTTGTTATGTTATTTGATTGAGACCAAACATTTCTTTTTGTGGATAATTGCTCTTTTTTAGTTGCCTTAGTGCCTACCTCATTTTATTTTTTTAATGTATTCTATTTCAAATGTATGTTTGATGCCAGAGATGAGTGAAGCAAAGCAAAACTTTTGTACTCTGTACAAGTATTTATTATTGTATTGTTTTGGTTGCCTAGTGCCTAGCCTACCTCATTTTACTCAGCAGTTTGCACTCTCTACTCCAGAAATAAATCTGCAAAGTTCATTAAAATGTATATTTTTGAGTGAACAATCATTTTAATTGTCTTTATTTTTAGTTAGCACATGCCTACAACAACAACTAACAACTTCAAGCTAAATTTAGAAGCTGATTTAGAAGATGATAGCTAAATAAGAGCGATTGAGTAATTGTGCGATAAGCTGTATGAATGAATGGACTTTATTGTCATTGCTACAGTACAGGTACCAAACAACGACATTTAGGAGGGGTGGCTCCCCTGGTGTTAGGAAATAAAAAAATAAAAAAAATAAAAATATATGATCCGATTAGTAGACTAATCGTTAAAATAGTCGGTGACTAGTCGACTATGAAAATAATCGTTTGTGGCAGCCTTAAAGTGGACAGAAATGAAAAAACTTCAACCTGAAGACCAGCTGATTCTGAAAACTTGGAACGAGCTTCCTGTGACATACCACACAATGCAGCGTGTTAGTATCGCCGTATTGACCATGTTTGGCTCTACATATGTATGTGAGCAGTCATTCTCGCATATGAGGAACATTAAGACCAACCTACGCTCACGTTTAACTGATGGAAGCCTCAACGCCTGCATGACGCTCAACCTCACCACGTATGAACCAGACGACAAGGACATCAGCAAAACCATGCAGCACCAGAAATCGCATTAAAAGTAAGACATATTTAATTTATTATATGTTAAAAATACTATATGGCTCTCAATGAAATACATTTAGAAATATTTGGCTTTTATGGCTCTCCCAGTCAAAAAGGTTCCCGACCGCTGCGTTACATACATCACATACGGTTAATACAATACTTACGGACTTCAGCTCGGACTTCAGCTCCGCCTTCAACACCATCCTTCCAGACAGGCTAGTGACCAAACTACTAGACCTGGGTCTATCACACTCTATATGTGCGTGGATCAAGGACTTCCTGACCGACCGCCCCAGAGGGTGCGGGTGGGCCCCCACACCTCCACAGCCCTCAGCCTCAGCACTGGGTCCCCCCCAGGGCTGCGTGCTCAGCCCCATCCTCTACAACCTCTACACCCACGACTTCACCCCCGTCCACCCCAGCAACTACATCGTAAAGTTTGCAGACGACACCACCGTGGTGGGATGTATCTCGGGGTGGGACGAGGCGGCGTACAGGGATGAGGTAGAGCAACTGAGCAAGCTGTGCAAGGTTAACAACCTGCTGCTAAACAAGTCAAAGACCCAGGAATTCATAGTAGACTTCAGGAGGAAAAAGTCCGAGATCCAGCCCCTGCTCATCGACGGAGAGAGCGTGGAGAGAGTCTCTCAACCCTCCGATTCCTGGGACATCACATGCGGGATGACCTGGCCTGGAAGGACAACACAAAAGGCACCATCAAGAGGGCACAACAGCGGCTATACACCCTGAGATGCCTCAGGAAAGAACACAACAAGCAGGAGATACTGGTGGCCTTCTACCACGGCGCAGTGGAGAGCATCCTCACCTACGGCATCTGCAACTGGTTCCACAGCTGCACAACAGCGGAGAGAAACGCGCTACAGAGAGTCGTGAGAACAGCACAGAAGATCACCGGCACCCCCCTCCCCTCTCTGGAAGAGCTGTACAACACACGCTGTCTCAGGAAGGCCTCCAAGATCTCCAGGGACCCGACCCACCCTGGGCACGTACTTTATCAGGCTGCCCTCGAATAGGAGGTACAGGACCCCGGCCGCTAAGACAAACAGACTGAAGAACTGCTTCTACCACTGGGCCGTCAAGTCCCTGAACACAGCAAAGGCCTAAGTTCTGGGCCCAGGACAGTCCGGACGGATTGTATGGCAGCTAGTGCTGAGGCACAAACATGTACATTTCAAGCCTGCAAACTGTGACACTTTAAAATAACGTGAAAAAATACTTTGCAATATGACAACCCTAGTTGACTATCTGTGCAGTATAGTACAGTGGATTGTGTACATAGCCTTTATTTATGTAAACCAGCTCCTTACCTTACCTTGTGATTTTGTGCTTTTTCAAAAAAATAAAATAAAATAAAAAATTCCCTTTCCTAACACCAGGGGAGCCACCCCTCCTAAATTTCGTTGTTTGGTACCTGTACTGTAGCAATGACAAATAAAGTCCATTCCATTCCATTCCATACTACAGAATATGACAACACAACACATGACGAGCCAAAGACGAAGTAATTACGAACACATTTTGACTGGCACGCATAATCTTACGATTTCGACCACAACACACACGAACCCTGCATTGCATTTGAAAATATTACTAGGCTACATGGAGATTCACAAGTCCAAAGTGAGAAGGATGGTGAACCTGACTGTATGGAATTGATTAATGCAACGAGCAGTGTAAGAGCTGACTTACAGCAGACGATACTTGAACATAATGACATGATTTTGTATTGTGACGGCAGTGCAATGACACCTGACGACAAAACAACTTTAGCTGCATATATGCAATAGTTGACGATGACGGTCATTGCATTGAGGCATACAGACTACCAGTTTTATCAGCACAGGCAGCTGAATTGATAGCACTAACAAGAGCATGTAAATATGCTAAAGACAAAGATGTATCCGTGTTTACCGATTCAAAATACGCATTTTCAGTTGCACATGACTTCAGCAAAATCTGGGAAAACAGAGGTTTCATCACTACTGCAGGAAAGCCAATACAACATGCTACGTTAGTTAAGGAACTGTTAGAAGCCTTGATGCTTCCAGCACAAATTGCTATAGTTAAGTGCAAAGGTCACTCCAGAGACAACTCAGAGGTGGCTATAGGGAACAACTTGGCAGACAAATATGCCCAAGATGCAGCATTAAATGGATCGCCCGCACCATGGTTGGAACACGCGACCATGGCAGTCCCACACAGACCCACCCCACCGTTCACCATTGATGCATTGTTATCTTTTCAAGATCAAGCAGATCAATCAGAGATTACATTATGGGAAAGGAAAGGATGCATCAGGGATGACATAGGCTTATGGAAATTTACGGATGAACGAATAGCCTTACCAAAGATAGCATATGAAGCACTAATATCGTTCATACACGGCCCAACACACATAGGATATAAAGGGGTAACAGAATACATATCAAAATTGTTTTTTACAATTGGTCTTGAAAAGCAAGTAAGACACTTCATTCATAAATGTTTAGTTTGTGCGAGATGTAATCCAAATATTAACCCTGCTAAACGACAACATTTACCTAAGTCAGAAGGACCATGGCAACAATTGCAAATTGATTTCTCTCACATGCCAAAATGTAGAGGTTTTTCATATCTATTGGTAATTGTTGACAGATTTTCAAAGTGGACAGAAGCTTTTGCGACAAAGAAAGAAAATGCGCAAACAGTAGTAAAATGCTTAATGGAGCACATTATACATCCAATTTTTTTATTGAATAGAGCAATAAGTCCCTGTACTGATCCAGTTTGCAATACTTTTACAAAATGAGTGAAGGTTTTATCTTCCATAGTTGTCGCCTCCTTCTTCCACTGTTGCCAAGAAGTCATTTTCTCATCTGTGTCAGCCAAAACAACTTCTTTATAGCAACAGTGTGGACACAGACGATACATGCAATCCTTGTTTTTAGGGTTGCATACTATTGTAGATATAAGTTCAGAAACACTTGATGTTTTAAGCAGATCCTTCTGGTACAATTTGTACAATTCTCATGGTCAAAGCATGCACATGTGTTGCGATCACTGGACTTGGGCTCAGTGATATAAAATGGCCGGTATCTCAAGAACTGTCTATATGACAACGCAAAGTTTCCTCCTATCTCGACAACATATTCAGCATGGAGCTCAGTAAGTGATAGGGATGCACGATATGCATTTTTTCCAACCGATACCGATACCGATATTTACCCGCTTCTCGTGGCCGATAACCGATACCGATACTATTATTATTATTTTATTTTTTCTTTCCTAGCCCCAGGGGAGCTCCCCCTCCCAAATTTCGTTGTTTGGTACCTGTACTATATCAATGACAATAAAGACCATTCAGATATAATTTCACAGTTGATAACCTGTAGTTCATGCACACCTGAAGGTAAGAAAGGCTATGTAGTGAGCAAAGATTGATGATTTAATATTCCATAGTGATCTCACCAAATCTAACTTACATCACTATTGTTAACACAACAAAGAGAACACTTCTGACTCTTCAAATGTTCATTTATTATTTCCTCTAACAAACTAAATCTGTTATAGACAGTGCACAATGCGTTTTTTAGCCAAGATCTGGCCTCCTTTTATGAAAACAAAAAAGGCTCACCTAAGAGTAATTAGATGCGTTGTGCGACCTCATCATTGTCCGAGTCTCTCCTAGGGTCATAGCTGTAACATACTGTGTGTTGTCTCACTACACCACACTAACACACTGATGTGATTCGCTTTCTGTATCCGTCGTGTCCCAACGGAGTTGCCGTAGGTCGCGGCCAGCAACCAGAAATAAACTACATGTCTACAGTAAAGTCGTGTCCGTGTCTGTCAAGAACATTACAATAGCGAGCAGCGGTAAAGCTGTCAATTCCCTTGTCATCCAGTACCGGGAAACCGATGTCAGGGCTATGTGGCACTAAGTCCGCCCAGCATGGTGTCGGTAAACCTGGAGACATGTCCGCGTTAGACTGTGATTGCAGCGGATCTTCTCCCGACAGGCTAGCCATGCGACTTAGCCGTCAGCGGAGAAGTTTCTTGGGGAACACTGCACAGTGGATACACTCATCGGTAGAGATAACAGCGGCCTGGGCGTGGATTAATCCCAGACACGCTGCGCACTTAGAGTGGGTGTCCCAGCTAGCCATTTACGTCTCGGCTGTGCTAGGTCCGCTAGCCTCAACGTTAGCCATTGCTGGCTAGGGGTTGTAGGCTAGCTGCTAGCAGGCCTCGCTACTTCACCCGTTAGCTTGTCAGCTATCAAGGGAAAACAGAGGGGCCAGGGGAGGGATATTACTATCTACCCGCTACAAGATGTGTCGTTGTGTTGTAACTCAACGACACATCTTGTACGACACCTTTGCCCTCCTCTCCGAACTTTTGTCGAACATGTGTTGCAAATTGCAAACGCAATATCTGCCTCAGAAACTGTGAAGAATGTCCACACCGGGGAAGGCATGTTTCGCTCGCGTCTCGTCAAAACAAACTGCGTGCCTGAGTGCGGAAACCGGAAGCAGAGCGCGGAAACCGGAAACAGAAATATTTCCGGCTTCATAATATCGGTTAAATATCGGCTAAATTTTATAAAACCGATAAATACCGATAAACATTAATGTCCCATTATCGGGCCGATAAATATCGGTGCCGATAATATCGTGCATCCCTAGTAAGTGACTTGATCAGAACTCTCCTCTGTTGTTTTGTTTTATTTTTTTGTTACCATGTCTTTCCTTCCTGGCAGTAAGCGGCTGTTTTCATCTCTGGAGAGGAACTGGATAACAGTTCTGTTTACTAGGGATGCTCCGATCTGGATTTTTGGGGCCGATACCGATCACCGATTTTTTTCCTCAAGATCTACCGATACCGATCTTTTTAAAAATACATAACTGTAGGCCTACTGACTGGATAATAGCCTACATATATTTTGCTTTTTAGACAAAAGTCTTGATCCATTAGGCACCAAGCAAACACAGACCCAAGTCAGTCGATATGGCTGTATAAAAGACATCATAAACGTGGCCTTCATGGTTTACATACGCAGGGGTGCAAACTGGCGATGGACCAAAAAGGTGACACTTTTTTTGGTCCGTAGATGGTTAGCTCTATCATTAACAGTGGTCTAACAATGATGCGTGTGTAAGTAGCGATGGCCCTGACCGTAACACCCGCATAATTAATGTAAGCAACCTGTTCCTAAATTAATTATGCGGGTTCCTGCAGGTTTCAACAAGTTACATTTAAGACCTTTATAGACCTATTGAGCAAGTATTGGTATTAGACTCACATTCATTGATTCTTTTCATTAGCAATGCTGGGTGATCTGTTCTGTTGCATATAGAACAATGATAATGTAAGTTAGCCTACTTTATCAATTCTTGATTCATTTCCATTGCTTCTCAACACAATACTAGATATAATAGCATAAATAACAGAATAAACTCACACACTTACGTACACTGCATAACCTACATACTGAGATATGGCACGCACACACACACACACACACACCTCTCACAGGTACACACACACCTCTCACAGGAGGCCACACACACACACACACACACACACACACACACACACCTCTCACAGGTACACACACACCTCTCACAGGAGGGCCACACACACACACACACACACACACACACGTACAGCTACACACACACGCTATATTTACTAAACCACACACACCGTTGCTACCACTGCAAGTTTGAAGAAATTATAACTTCACATGCCTACAGTCGAATCGCCTCCTACGGCGATTATCATATCGTGGCCTCTTGTCTTATCATTTCACATGGCAACATATCAGGGTTTTGGGCACAGCTTATTGTTGTAAATTTATTTTTATTAGAATGCTCGTCCATTAACCAATGTCACACGAGCAATAAGTGCAAGTTTTGATGTTGTCTCTCATCTGCACGCGTCGTATTCCCACGCAGTGGGTCTGGCGACAATAATACATTTTCCGGTCTGACTTCTTAAATAAAAATAAAATCGATTCTACGCAAGTCTAAAGCACACAGAAGCCATTAAAAAGGTTTATTTTGAAAGTCTCGGCGACTGTATCATACAGAGCAGGCAGGCACACGTCTGCAAAATAGCGGCGGCTTGGGAGTGTATACCGGGGCTCTAAATGTGAAATTAGCTGGCGAAATCCTTTATCTTCTACTACAGAGAAAGGCTGGTCGTCGAGGGCCATAAACTCCATTATTTTTTCATTGATTGCTTGAGCCTTTGAGCTGTCTCGAGTAAACTTCCTGCAGTTTTTAAATGCGTGTTCAATAGGCACAGCAGCTTTTTTTTTCGCGGCTAGGCTACCTTCTGCTACTAGTGCTTGATATTCCTTCCATACAGCGTGCTTGCAATGGTGAATCTTAAGGTGACTTATGAGATTCGTTGTGTTGTAACTAGGGATGCACCGAAATGAAAATTCTTGGCCGAGGCCGAAGCCGAATTTAAGGAAACACTTGGCCGAATACCGAATGTGTATCGGCAGTTTTTAATTTTATCATTGCATAAACTAAATACATTTTGCTTTTTATTCATGCTTCTCAAAGAAAGAAATTGAGATTGAAAAAAAATAACTTTTATTGAACATTCCAGCAAACATCAGTCTATACCAACAAAGCACAATAAATAAAATAAAGATGGCTGCAAAAAAGATGAGTATCTAAGAACTCTCCCACACTCTCACTGTAAACACTCATAATGGGTGTAAAAGGTGTCCTTTGTTTATTTATATATCTATATATTTATATCACTGAATATCTTCAACAAATTGCACTTCGTGTTCACACTGTAGAGAAAAAAATGCAGTGCTACAAAAATAATAATGAATCTAACTCAATGAAATGTCTGTGTTTAGTTTATGAGAGATCCAGATCGGATCAGTATAGGTATTATCTTCGCCACTAGATGGCGCTGGAACTTCATCAAAACACGCCCACTATTCGGTGGTAAACATTCGGTGCTTTCACACATTCGGTCGAATACCGAAAGTGCTTTATTTTGCGATATTCTGCCGAATACATTCGGTGGCCGAATGTTCGGTGCATCCCTAGTTGTAACTCGTAGACCTTTGCCCTCCTCTCCGAACTTTGTCGAACATGTGTTGCAAATTGCAAACGCACTATCTGCCTCAGAAACTCTGAAGAATGTCCACACCGGGGAAGCCATGTTTCGCTCTCGTCTATACACTGCGTGGCTGTACGCAGGCGCAGCATCATGAGCGCGGAAACCGGAAGCAGAAATATTTCCGGCTCTATATCGGCTAAAATTGTATAAAACGAATAAATATTTAATAACATTAATTTCCCATTATCGGGCTGATAAATATCGGTGCCGATAATATCGTGCATCCCTAATTTTAATGGCACATTAGCTGGTTGCATTTGTGTTCGGACGGTTGTACCGAATGACTTTGACCCTTTAAAGAGCTGAAAGTGCCTGAATTTGTAAAAAATCACCATAAACTATTTGTGTATTCAATAAAGGAGAGCAAATAGTGTTAATTTATATATATATTAATTGTTAATTTTAGAAAATATTACATACGGACACATAATTTACACGTCACGTCATTGACCCATCAACATTCTATATCAACATTCTATTCACGGGACTGTGGTCTGTCGAGACACCTTGTGCTTTGTTTTGGGGTAAGTGAGTTACATGCTACTACATAAGCTGTGTGTATGTTCACTAGGCTTACCAAACAAGTTTGTGTGTATTAGCTAGGGGTGGGCATCAATGATCGACGATCGATAATTGATCGATAAGGATCTTGGTCGATCACAAAATATTTTGCTCGATAATCGTATATATATATATATATATTTTTTTTTTTATAATAATAATAATAATGGAAATTAGTTTGTCCACGTGTCACCAGATTGCGTTCGTCTCTCACCCCTGAACATGTTAACATGATCATCTTTCTGAACAAGAACCAGTAGGCCTGCCGCCTACAGTCTCTCGCTGGAGTTTAAATTTAAGTTAAGCTGGACGCTCTTAAGGACACTAACGTTTTCAGTCATCCTCCTATTTGTGAGTAACAGTTTTTTTACTGCTCCTATGGTGAGTTACTTATTTTCTATATTTTTATTTATAACGTAAAATGTGTTTTTAAGTTAAACAATTTAAGCTACTCACTGCCTTGTTTAAGAGGATTGTTATCTGACTGTAGTGTCTAGTTTGAATGTGAATGAATGAATGTGTGCAATAGCAACACAAATAAAGTTTTTTCCCCAAGGAATGGGGAAATGAAAAAAAAAGCTTGCCGATTAATCGATAATTGATCGTTAATTCTTGCGATTATCGAAAAAGAAATGTTGATCGTTTGCCCAGCCCTAGTATTAGCCACATCAGTGTTAGCTTGTTAGCTAGCTAGCTAGCTTTGTTAGAAGCTTGTTTGTTTTTGTTAGCTGACTTAGCGGTTTTGTTTGTTGTGTACGAACGTACAAAAGTTATGGTGTGTGTGTTTACTACGGTAGCCAAACAAGTGTTAGCATTTTAGCTAGCTAGCTAGCTTTGTTAGAGATATAATAAATTATAGAAAAGGCAAGTGCTTTTGTTATAAACGGTAATGTTGTACGGAATAAAAAATAATGATTAGGATTAATTCATTGATTTGTAGATTTGCTGTTGAATAATACTGTGGATTAAAATGATTTCACTAGCCTACTTCTTACAGTACAGTACTCTGACCTGAAACTTGTGTTGCACAATGATGAAGGCGAGAGGTTCTGAGAGATGAGACCTTGATGTGAGTCACCAGCACTTATGTCATTGTCATTGTATTCTATTTAATCAAAATAGTAGTATTTTGTAATAATGGTGTGTTGGTAACAGTGGCCAATCATTTTAAATGAACTGTCTTCTATTTTCATTACAGCTTTCATTACAGCGAAGTGCCTAGATGCTTTATGGACTATAATGATAAATGCATACACACGGACACAACGTTATTATTATTTACCATTCTATCACAGGGCTCTACGCTAACCTTTTTCACTAGGAGCACATGTGCTCCTAAATGAAAAATGTTAGGGGCACACAAAGAAATTTAGGAGCACAGTGAAAATGTTTATTATAACACATTTTTATTAGTGATTTTGCCATTTTTGCACCAAAATCACACATTGGCCCATGCCTACAGCCCTACTAGACGCAGAGTTGATGGCATTGTATTATGGTAACTAGCTGTGTCAAGTTCTCCTGGTTAGCAGCATGTTCATTCATTCATCCATGTCATGCCTGTCAGCTAGCAGCTAGCAGCCCAGCCAGGCTTTAGGGCTAGGTCTGTCAGCTAGCAGCCCAGCCAGGCCATGCAGAGGTCTGTCTCCATGCTGCCCACCTCCCTGCTGCTGGGTCAGGCTACATCAGTCACACACGGTGGCCAGACAACTCCACATCTAGGGGTATTAAACTACCCCACATCCAGATGACCAGTCCCCAGCCCCATGCTGCCCGGGGTGGTGACATGTGGAGGTGGCCAGCCCAGCACGGTGCCTCTGCGGTGGCTAGCTGTTAGCACACCACCATCCCCGGGGGTCCCACCTCTCTGCCACACTCAAGTACAACATGTTGCATTTTCATGCCATTAGGCAACTTGCTTCCTAGGGTTTCCTAGGGTTAGAGATGCATTTGGACTTCTGGAGTACCTCCACTACTTTCAATGGGTTCTGAAGGTCTGAGAGCTTTCTACTTTCTACCCTGGGTAGTTAACCCTGGTTGTAACCTTGGGTTCAAATCTGGAGTGTGTGGAACCAAATCTGTAGATGTGCTGAGCTAATGAAGCTAATGAAGCTTGAGATGAGAAAAGGGCGCTTGTCTCTTTAAGGCCCAGGAGGGAGTTAGCGATTAGCGATGTTAGCTTAGCGCCAGTTTAACAGAAGTAACTTCACTTTTAACATGACTTCCCGTGGTCGTAGCGGGCTGGCTGACGGCTTAAAATGTGGCCACACGGTTCGCGCAGATTTATTTTTAGAATAATTAATAATAATTAAAATATAAAAAAATAATAATAATCTGTACTCGCACGTGTGCTCGTGAATTTATTTCTCTAGTCGCACAGATGTATTTTTAGTCGCAATTGCGAGTGAAATGGTCGCACTGTAGAGCCCTGTATCATTGTATCTTGCCTCATGTGTACATTTGATAAGTAAAGTAAGCTAGCTAAGTAAGTAATGTTGTGTCTTCTTAAGTTACTTGTTGGATATTAATCAAGAATATACTTTTGAGTTTTGAGACTATTTATTTAAACAAAGTACAGGTTTACAAAATATGTGAGAGCTGGCTGCTGGTGGTGCTGGGATGATCAAGAGAGAAGGGCGGAGACTACAATTATCAGCCTACAATATGTAAATACAGTTTCAAACAGTGACCTATCACAATCACTGGCTGTGTTCGGAATGGTATACTAGCATACTGCATACTAGCATACTCAATGAGTATATACTGCATACTGCCTACTAAATTCATAATAAGTATGTGAAAACCAGCCGACCATTTGCATACTGCCTACTGCCTCCCAGAATGCATTTCGCCGGGAACGGCGAATTTAAACCTCCATTTTAAAACTCCATTAGCTAAAATATGTAATTTTGGCTTTACAAGTGTTAACATGTCATTTTATGAAGTTTTAATAGGTTTTCAGGCGAGAAAGTAACCACATATATTCCCAAAATGTGTCCAGTTTACCAAAATAACCCGTTTATATATCTGATCTGACGATTTTTTGCGTCTTCTGTTCGCTAGCTGCGTTCGTAAATTCGCCCTGGAAATATGATCAGCACTCATGGAATGCCTCTTGTCCAATCAAATTACCTGGTCCCTTTATGACGTTGCACCCAGTGTGCGCTCCGGCGCTCTCAGAGCGATTGTACGAACGCACCCTACGTTGCTTACCTTCACTCACTCGACAGAAATATCGTAACATAATTACAACACGTTGTAAAATGATTTGGGGGGCCAATATCTTTAGCTAGCTCAAGTAACTAGCTTGCTATATTGTTGTGTTGTCTTAACAGTTGGTAAAATAACATGATTAAAATAAATATGAGCAATAACATATCGTGGGCAAGCACTACAACCAACTTGTCTGTCTGAAGCTACAATACTGGGATCATTCGTGATTGGGCTACAAGCAGTCAAATACTAGGTGAACATGTGTGTAAGACACAAATAAACTTGGATTTCATGCATTTCAAGTGGCATATTTGTAATCATGGCGACTAGCCTGGTCTAAGAATTAGGGTTGGGTACCGTTTGGTTTTATTCGATACCGGTGCCAAAACGATACTTTAAAAACGGTACCGGTACCGAAACGGTACTTAAATCGGTACTTTTGATAAAAATAAATAAATATATACAGTAAGTGTTTCCTCCGGGATTTTCCACATCAGTTGCGGCCTTGCGGGGTGGTCACTGAAGCGATTTTCCGAGTGCACGCCATTAATGCTGAGCAGCGATGTTTTATATAAGGTGATCAAATACCAACATATCCTGATGCTACAGCTGCAGCAGAACATGGGGAACTACAGCACTGAACATCTATAGGTTACCGTATAATATAGCCTACATGTGACTGACAGATACGCCCAAGACACACACACACACACACACACACACACACACACTAGGGATGGACGGTTTCCAATTATTGAAACCGAAAAACCGTCAAAGACTAAAACCGCGGTTTTCCGGTTAACCGAAAAGGTAAAAAAAAAAAAAAAAAAAAAAAAAAACGCCAATTTCAAATAATTGAGCCCTACTGCTACAATACACTCATGTCGAACACCATTAAAACACCGTAAGCACAGTCGCAACACATTTAGGCTACTTAGTTTCACAAATATAAGTGGAAAGGCAGACTTTTGTAAGCTACACCATACATGAAAACACATGAACACTTAACACACCAGCTCCGCTGATCCAGGGTGCATGCCTGCACGGAAGATCATCTCTTGGAACAGCGTCTTCATTGAATGAACTGCTTTCTCAATATCTTGGTTCTTAGACAAAGTTTCAGCTGCTGCTCAATGTATTTAAATATTTGAATACTGCTCAATAATCACTGAAATATTAGACTTAGAATTATGCAGTGAACATACTTAAAGCTTTTCATAAAAACCACATGCCGCGAGACTGACTCGTCCTGAACTGTCGTAAGTCAATCAACAAAGAATGCCCCATCAAAATAAAAGTGCCCATGGTAGAGCTGTCAAAATAGAGCTTTCAAAATAAATGTACTAATACAGATAGAGATAAATACAGAACTACCTTTGCGTCACTAAGTGACCGCGTATCTTCTAGGGGTGTAACGATACATCGATTCACATCGATGCATCGATTCATTGACTAACGATCTGATTACATCGACGCAATGTAAAAACATCGATCTATATCGTCATCTTATGCGCGCAGAGAGAGAGACTTGAAAAAGATACGAATGTTTTTCTTTTTTGATGAGAGACAGACTATCCCTTTTAATATATATTTTGGAACATCTCTCTGAACCAGGGAAGTGAACATACTCGCGTTCGCAATGAGTTCGCATTCACCGTGTGTGACTGTCTACTCTGGCTCGGCTCCACTTCTCGGCTCCTCCTCCTCTCGCGTTCGGCAATCTCCGGTAATCTTCGGAAATGTTCGGCTTGTGTGAGTGCGTCTAATGAGAGTGCGTCTAACGGGAGTCTAATGGGCGAATACATTGACCGTTTTGGACACCAAAGATATTTTTTTACATCTACTCTTCGAGGCGAATCCAGTCAGACCAATATCAGACCTGCTGGACGTGTGTGACACGTGTGTGGACGTGTGTGTGTGTGACTGGATGTCTCTCTGAACCTGTGTGTGTGTGTGTGTGTATGTTAATGAGCTGTATGTTAATTACCACTTATTACAATTGATAATTGTGTTAGATTGGCATATGATATCGCGTCATATCGATCATATCGTCATATCGATCTTGAATCGAATCGAATCGAAATCGTATCGTGACTGACATTGTGATATCGTCAAACATTGTATCATCATACAAACAAATCGATATAATATCGTATCGTGATGAAGCTGGTGATTTACACCCCTAGTATCTTCTGAGACATGCGTTCTGTCATCACTTTCAGTAGCGCCTTCACACAGTGGCGCTGTGAACAAACACTCTTGATCCGTATAGCTCTTGTTTTATTATATTGTGGTTTAGTAAATACTGCACTTGGAGTTACATTCAATGCATGATTTGTGCTATAGAACATAAATAAAGTTTGATTGATTGATTGATATCAAATCAAATCACATTTTATTTCTATAGCGCATTTCTCACAAAAGTGACCCAATGCGCTTTACAGAGAGCAGCGAAAATTATCTTATTAAATGTAAGCGAGTAATTGTAAAAAACCTTTCCTATCTACCAATAACTGAAGGCAACTATCTTTCCCATAGAATGATTCGTTACCCTTAAATATAATCCCAATTAGATATTAATCCTCAGTTATTATTCACAACTGACCAAACCTCTCACTCATTGCGCGGCAGATTCAGACTGTATCATTGTTATTTTCACACACGACAAACATGTGACATGTTCCAGTTTTATTCTTTGAACAACATATAATATACAATAGAATAGAAAACGTAAACAAAAACATCTATAAATATAAATTAGGGATGCACGATATTATCGGCACCGATATTTATCGGCCCGATATTGAGGAATTAATGTTTATCGGTATCGGTATTTATTATAAAATTAGCCGATATTTAAACCGATAATATGAAGCCGGAAATATTTCTGCTTCCGGTTTCCGCACTCTGCTTCCGGGTTCCGCGCTCAGGCACGCAGTTTGTATAGACGAGACGCAAGTGAAACATGCCTTCCCCTGTGTGGACATTCTTCACAATTTCTAAGGCAGATGTTGCGTTTGCAATACATGTTCAACAAAAGTTCGGAGAGGAGGGCAAAGGGCAAAGAGTTACAACACAACGAATCTAATAAGTCACCTGAAGAATCACCATTGCAAGCACGCTGTATGGAAGGAATATCAAGCACTCGTAGCAGAACACGTTAGCCCAGCCACGGAAAAAAAATCCGCTGGTCTGATCGATACTAGCGTAAGCCAGATAAGTTTTACCACGGACATATGGACTTCTGACGTTAGTCCAGTCAGTATGCTTAGTTTAACGGCCCAGTGGCTGGATGAGGACTTCAATATGAAGAAGACACTGCTTCATGCGCAGGAGTTCTCCGGTTCGCATACTGCGACAGCCATCCGCGGCGCTTTTGAAACCATGTTTGGACAGTGGAATATACCTAAGGAGCGGGTGCACGTTGTGCTGAGGGACAATGCGCGCAATATGGTCAGGGCTTGTGATGAATGTGAAGTTGCAAGCTTGGGCTGTATGGCCCACAGTTTACAACTTGCCGTTAATGAGGCTGTACTGAGCCAGAGAAGTATATCCGACTGTGTTGCGATCGGGAGGAAGATGGTAGGACACTTTAAGCACTCCCAACTCGCCTCCTCCCGTTTGAAAGATTTACAGACACAACTGGGAATGAAAACCACACGTGTTCTCTTTGTTGTGTTAACAATAGTGATGTAAGTTAGATTTGGTGAGATCACTATGGAATATTAAATCATCAATCTTTGCTCACTACATAGCCTTTCTTACCTTCAGGTGTGCATGAACTACAGGTTATCAACTGTGAAATGATATCTGAATGGTCTTTATTGTCATTGATATAGTACAGGTACCAAACAACGAAATTTGGGATGGGGAGCTCCCCTGGTGCTAGGAAAGAAAAAATAAAATAATAATAATAATATCGGTATCGGTCACGAGAAGCGGGTAAATATCGGTATCGGTATCGGTTGGGAAAAATGCATATCGTGCATCCCTAATATAAATACAAACGAGTGCAAATTGAGTGCAAGCAGGTAAAACAATTGTGCAAAGATATCACTGATCACATTCATTCTAATTCTAATTCACAACCTATGGCTAATAACTAAATAACAAAAACTGGCAGTAACAAAAAATGAGCATTAAAGCTATTAAAGGCTATTAAATAGTCCGTTAATCGAGGTTCTTCGCAAGAAACACGAGCATGTTCACCTTTTCAGGATTCAGCTGCGCTCGGAACGGACTTACAATTTTGCCTGCTGCGCTGAACACCCGCTCTGAAGGTGAACTTGTGGCACACACGCACAAATATTTTCGGGCCACCCGCGACATCAGTGGAAAACGGCGGGCTCCATGTGATTGCCACCACAGAAGAGGGTCTTCGTCCCCGTCAACCACAGGCTCGCGACAATAGGCAGTCATCTCTGCTTCTGCTCGCTCCTCTGTGGTGACGTGGGGAGACTGGGGACCTGCCGCAGCCCGAACTTTCTTTTGCAGCAGACTGCCCAAAGTCTTCTTCTTTTTCGGGGGTACAGGCTGCGCATCTCTCTCTCTCCTTCTTCCTCCTCCACTCTGATGGCCACTGAACCGGCTGCTGCACTTCCTTGCCTCTCCAGTCTCACCATCTCGGTCTCTAACGCGGACTTTGTCTCACCCAGAGCAGTGTCATCCCTCTCGTATCCTCCACGGTACCGAGCGTCAAGGAAGGTGCATTTGCGCATCAGCTCGCGCACCGCATCACCTTCATACCTGGCCTGAAGCTTAATAAGAATTCCAGCCTTTATGGACTTTGTCAACTGGACATCCTCATCTGACACAGCCAACACATAGTCCCTGCAGAGCTGGAGCATGGGTAGGAGAGAGGAACTGGTGACATAGTTCTCTCCAGACAAAATGTCAGTAAAATTACTGACTGGCTTGAGAGCAGCCTGCACAGCCTGCAGGACATCAGTGTCCTGCCATGAAAGTTGGAGGTGGCACCTTCTGTCATCAGACAGGACGTGCCTGATCGCCTGTGCTTGCTCCAGGATGCGCTCAACCATTGCGAGTTTAGAACCCCAGCGAGTAGCGCAATCCTGTCGATTAAAAAAACATTTTAAAATTAATTCATTACTTAATTAATTACAATGATTTAAGAAGTAGGCAATAATGAACAACAAACATCATGCACTGTATTAACCTGTAAGATTATTTATTAGTCATTCTGCACCACATTAGGCCTGTAATAAATTGGTGTATGCTGGCTTACCGTTATGAGACTATGCTCTGGGAGTCCTAATTCCAGCAGTTTTTTGTGCAGCTCTTTCTTACGGTGCCAGCTGTGTGAAAATGCCCCGTTGATTTCCCGGCAGAGTCCAAGGGCACGGTCTGTCGTCCGTCTTTGGTCCTGCACTGCGTTTGTCACAGCCAGGTTAAGGTTGTGGCCGAAACAGTTAAGCCACGGCCAATGCAGGGACCTGATTGCGGCAGCAATGTTGGCAGCATTGTCCGTGGTTATTGCCGAGAGTTTGTTCTCGTCCAGTTGCCATTCCCGAAGTGCGTCTCCGAGCGCGTCAGCAAGATTGACCGCTGTGTGGCTCTCGGGAAAGTACGTGGTCTGAAGGCATTTCGACTCCAGTTTCCACTCGGGTGTAATTGTATGATACGTCAACGACATATATGGTGTCATGTTGACTAACGACCACATATCTGTCGTCAATGAATAACTGTCTGCCCCCGACAGCAGCACGTGAACCTCCTGCTTAACTTTATTATAAAGCTCCGGAATGGCAGTGTTAGAAAAATATTTCCGTCCAGGCAGCTCGTACTGGGGGTCCAGAGTTTGTATCATGGCCTTAAACGATGTCTTATCCACCGTCTGAAAAGAGACCATTTCTTTAGCCAAATACCTGGTCACAGCAACAGTGCAGGTTTTCCATCACATACTGTCCTTTTTATATTTGCCTTTCCCAGCGAACGCACCCATTATTGTTGGCTGTACCAGTGAAGTGGTAGGTCGCGTGGATGGGCCTGCTTGAGCAGCGTCGGCCTGTGAACAGTGCGAGACCATCCTTGCAGCAATAAGCGGGTGATTTGTTTTTAGATGGCGACGTAAATTCGAAGTATTGCCTTCTTTGGCTACCACCTTATTCATGCAGTGTCGACACACTGCCTCGTCCACGTTTGCTGGCTCACCTGTGTCATTTGGTACGAAACCAAAATGAGTCCATACAACAGAAGTCGTGTTTTTCTTGAACACCAACTCGTTCACGCTAGCCATTGTTTTTTTTCTCCTCACTCTCTGCTCTGAAGAGAAGCTGTCACGTGACCCGTCTTTTTAGACATGTCATTTATTTGACAAGTTATAACAAAGTTATAGTGTTTACAAAATCACTTTTATAGCATTTTCATAATAAGTGACCGCGTATCTTCTGAGATATGCGTTCTGTCATCACTTTCAGTAGCGCCTTCACACACAGTGGCGCTGTGCACAAAGTACACTCTTGATCCGTATAGCTCTTGTTTTATTATATTGTGGTTTAGTAAATACTGCACTTGGAGTTACATTCAATGCATGATTTGTGCTATAGAACATAAATAAAGTTTGATTGATTGATTGATATCAAATCAAATCAAATTTTATTTCTATAGCGCATTTCTCACAAAAGTGACCCAATGCGCTTTACAGAGAGCAGCGAAAATTATCTTATTAAATGTAAGCGAGTAATGGTAAAAAACCTTTCCTATCTACCAATAACTGAAGGCAACTATCTTTCCCATAGAGTGATTCGTTACCCTTAAATATAATCCCAATTAGATATTAATCCTCAGTTATTCTTCACAACTGACCAAACCTCTCACTCATTGTGCGGCAGATTCAGACTGTATCATTGTTATTTTCACACACGACAAACATGTGACATGTTCCAGTTTTATTCTTTGAACATAGAATATACAATAGAATAGAAAACGTAAACAAAAACATCTATAAATATAAATACAAACGAGTGCAAATTGAGTGCAAGCAGGTAAAACAATTGTGCAAAGATATCACTGATTAGGGCTGCCACAAACGATTATTTTCATTTTAACGATTAGTCGACTAATCGGATCATAAATTGCAGCTTATCGCACAATTACTCAATTGCTCTTATTTAGCTATCATCTTCTAAATCAGCTTCTAAATTTAGCTTGAAGTTGTTAGTTGTTGTTGTAGGCATGTGCTAACTAAAAATAAAGACAATTAAAATGATTGTTCACTCAAAAATAGATATTTTAATGAACTTTGCAGATTTATTTCTGGCATCACTTGCATGTAATGTAATGTAAAGAGTAGTAGAGGGTGCAAACTGCTGAGTAAAATGAGGTAGGCTAGGCACTAGGCAACCAAAAGAATACAAAAACAAAAATAAATACTTGTACAGAGTACAAAAGTTTTGCTTTGCTTCACTCATCTCATAGTAGAACGCGCCTTCTTAGCACTGTAACGTTAAGACAACATTTTTAGCTATTTGATAAGTATCGCTTTGATGACAACGTTACAGCACATAACGTAAAATAATGTAAGAAGGCTTTTAACGTAACGATATCTTTAGCCAATAACAAGCTAAACTAGCTTACCGAGACGAGCCATCGGTCTTCCTCGTCATCTGCCACAACGTGCTTCCTTTTTAGATGCTCGCGCATCATAGACTAGCTGCCATGATAAGCGAGTTCAGCTTTGCAAATTTTACATTTTACATTCTTTTTTTCAACGTTGTGGTTGAAATGCCCCCACACTTTAGAGGTACGAGGACAGGAAGACATTTCTCTGTTTGTTTTTCCGGGGACGTCACGTGTGCCCCGGATGACCGACACTGCGCATACATCAAAGACACTGGGAGACGCTAGCCAGTGGCAGCTTCAGGGAAGAAAAACGAATGCTTATCGAATGAAATGAATGGTCTTATATTGTCATTGATATAGTACAGGTACCAAACAACGAAAAAAAAAAAACGCTTATTTCAGCTCCAAAAAAACATGCGACTACGGCGATTACCAAATATGTCGGCGACGATTTTGGTAATCGGCGTCGTCGCGACTAGTCGACTAATCGTGGCAGCCCTATCACTGATCACATTCATTCTAATTCTAATTCACAACCTATGGCTAATAACTAAATAACAAAAACTGGCAGTAACAAAAAATGAGCATAAAACCTATTAAAGGCTATTAAATAGTCCGTTAATCAAGGTTCTTCGCAAGAAACACGAGCATGTTCACCTTTTCAGGATTCAGCTGCGCTCGGAACGGACTTACAATTTTGCCTGCTGCGCTGAACACCCGCTCTGAAGGTGAACTTGTGACACACAGTGGCGCTGTGCACAAAGTACACTCTTGATCCGTATAGCTCTTGTTTTATTATATTGTGGTTTAGTAAATACTGCACTTGGAGTTACATTCAATGCATGATTTGTGCTATAGAACATAAATAAAGTTTGATTGATATCAAATCAAATCACATTTTATTTCTATAGCGCATTTCTCACAAAAGTGACCCAATGCGCTTTACAGAGAGCAGTGAAAATTATCTTATTAAATGTAAGCGAGTAATTGTAAAAAACCTTTCCTATCTACCAATAACTGAAGGCAACTATCTTTCCCATAGAGTGATTCGTTACCCTTAAATATAATCCCAATTAGATATTAATCCTCAGTTATTCTTCACAACTGACCAAACCTCTCACTCATTGTGCTTCAGACTATCATTTTTATTTTCACACACGACAAACATGTGACATGTTCCAGTTTTATTCTTATTCTATTTTATTCTTCTAAAAATAATAATAATAATAAATCCGGTTTCAGACGGTTTTGATAAAAAAACGTTTCTAATTTTAGAAACCCTGGTTTTCGGTTTAACCGAAAAACCGTCCATCCCTAACACACACAGTGAAAGATAATCAGCTCATTGAATATGAAGTATACAAGAGTACACACAGAACCGGGAACGCGCATACAGCACTGAACAACGTCCGTAGAATATAAACTTGTGACTGACAGTCACATACATACACACACACACACACTGAAAGATGATCAGCTTATCAATATGAAGTAGGCCTTCATGAGAGTACACGCACAAAACGGGCTAACGTTACTCATTAACTGTAAAATCACAGTGTGACAGTCAGATGGAGCATTCGGTAAACAATCAACAGCAAGGTAATGCATCAGCTGAGTTAAAGGAAACCAACTTTTACCTTTGATGACAGAACATGAGCCCTGCTTACCCGTACCTCCGCCGTTCTGTTCATGATGATTTTAGATTATTTTTGCCCCGCGCATATTGCCCTGTACTATAGTTAGACCACGCGACCACAGCTTCCTTGTGTCTCTTATTGTCAAAATGTTCCCTGAATTTTAGCTGCATGTTTTTCCAGCATGTAAATCCGTTGTTGTCAATAAAAATTCAACTCCAATTCTTTTCCCCTGCCAATGTCGTTGTTAAAGTGATGGAGAGACGCAAAGGAGAGGGATTTCCTGAAATCCAAATTTCCCGCTAAATTCAGACCAATCACAAAACTGTTTTGCAAGCGCGTCAGTCTCGGATTACTTGCACTGAGTGGAACTTTAACAGGCGATGTCACGTGCGGTTGCATGTAATGTCCGTTTCGGACACCAGGGGGCGACAGAGGAACCGAAACGAGGAACCGAAAGTGAAGTACCCGGTACCATACCGGTACCGGTTTTCGGTACCCAACCCTACTAAGAACGCATTTCACCATGTTAATTCCCAGTATAGTGAAAATACCACCGCTCATCCGTGATCAGACTTAGCTGGGGTGCTGCAGCTGAAGAGTATCAAATAGAGTGCAAGAAAGCAGCAACTGCACACTCAAATCTGTGCAAAAAACGATGTTTATTGCAAGCTTTCGGTTCCCAGGCTATCGGACAATGTAAACAAAAGCTGTATGACAAGTTTGCATGACGCAGTTTGACGAGGCTGAAAGCGCACAGGGTTGCCAGATGGGATTGACAATTTACAGCCTAAACTTTCTATAACCTCAAAATCAAGTAGCCCATTCTGCGGTAACCCGCCCCATCCGGCAACCCTGGACGCAACTCTGCAACCCTGGACGCGAAATGCATTTTGGGAAATAGGACCCGAGCTAGTGTCCATCGTAACTGACTTCAATTTTCACGGAAGTAACTGCTCGCCTACTAAATTTCTCGCATACTCAAATCTCGCATACTGTACAGTGTGAACGTACTACATACTCAAAATCTACGTCATATCCAGTATGAGTAGTATGCTAGTACGCTATTCCTAACACAGCCACTGTAGTTGGTGACCTGGGTGTGAAAGAGGGGCACTCACATATGATGTCACTCTGGCCTAATGTTGTTCCAGGTTAAAGGTCAGGGCAGATTCACAGTAGGGCTGCACGATTTGGGGAAAAAATCGAATTGCGATTATTTGGACAGATATCGCGATTGCGATTAATTTGCGATTATTATTTTTTTAAATAGCAAAAAAAAAAAAAAAAAAAAAAAAAACGCTTTTGTAAAGTGTGGCCATATCTCCGGCTAGGAAGGTCGTATCAACGTGCAGTTTGTTTGTACGTCTTCAGGGGACTTAGAGGCTCCCTCCTCTAGCACCCCCACAGCCCGAGCTACGAGTGAAAGAACTAAACTTACATTGGGTTGCTTTAAAGTTGGGTTGCTTTAAAATCAAGCTTCAGATTAAAACATGTGATGGAGCATTACTAACCTGACTCAGGTGGTTTGTTTCACACAACCATCTAGGAAAGCTTAATTGGAAGCTGTTTGGAAAAGGGCAGGTACTTTCAAAAAATACTTGGCAGGTGATTGGATGAATCTATCTATTTTCAGAGAGCATTACCACATGATACCATCAAACTACTTCTGCTGAAGCCATTATCCACCATGAATGTTGCTATTGCTAGCTACCGAAACGTGGGCGTTTCACATGCGATGTTGTTGGTGTGCGTTCATTGACGTTGACGTTCATTGACGTTCACGTTCATTGTTGACGTTCATTGTTGACGTTCATTGACGTTGACGTTCATTGACGTTGAATCCGACGCGCTGTATGACGTATCCCATACGGGTAGTGGTGGTCTAGTGAGTTGGACTTGTGATCGGAAGGTTGTGTGAGTTCAAATCCCGCCTGAAACCACACCACTACTAGTGTGCCCTTGAGTAAGGCACTTAGCCCTCAGTTACTCCAGGGGGAATGTCCCTGTAATTCGTAATTGTAAATCGCTTTGGATTAAAAGCGTCAGCTAAATAGCAAAAAAAAAAAAAAAAGTAAAAAAAAAAAAAAAAAAAAAAAAAAAAAAAATCGCAGGCAAATCGCAGGCTTTGCGATTAGCTAATCGCATAATTTCAAATCGCGATTTCGATTTAAAATCGATTAATCGTGCAGCCCTAATTCACAGGTAGTCATCCTAAAATGCCCATATATGGACATCCACTTCCTGAGGCAAAAACCTATGTCTCTGAGACAAAGGGATGTGTTAAAACACATGTCATAAAACAAGGATGTCATAAAACACCCCTTTGTCAGCAGACATTCTTTCATAGCCAAAAAGCCTAACCATAAGTAATACAGTCCATGCATGTGTGTGTTTAAGTAAACTATACTACAGTAATCTAGCTAACTATGATGGGAAACAAAGTAGTATCCAGTAGATAGAATGATAGTTAAGATGTAGATGTGTTGTCCTGCTGGTCTCGCTGCCTGGGTCTGAACACACTTTGGGATCAACTACAACGTCTCCAGGAGCAAAGACATGACAACTTCACATCCTTTGAACAAAGTGGCGGGATGTCCGGATCTTGTAACTTCGCAAACAATGGCAGCATTGAAATAGATTAGTTCATGTTCAACTGGAGAAGGTAGTGAGCTCAGAGTTTCGTGTTTTGACTTTGCAATCCAAGGCCTCACACGAGTTGCACAAAGGACAGAGGAAAACGTGTTTGTTGATGGGCTTTCTGGCGGAATGTTGATATGAAATCTAAACACTCATCAGAACATGTGTTTGATCCGTGGTGTATTCCGGTAAAACGATCAAACAGATACAACATCTCTTCTGATTAGTATGTTGACCTCATTTAAACTTTCCTCCACAAACAACCACCATTACACCATCTATCTATGTATCTATCTATGTACCACCATTACGAACAATGAAACAATGCAATGCAGACTTGCTGCTACGAACACGTGTTACTTACATTTCTGCGTTTTCACCAATGTGGAGATACCGGCGCTGCTCCAACGGCCCTGTCGGAAGTCTGCTGTCCTTATATGGTCATAGAGACGTTACCTTTATCATCCAGAAATCACATAGATTATATTAAATTATGACTCCAGAAATAAACTAGATTTCCCCCAAGCTGGCGACCTCGACGGACTCACATCAGAGGAGAATGAAAGTTGTTATCAACACGGTGTCGTCTTTTGATGACGTCATCACCGGGTCCTTCCGGCAAGTATACCCAGCTGCGGACATCACGCCTATCACCCGGAAACTTGATGGACCATATTTGGTTGGAGTGGTTGGAGCGCGTCATCATACCGCGCCTGCATATTTGCATAGACTACGTCATCGCCTTCTACGGTGGAAACCAAATGAACATGATCCAGCAATGGATTCTACAGTTAGGCCCATATATGGTCACAGACAGAATTTGTGTTATTTTAGCTGTTTACCAAAACATCTTAGTTACAGTCATACACAAGTTACAGTCATATAATGCATATGAATGAATGAATGAATCTTTATTTCGAACATGATTTAAAAATAAAAATAATAAATAACTAATAACTAATATGTAGAGTACAGTCCTATCAATTGTTCGAAAAGGAGTAGGAAGAAGCCTGTCCTACCCCTGTTTATACTTAACAATTATGCTTACATTATATAATCCAATTAATTAATACATATATTTCAGTATCATCCGTTCTAATACTTTTTCATTAAAAATAATTTAAACCTTTTTTTAAATAGAGCAATATTTCTGCTTTCCTTCATATTTTCCTCTAGCCCATTCCATATGGTAACTCCGTAGAATGATATGCACCTGCTCCTGACATGGGTGCGAGCATAACCCTTGTTAAAGTTGTGGTTACCTCTCAAATGACCTCTCCCCTTATCCCTCTCTATAAATCATTTGTTAATGTTACGTGGGAGTTCTTGAGTCTTTGCTTTATACATTAACTGTGCCAATTTAAATTTGAATAAGTCCATGAGCTTTAAGGCATTTGACATTAGGAACAAGTTATTAGTGTGATCACGATATCCGACCTTATGTACAATCCTCATAGCTTTTTTCTGTAGTGTAATCAATGGGTTTAAAGTGCTTTTATATTCATTTCCCCATATCTCCACACAGTAACTCAAATAGGGTAAGACAAGACAAAAATATAGAGTATACAACATCCTCTGTTCCAGAATATGTTTTGCCCTGCACAATACTGCAATACTCCTTGATACTTTGGATCTAACGTATCTTATATGATATTTCCAACAGAATTTACTGGGCTTAAAGTGCAGACTCTCAGCTTTAGGTTAAGGGTATTCACATCCAAATTGAAGGAAGGGTTTATGAATTATAGCTCTTTTATATATAATAACCAAAAGTAATTAGACAATTGACTCAAAAGCTGTTTCATGGGCCAGTGTGGGCTATTTATTCCTTCATTATTTCTTTATCAATTAAGCAGGTAAAAGGTCTGAGTTGATTTGTGGTGGCATACAGAGCCCAAATTATGGAAATTGTGTCACTGTCCAAATACTTCCAGACCTAAATGTATATAAATAAAAGAATGTCAATGACCCCAGGTGTGGGACTTAATTTTTTTTTACAGGTTTGAGGGGTCAGGAAAAGGACTTGGTGGAGTCAGGCAAGGGTCAGGCGATCATCGTTGTAATCCATGGAGCAGGGCAGGAACCGTGGTGCAAGATGCTGGGCTGGAGGTGTCCATGGTGCCCACTGATGAGCTAAATAAAACATTCTATTTCTGATGAGTCAACAGCACTAGGGCTCCTTCACAAAACCCTTACTGGAATCTTCATACACTCTGTGAATTAGTCTTTACTTTTTTAAAATTTTATATATACTTTATTGCAGGACTTTACATTACATTTCACAAGTTCATTTCACACACTTTACAAGTTTTCTTCACTTGTTTAAGTTCATCTTGCATCATTTTTGTTTGTTTTTTTATTTTTTATAAAGAGAACAAGAAATAAAGAAAATAAAGAATAGAGACTAGAGAGAAAATATAGAAAAAGAAGAGAGAAATTATAGGGATAGAAATAGAAAAGTAAGAGACAAAGGGAGGGGGGTGGGAGGGGTGATATCGAAGAGGGGGGGGGGGGGCTTCCTTCCTACTCATTCATTCGGTCCATTTACTCCAGTTCATAGTGAATTGCTCTTCACGGCCTCCCACTTTGCAAGTAATTCTTTCCATTTCTTTTATCTCTTCAACAGTTTTTTTCCAATTATTAACAGATGGTGGGTTTAAGTCCAACCATTAGTCTTTACTTTCTGATGAGTCAACAGCACTAACCCCATCCAGTGCGACATGTAGATAGCATAAATTTAGAATATGTAAAATGCAAACACCAGAAATGCACACTAATGCAAGAAAGTTTATGAGGTATACCAAATGGAATTAATAACAAGTGTTACAACCCTTCTGTCTAGAGTAAAATAAGGGCCTAACAGGGTAGAGTGCAGAATGTACAGGTGTGTTGCAACACAAATGCCAAAAAAAGTGTACAAGGGATCAAATCAATTCAAGTTTTATTTGTATCTCACCATTATATGGTCGAAAATTTGAGCAAAGAACAGAAAAGGAAGCTGAAAGACCATAGAGACAATGTTGAAAGAGCACTTGCGATAAAGTGCAAACAGCAATGATGTCTTGATTGAAGCGCATTGAGTCGCATCTTGTGAGATGAGCTATAGCTGCTTCTCACTGTTGAGACAAAATGTTATAAAGAAGTGATTAATAAATAATTTAAGAAACTCACATTCATCAGTGGTTGCAAACTGTCATGGAAATTGTATTAGCACTCTCCTCATGTTTCCAGCTTACCTCAAGTCATACTGTGGTCCACATGTATACATTTCCATGGCTTTCTCATTGGAAACACAGTTTACAGCTGCAATGGCGTGGACTGTTGCCTGTGTCGTGAAGTGATTAAAGCCACACGTTTACCAGTTATAGTAAAATGTAGATGATTTACACTAATGTCACCATTGGAGGGGCTACACAACCAAATTTGTTCTGGTTTCCTGCCGGGCGAGATTACAGGCCTGCCCTTACAATGGCAGCAAATGACCACATCTATAGCAACTTCAGTTTGTTTCTGTCTGTTTTCTAAACACAAAGCCCTGCAACTGGAAACATCCAATGAGGCAAAGATTCACTATCCAGGCTTCTGACATCTTTGTCCATGGTAACATCACTTTCCTAAATGGATACACACATAAGCATGACTATGTTTACAGATGTGAATGGTGGATAGTATGTTTGTATGCAATAAACTTCATTCACACTAACCAATTCTTTAGGAGGAAAGCTGTAAGGCCTCTTGAAGTATGCGTGGTCCTCGTCAGTGTCCAGTGGCATCTGTACAAAGTCCACCATTATTGCCAGTATGTTTTATATGAAAGGGTTAACTACTTCAAAAAGAGATCCAGGCTGGATTCAGAATGACACAGTACCACTAAACATATTGCATGTGCCATAAAGTTGCATGAAGTATGTGTTTTAGGAGCAGTAGCCCATTCAGAAACAGGCACACGGTCATAGATACTTAGTGAGAGATGCACTGACCATGGTGTTGCTTGCATGCCTCCTTTTAAGACTTGAATAGGTCCTGAATACAGGTGGGACACTGTCGTGAAGGGTCGCTCTGCCTTCCTCACTAAAGTGAGCAAACTTCCTTCCAAATCTGAAATTAACACACATTCCCTTCACCGGAAGGTTGAATTGTAGGGCCAGGTGTTACCCCAAAATCCTCTTGATAATAAATGTACAAATACAATTATTATTTTTGTAGCACTGCAGCATACCCTTCCAGCCCAAGGTTTTCCACCAGGACAATACACCACCACCTTCTCAGGAGAGACATGTCATCTTAAAGAAAGAGCAGTTACTCAATTTGCATTCAAAGTCTTATAGCATATTGATATAATGGGTTCTTGTTTTCTTAATACTTACAATGCTGAAGTCAAAGGTAGCCTCCATGGCGAAATACCAGGCATACTGTAATGAGAAAAGACACAAAGACAAGATTACCATGAGACAGCTTATAACTCAGTGAGAAGGTAGTCACACACATCCAATGAAATGTACATGGCTGATAACTCCATAGGAAAGTGATATGAGAGGTCTGCACACATGAATGTTCCTTAATACCTTTTATTGCACAGCTTTTTATTTGCAAATGCACAAACAGAATGTTGGTCAGGTCTAAGTGGTGGTCAGTCATTGTTACATACATTTACACATTTTTTGATGGTTTTAAGGAACAATCAAGTGTGCCATATCACTTGGTGGCATTACCATAACTCACCATTATCATGAAGACACCCCAGTCATTGCCACTGGTCTGCCTCGGAAGCCCCTGTACGAAGAAAAGTTACAGTTAGAGAATAGTAGGTAATTATGACTATAGCTATAATATGATAGTAACATTCAAACAATACCTCCAAATCCAGACCAGTCTTCTCTGTCCAGGATCCCGCAACAATTTTCTCAGCAACACCCCTGGGCAACCAAGAATAAAACTAAGTCAAACAAAGAAGTACACACCTCCTACAGGAGAGAAAAAAGGAACAACATTCGTACCACTGCTGCTTCAGAACCACTTCACACCATGCAAGTCGGTCGATCATGCTTATTTGCAAAAGTTCAATGAGGAGGATTTCTCTGTGTCTCTCTTTCGTTGTGTTGGAAATGTGTCATCATAGGCAGGTCAGGAGACCGCCAGGCAGGTCAGGGGAACGTGACTGCCAGAGCAAAAAATATTTGGGGCAACCTTAATAGTGTTCTGTAGGCTTCAGAGGTGAATCCCCTTGGAGTTTTGAAATACTGCGAATCTAGAAAGAAAATTTCTTTCTGGTGTGGCCTCATTATCTACAGGGAATAACGCATTCTGGACAATAAGCAAAAAGGACACTTTGGGGGTAATACAATAGACACAAACTCACAAGCAAATGGCATATGAAGGTTAAAGCTGAGAAATGCTCAACTACATTGTATGTCTTTATAATCTAC
Source organism: Nansenia antarctica (assembly GCF_963989245.1). Taxonomy (NCBI): domain Eukaryota; kingdom Metazoa; phylum Chordata; class Actinopteri; order Argentiniformes; family Microstomatidae; genus Nansenia; species Nansenia antarctica. Next base: position 41,833,781 of record NC_137679.1, on the reverse strand, counting down.
TACTGTGGATGTCATATGTTGCATATAAAGTTATGCTCTGTATATATATATATATGGGTATAGTACACTTACACACAGGACAAAGTGGCCTGGAACCCACAGTGGAAGGATAAGGGCATCCTTCTGATCAGCATGTTCCTGTTCAAAACCATGTACTGCATTTATCATTTTTATCCAACACTTAACTGGGGTGTGCATGATTATGAATTACATGATAATTTGATGAAGTCCTTTCTCATACATGTAGTGTTTTTTTTGGCTTAGTGTTAGGAAACCATTTAATTTACCTTGATGAAATCAAGTAAAAAAAAAAAGAAGGTATTTAGGACCAACACAGCTAATGTGCTGATGACCCATGAAGGGCATGCCAATTGTAATGCTGGATACAATGTTGTCTACATAGCTGTTTATCTTATTCAAATACCGGCTCAATCATTTGACTTACTGGGAAATGGCTCATGGGATCACAGTTGTAGGGCTGGACCCACGTTGCGGTTACATGAAGGTCAGCAATGAAAACCTCCTTTCCCTGTAGAATTCAAGTGCATCTACAATTAGTCAATGCTAGAAAATGGTACGTAAAACATATGGCTGAGTTCCAGCTATCTATTAAAATCACAACAAGGCATATATAAGCCACAACATTACCTTTTCATCCAGGCACTTCAACAATCAACTATCCTTAGTATAAACATTTCTTGCATAAATGATTTGAAAAAAACATACCTTCATAGTAGCCATTTGGTGAATCAGCCTGAGGCAAGCGTTTCCTGCCTGGTGATGTAGTTTACAGATAGCGTTAGACAATGAATTCATGACAATTTCTTTTCAAAACATACCTTCACCACTAACATGGATAGTTGTAACATACAAATGAGTCGATGTCCTTTCGAAGTCCAGGTCATATCCTGTTAACCCATGTCATATCCTGTTAACCAAATATGGTCCATCAAGCTTCCGGGTGATAGATTTGATGTCCGCAGCTGGACCCTTCTCCCTTCCGGAGCTGTGTTCTGGAACTCCGCCCACTTAGCTCGGGTGAGTTCCTTCTAGACCAGTGGTTCTCAACCTTTTTTGGGCCAGCGCCCCCCTGTCCATTATCCAGGTCTCTTACCGCCCCCCATAAAAAAGTAGGCTTATTTTCTCCCCTGAATATTAATGTTGACTAATATTCTGTGTTATATCATTTAAAAAGCATGTCACTGAATGCCAAATAATAAATTGGATTTAACTGGGCAGTTGGAATATCATTATCATTAGTCATCAGAGAGCAGAAAAGCCATGTGAATGTGAATACAAATGATGTTTATGAGTGTTAAACAAACTCAGACAAGAGAATACAAACAGAATACAGACAGACGCTACGGAACAGCAGCAATTGCACACGTCTGGTGCAGAACAAACAGTAGGCTACAAAACTGTACATTACAACTAACATTGTTCGTTTTTTAAGTGTGCTGGTGTGACATTTCGCCAAATTGCACGGGGGGGGGGGGGGATTAGTGTGAGCCCTGCGCTTGGTGGTTCTCCGCCAGTTTCTTCACTGCGGGTTGCAGAGAAGTTAGTTTCAGTCGCAGTGCACCTGAGGCCGTCAAGTTCAAGCGATTGCGGTACTTGGACTGCATGTGGAGGACCTGGCTGAATCCCTGCTCCACCAGGTATGTGGTTGGGAAAGCCAGAAGAAGCAGCTTCACTTTCTCCCACAGAGCCCGGGTAACGCTGAGAGTACTTGACCCACATGTTGCCCCAGCCAGAGGTGCGGAAAATAGCCTGGGCCTCATCGTCACTCTGGATGTCGATGAGATGCTCCTAGATTGCTGGCTCGCATTCCGCCACGTCCGCCTGAATGGGAACATCAAGGTCCAAAAGATCCCTGAAGCGGATCTTCAAGTCAGCATTCACCATCCTCAGGTGGTAAATGAGGAGGCGCTCATCGGTAAGAGCCTCAGACACCTGCAATGAGCATAACCAGGAAATTGTTATGTTACTATCTGATTTTGAACTGGTTATTTTATTGCTAATTAGTTAACTAATTGATGTTTCTTAAAGTTTATACTCATAATACATAAGAACACAGAACATAAGTTATTTATACTAACCAGGAACACAAATATAGTTTTGCATAGAGTAGCCTACATTTATTACATGTATTATTTATTATTATCATAATTTAGTAGCCTAGGCTAGATTACCTTGGTCAACAGCGGGAAATGAGCAAACTGCCTCCTGCCTATGCTCTGCCTGTATAGATCCAGCCTGGAGGTGAGACTCTGGATGACCGCCTTGCTCTGGACCAGAGTAACTCCTTTTCCTTGGAGCTTCAGTGTGACTTCATTAATTTTTCCAAAGAAGTCTGCGAGGTACATGATGTCGCAGCGGCTGGATGACACCTGTTCCCCAAGAGCTGCATCCACCTCCTCCAGGAACTCCACGATGCTGTCAAACAGCTCACAAAAGCGAGCAAGGCAGTTTCCTTTTGAGAGCCAGCGGACCTCAGTGTGGAGAAGAAGACGCTCAAAGGTCTCGTCATTTTCCTGACACAGCTGTCTGAACAATCTGGTATTCAGGGCGTGGGCTTTTATTTTGTTTATTGCCTTGACTGTAACATTGAGAGACTCATGGAGAGGTGGACTTGTGGCGGTGCAAGACACAGGTTGTGGCGGTGCAAGACACAGTGGACTGTGAGGACATGCGGGACCTGCTCTTTCAGCAGAGCGGTGAAGCCACGGTACCTGCCAACCATGGACGGGGCACCGTCAGTAGCACATGCAAGGATGTTATTGATTGGGATTGACTTCTCCTGTAGATATGCATCCAGTGCATTAAAAATGGTCTGGCCCTTGGTGTCTGTTTCCAGATATTTGGAAAATAAAATTTCCTCAGCCATCTCCTGACTGTTGGAGGCACTATAGCGGACATAGGCCATCAACAGAGCATTATTGTCAGCAGTGGTTGTCTCATCCAGCTAAAGGCTGAATGGAGTTTCCCGCAGGATGGCACACAGCTGCTCCTCTGTATCGGCGCCCATTTCATCTATCCTGCGTGCTACAGTGTCATTGCTGAGTGGGATGGATTTCAGCACCTGTGTGGGATCACGCTCCATCACAGACTTCACAGTAGATATTACTTCTTTGATGGCAGGGACTAGTACCAACTTCTCTCCAATTGTGAACGGCTGCCCACATTTGGCTATCAGCAGGGAGATATTATAGGATGCTATTAGCCCGCTGTCAGTCTGGGTGGTCTTCCTAGCGAAGAGACTGCTGATGGTGCTCCTACCATGTTTCTCTTTGAGGGCCTGGAAGAATGGACGCTGCTTATCTGCCTTGTCCGGGTGTATCTTGTTAAGGTGCTCCTTTAGACGTGAGGGTTTAATTGCCTCATTGGAAAATACTTGTTCACACAGTAAACACATTGGGAGTTGGTCATTGTTAGGAGACGGTATGAAGCCATAGCTAAGCAGTGATGTGAATAACGGCGTTAAAATAAACGGCGTTACTGACGGCGTTATTTTTTCAGTAACGGGTCATCTAATTGATTACTATTTCCATCGTTATAACGCCGTTACCGGTAATTCAATGCGGCGCGTTACTAGTGAAGCTTCTCATTGTCATCCGACCTCAGTCACAGCTGCAAAGGTGTTTTTTGTTTGTTTGTTGGTGAGGGGGGAGGGGATGGGCGAGACAACCGCGCAAGTGATCATGATTGGCTATGGTAGAGAAAA
>NC_137679.1:41550057-41822557 GCF_963989245.1 Nansenia antarctica | reverse complement strand
TGACTGACATTGTGATATCGTCAAACATTGTATCGTCATACAAACAAATCGATATAATATCGTATCGTGATGAAGCTGGTGATTTACACCCCTACGTACTTAACATAATAATAATTCCATGTGTTCTTTCATAGTTTTGATGTCTTCAGTATGAATCTACAACGTAGACAATGATATATAAATAAATAAAACCATTGAATGGGAAGGTGTCCAACCTTTTGACTGGTACTGTCCTTCAGTTTCGCAAGTTCTTTTCATTCCAATCAATAGCTACAGTACTGCATTCGACGTGTCGTGTGTCATTGAGTTCAAATTGTCCATGTCTATGCATGATTGAACCTCTCTCTCAGAGTCTCTCACATTCCCTGTGCGTTCAGATACATGATTGGTGTGAAGGTTTTCACGGCACGGCCTAAACTGCTCTCATCATCTTTTCATCACGGCCAGTCTGAGATCAAATAAACGTTCTCCTTTCTGAAGGACCGGTGAAGACTCTGTCATGGCAGACTGACACAATGGAGAGGTGAGATGGTCGTATTCAGACGGTTCAGTTTATTCTCAACGCCGTGTTTCCGTTCCTGGCTGTTTCAGCCTCGGCTGTGAGGTCACTCCAAGATGAAGGCAACCATGGCAACGAAGTCCTCGTAATACAGAACCCCCGGATCCCTGTTGATTCAAACGTCGTAACGAACGCTCACTCCTCCGCGTTTAGACACCTGAACAAGTAGGTCATCGACCGCTGGGTTTCAAAGTCAATTGGTGTCTGATGATACTCGATGATGTGAGCTCATAGAAAATGATACTGGTAGCACTTAGTTAGGATAGTCCGTCTGTACGATAATATACACGCTCAATAACATCTCAGATGTAACTGTCGAGTGTCTGTTGACAGTTGCAGCAGGACAGCGTCTGTTGTAATCTGACGTCTAATGAGAAGCGTGTCGTTAGGAGTGTGTGTGCTGATGTTACGAGTGAACATAATCGTGTATGAGACAAAAAAGTTGTGTTCCACAATATTTGGACCAGTTGCATCATGGGAACTGGACATTTCTGTGAATTTCATCACTTTTCTGACGTGCAGTGGTCCTGTATTTTTGGGATGTTTCCTGACCTTGATAAAAGAAAAAAAAGAAAAAAGAAAATATATTCTACAGAATGAATCCCACCTGAGCTGACAGGTATGAATGAATGAATGGTCTTTATTGTCATTGATATAGTACAGCAGGGGTATTCAATTACAAATTCAGTTGGGCCAGATTTGAAAACCAAGAAATGTTGCTGGGCCAGACATTTTCAGCGGCCAGTAGCCTAGGCACCAGGTAATGACACATTTCAAACCAACACAAATGAATGTAGGCCTAATGAAATACAAGCAGTTTATTTATAGTTTTCCTTTTAAATTAGGTAACATCTGACACAGGCACGTCAAAAAGACTTGACTGAACAGTGAACACAATGAAAGAGCTGTAATTGAACAGAACCTAATAGCAATACTTTTTTCACTTTTTAGGTAATACAACAACATTTTGGTCTCAACTGACCCGTGCACATCTCAAAGTGCATAAAAAAGTGTACAGTAGTAGGCCTATACCAATAAAAATGTTTCCTTTTGTAAAATAAAAATGTTGGTCATAGCTGACCCAGGCACATCATAAAGTGCTTTTAACTGAATGAAAATAACCATCAACGCCTTGAGTGCACAATTTAACAAGTTACAATTAAACAATAAAATTGAATCTAATCTAATCTAATCTTACCCTGCTGACTTTCTTAGTGTGAGAAGTGACATGTTTTATTCTGAACAAGAGCAGTGACATTTGGCTCATAAGATGTCAATGCAATCCGAAGGCATTGGTGAAGAGTACTGTCAGTCAGGGAACAACGAGAGCTGCTTTTTATTGTGTTCATGTGTGAAAAGCTTGATTCACAGGTGTATGTTGTTGATCCAAACATACTGAGCACATGGATTGCTACTTTCTTAACGTTAGGGAACTGGTGCACGTTGACGTCACTCCAAAACTTCGCAGGTCCATTAGTGCGAAGCTCCTGTGCCATGGTTACGGATGACTGCATGTCAACAAGTTCGAGTATGAATTTCCCCTCGTCGATGGAAGCCACCACTCCCTTTCCTCTGGTAGATAAGTCCCCTTCTATTGCAGCAGTGAACGGGTCTCTGGCAAAGCCCATCACCACTGCGGGCAGAGCAAGTCCATCCAATCGACCAGCAAAGTTCTCTTTCAACCTCGCAATGAAAACAGTCATCACATGTGTGATTTGTGCCGGGGATGAGACGCATTTGCGGAGCGTCGGAAAATGCAGCATTCTGCCGGTGCAGAAGTCGGCCGCGAAAAGGTCCAGTTTGACTTGTAACGCGCCTGTTCCACAAGATCAATCACAGTTTTGTCTCTGCCGCCTTGTAGCCCCACATTTAGGTCATTCATGTTTGAATATGTCGCTCAGAAAGCAGACATCAGCCATGAAGTTGTCGTCCAGTATGCGATTCAAGTGTGTTTCTGCCTTCGTTTGCTTGCTGCTGTGGAGGAATGTTGTAATCTCCTCTCTGAGATCACAGAAACGCTCCAATGCCTTGCCTTTGGACAGCCACCTGACGTCGTTATGCAAAAGCAGATCGTCGTGCTCAGCAGACATTTCTGACAGCAGCTTGCGGAATAAGTTAATAATAATAATAATGTTGGAGGCTCGAAGTGGAGCGAATAATATTAATTGTAGCCATCACGTTGTCCATTGTTGTTTTAAGCTCCCCGCTTAGTTTGTTTAGAGTGTTATATTCACGTTCTGTAGGCTACTATTGTAGACATTTCTGCATGAATTTCTGAACACTTGCGAAATACGTTTTTCTCTGCTTTTATGGCTGGGCCAATCGGGGGTCACGTCTGGGCCGCATGCGGCCCCCGGGCCGCTAATTGAATAGGCCTGTAGTACAGGTACCAAACAACGACATTTGGGAGGGGGGCCTCCCCTGGTGCTAGGAAAAAAACTAAAAACAAGAAGGGAAAAGAGCTGGTTTACATAAATAAAGGCTATGTACACTATCCACTATACTATACTATACAAATAAAACACTTTGCTGTACTCTATGCTATGCTATACCTATTCTAACATTTCCTATCTCTGAACCTTATGTACCCGAGGGTTGTCAGGTAGACTGGAGCCAGATGGCCAACCCCTCACATCTCCCCCCAAACACAGTAACAGGTACTGGCAGGTAAGATGTATTCGTCTCTTGTGTTTGTCAGAAGGTGAAAAGCTGAAAGGAGCGTTTCGGTGTGTTGGGTTTTCAAACACACAGACAGTCAACAAGCTGTTGTGATGCCCTACTTGTGTGTTGTATGGCCCCGGGCCTGAGCTAGATTACTCTTCCTGCCACGAATGGTGGACTGATGATTCACATGCTTAGTATTCAAATGTATTGATTATAAGTCGCTTTGGAATAAGGTAAATGCTAAATGCCAAAAATGTAAATGTAAATGTTGTACCTATACATGTTTTTCTCCTCTAATCTAATTTTAGTGTGTTCCAAAAATGAAAGTAACACAGTAGACTAGATGGGTTAATTCATCTAACAAGAGTGTTGCGTCACAACAGAAACATTCTGATTTATCTAATTAAAATGACCTTTGACCTCATTTCCTGGAAAAACCTACAGTACATTAATAACCATCTGAATTACCACATCCAGTACCTGACGTGGTGTTGAACAAAGAGTCATGATTTCTACTGTTTCTTCTGTATCAACAGACGCCTCGCAGACACGAGTCAGCATCAGTGTGTGTGTGTGTGTGTCCGTGTCCATGTGTGTGTGTGTGTGTTTCCATGTGTGTGTGTGTGTGTGTATCCGTGTGTGTGTGTGTGTGTGTGTGTGTGTGTGTGTGTCCGTGTACAGAGAGAACAGGCACGGCAACACCAACAGAAGAATCACTCAAGTGGAAAAAAGCTTTTTCCCTCCCTGGAAACTCTGGTGACATCCAGGGACTCAGTTACCGCAGGGCCGACCTGCTCTGTTCTCCACTTTGGGATTTTATGCTGAATAATAGATAGTTTCCAGGCACCAGCGCTGCCTCTCAACAGCATCATCCTCACCCCTGGCTGGTCTGCCTCTCAACAGCATCATCCTCACCCCTGGCTGGTCTGCCTCTCAACAGCATCATCCTCCCCCCTGGTCTGCTGCCTCTCAACAGCATCATCCTCACCCCTGGTCTGACTCTCAACAGCATCATCCTCCCCCCTGGTCTGCTGCCTCTCAACAGCATCATCCTCACCCCTGGCTGGCTTGTTTCTACGACCGTTTCACATTTTTATCACCTGATCCCTGACCTCTGACCCCTGACCTCCAACGCCTGGTTCGAAATAATAAACGCGTTGATTACGAAATAATAAACAACCCTCAGGGCAGAGCTGGAGGGAACGGTTCTGTAGGACATGAGAACGAGAACAAACAGCTCAAACAAAGGCGCATGGTGGTGTTTGACCAGTATTTTGAAGTCTAAATCAAGACTAACCCTAACCCTAATCTTTTACCGCGATCCCCCTTATGAATAAAACAGATGCAAACGTTTCACAAACTTGTCTCTGGTGCAAGCCAAATGTCATTCCTGGTGTCGTCTTCTAGCAATCAGAATTACTCCAATAGAAGAAACAGAACAGCGCTGCACTGCCTCCTCTGACATCATGTCATCCAAATCCCTTTCTCCTTTCCTTTTTCTCACCAAAAATCACCACAGGTGACAGAGCAGAAAAGACGTTGAGTTTGAAAGCAGCTGGGTCTGTCTGTCTGTCTCGGAACAAACTGTTTAAGCAATAGAGTGACAACGGCGCCGGTAAACCTTGAAACCTTGAACCTGAAACACACTTAAGAAAGGACCAGCGACTGAATAAAGCAACAACACACTCCTACGCCTTCAGCTGGGAACAGAACGGTGGAGGAAGAAAGGAGGACACGCTATTATCCTTTATTTTCTCTCACTTCTGTCGGTTAGACAGAATCAGCGCTCGGGTTTCAGCGGCGCGTGTTCTGGGCCCTCTCCACTTCCTGTGAGTGGTGCTAGAATGCTGAGGTGACTGGAGCCATGCAGGTCCCAGGTGACGGATCGCTAAGAGGAAGAAGAACTCCGCAGTGTTTCCCTTTTAGCCACATCCTGCTGTTATCACATTTCACACCTTGGCCTGGTCACAACACAGACAGAGAGCGAGAGGGAGGGGGGGAGGGAGGGAGGGAGAGAGAGAGGGGAGAGGGAGAGAGAGAGAGAGAGGGAGAGGGAGAGAGAGAGAGAGAGAGAGAGAGAGAGAGAGAGAAGGAGAGAGAGAGAGAGAAAGAAAGAGAGATACAGAGATAGAAAGAGAGTGTGAGAGGGAGAGGGAGAGAGAGAGAGAGAGAAGGAGAGAGAGAGAGAGAGAAAGAAAGAGAGATACAGAGATAGAAAGAGAGTGTGAGAGGGAGAGGGAGAGAGAGAGAGAGACAGAAGGAGAGAGAGAGAGAAAGAAAGAGAGATACAGAGATAAAGAGAGAAGGAGAAAGAGAGAAGGAGACGCATAGATGGAATGTGAGAGAGAGAGACACAGAGAGATGGAGAGAGAGAGAGACACAGAGAGAGAGAGACAGAGACGGAGAGAAAGAGAGACACAGAGAGAGAGAGAGAGACAGAGGGAAGAGAGACACAGAGAGAGAGAGGGAGACACAGAGAGAGAGAGAGAGAGAAAGCAGCAGTGGAGAGGAGAGGATGGAGCGTTCTGAGTCTCTCTGCCTCCTGAAGAGCCTCTCCTGATCCCCTCGTATCGGGGCTGTAATCCTCACTGATGTGGAGACAGAGACACAGCTTGACCTTTGACCTGAGCCCGTCTATACAGTGCTGCTCTGCAGGCAGGACTGATGCTCTGACCCCCGGGTCACCGTCCAGGTGAGGTCCAGCTGCCCTGGAGGGTCACCCTGTCTGCTGCCCTGGAGGGTCACCCTGTCTGCTGCCCTGGAGGGTCACCCTGTCTGCTGCCCTGGAGGGTCACCCTGTCTGCTGCCCTGGAGGGTCACCCTGTCTGCCCACCTGCAGGTGGAGGGGGTATTATGGATTCACACACACACACACACACACACACACACACACAGTCATGGAAGCACGCACACTCACACATTCAAATACACACACAGTGACGCACGCACACACATACACATGCATGCATGCACACACAGTCACACACACGCACAGACACACACACACACACTCACATACACACACTTGCATATGCATACTCACACACACACACTCACACACGTCTGCCTGCCTGGGGCTCTCATGGAGATTCAGGGTCAAAGGTCATGTGAGGTCGTCATCTAACCTGACCTCATTCAGCATGAGAGAGAAGCTCCTGTCTGCTAATGATCTCTACACACACACACACACACACACACAGACACATGCCCTTTTCCCACACACACACACGCCACCACACATGCACACACGCAAGCACACACACACATATACAAGCACACACACGCCACCGCACATCAGAATCAGAATCAGAATCAGAATCAGAAGACTTTTATTGCCATGACATGTAAACATGTTAGGAATTTGGTTTGGTACCATGGAGCACGGTTTACAGCAGGACAGGTGCAAGACAGGACAAGACAGTGCAAACCAACATCAAAGTGCAAGAGTCATAATTAATATAAATATAAAGTGCAGAGATCAAGTGTTCAAGTGTTCATATCCAGACAGTCCAGTGGGGGTGGAGGGAGGGTAGATAGATAGGGGGTCAGGTCGGGGGGGGGGGGGGCAGCGGCATTTAGGAGCCGGATGGCTGTGGGGAAAAAGCTGTTTGTAAATCGGGCCTTCACAGTATTTAGGGACCGCACCCTCCTGCCTGAGGGGAGCGGGGCGAAGAGACCGTGTCCTGGGTGTGCGGGGTCAGCCATGATCTTCCTGGCCCTCCCCAAAGCCCTACTTTTAAACAGGGCCTCAAGGGGGGGCAAAGGGCAGCCAATCACCCTCTCCGCCGAGCGTATCACCCGCTGCACATGCACACGCAAGCACACGCAAGCACACACACACCAATGGATCAGAGCCTCAGTGTTGTGTATCACGGTCAGCCTGATGTGTGTGTGTGTGTGTGTGTGTGTGTATGTGTGTGTATGTGTGTGTGTGTGTGTGTGTGTATCTCTGTCACCCAGCCTCCCTACTGGGACTCATGTGGCTGAGCTAATTGCTTGAGACTGTAATGTTCGTTTCTTGGTTTTCAATTCAAATGTAATTTGTGCGACAATACGGAAGTATGATTGCTGATGGCAGTTATTGTTGTTGATGTTGTTGTTGTTGTTGATGTTGTTGTTGATGTTGTTGTTGATGATAATGATGTTGTGATGGAGTCAGTGTAAGAAACGCTAACTCCAACAGATCACATCCTCTGCTTCAGACCCACAGGAGCAGCGAGGCCAATGAAATAATAATTGCTCCAGATAATTATTCTTGTCTATTTCACTCTTTCTAGCTGCCTCTCCTCTCTATGTATCATCTCTCTCCGTCTTCTCTCTCTGTCTTCTCTCTCATACTCTGTAGATCTGTCTCTCTCTTTCAAACACACACACACACACACACACACACACACACACACACACACACAGATACAGATACACGCACGCATGCACACTATGAAGATACATAGCACACACTGACACACACGCACAAAATCTGAATCTCACAAACAGCCAGAGGTATAGTGCCCCCTATAGGCCATGGCATGTAATCTCTTGTCCCTTAACATAATGCAGTGATTGCCTCCATTCTGTTTATATATTCATAGAAATTCACAGTAAGTAGGAATTCAAACTCTAAAGATATCAAAAAATAAATTGCATTTCAACAGCCTGTGTTCATCATATAGAACCGTGTGTTGACCCCTGAAAGCAATTTATTTTAACGCATCACACAGAAAATATTAAGTCATTTCACTGTCTCTAGAATTCATAATGAAACCATAACATAACATAACGTAACCATAACATCTTCACCTAGTTTATTCTGAGAAAACTATTCATAACATTTAAATGAGAACTGCTGACGAGTGTGTGTGTGTGTGTGTGTGTGTGTGTGTGTGTGTGTGTGTGTGTGTGTGTGTGTGTGTGTGTGTGTGGGTGTGGAGGGGGTTGCATGTGTGTGTGTGTGTGCATGCATGCGTGTGTATGTTTGGTAAATATAGATAATAGTGAGTGTGAGTGTGTAGGTGTGTGCATGTGTGTGTGTGAGTGTGTAGGTGTGTGCATGTGTGTGTGGGTGTGGAGGGGGTTGCATGTGTGTGTATACATGTGTTTGGTAAATATAGACAATAGTGAGTGTGTGTGTGTGTGTGCTTGTGTGTGTGTGTGTGTGGGTGTGGAGGGGGTTACGTGTGTTTGTGTGTGTGTGTGTGTGTGTGTGTGCATGAGTGTGTATACACGTGTATGTTGAACCATCAAATCCGGCTATGTGCTCGAACAGAAATAAATGTAATTAAATCGTTTGTTAAAAATCCTCCTAATAAAGCGCGTTCATCCGTTGGCAGACGGCGGTGTTATCTCCAGCTGAAACCACAGGACGACTGTAATCTCCAGTCTGATCTCCTCAGCGACAGATCACCACACTGTCCACTCCCAGAGCTCAGCTGATAAGCATCAGTCTGTTTGTCTCCTCGAGTCTGCTGCACTTCATTAATAAAATCAATTAACATATTAACATATTAACACAGCACACGCAGGGTTCGACTTTCACAGTGTAGGAGCGAATGTATCAGCTTATCACACGAGTCGTCCGTGAACTCACACTGCACTGTGTGATTCATCTACTGGGACTTTTTATCAGAGCGATAAGGGAGACACAGACGCGGTGTTACAAGCTGGAGGAGGAGGATACAGGAGGCAGACCACCAGAGAGAAGACGCATGGGAGGAGAATTACACGTTAAGACACTTTAACTGTATCTGCTACAGTGGAGGGAGTCCATCTGTCAGGTGGAAGACAGTGTTGTGATTCCTCCTCTTCCCTGTGGGAGATGTGATCAGAGCGTGGTTTAAACGGCCGCCGTGAACACGTGGCAGTCCCTGGACGTTACAGCGCAGGGTTCATCTTCTGGACATCTGCCTGCTGTCTTCAACACCGAGCCAGAAGACCTGGCAGAGGACCACCTCACCCCTCTCTGGCCCTTCCTCCTCCTCCCTCCCTCCCTCCCTCCCTCCATCCCTCCCCCAGAGGACCACCTCACCCCTCTCTGGCCCTTCCCCCTCCCTCCCTCCCTCCCTCCCTCCCCTCTCTGGCCCTTCTGCCTCCCTCCCTCCCTCCCTCCCCTCCTCCTCCTCCTCCTCCTCCTCCTTCCTCCTCCTCCCTCCATCCCTCCCTCCCGCCTCCCTACGCCTCCCTCCTTCCTCCCTCCCTCCCCTCCCCTCCCCTCCCTCCCCTCCCTCCCTCCCCCAGTGATAATATCACCAGATGGTGTCATAAAAGATCTGTTAATTTCGACTGTGTGTGCCAACGTGTGCCAGTCTTTGCCGATTATGGGTTTACAGGAAATGAGTTATAGTCATAATAAGCAGCTCATTATTTTGGGGACTGATATTTAGGCCTAATATGAATACAAAATAACGCTTTAAACATGCCGGTTTAGGAACGCCATCACAGATTCATTATCTTGATTCAGGTGGAGGCAGGGACGTCACCTCTAAAGCACCAGACTAGGGGGGTATTCCATCAACGATGCTAAAGAAAAATCCACGCTTATTTTTGATAAACCCAGATGTTTTTGAGGAGAGTCTTGGGAGATTCATAAAAAATAAGCCTAGCTTTTCCTTTAGTGACATTGATGGAATACCCCCCTCCCTGGACTACTGTGTCTATAATGGCACTGCTTTCACATAGAGGAGGTACATGGGAACGACACAAGGGAAGGTCACAAGGGAAGGTCACAAGGAAAGGTAACTTACAGTACAGTCGCAGGGCATTACATATTGTGTGTGTATAGTGTATTGCAGACAGTGATATTGCAGACGGAGGTATTCTAGAACTATATTGATGGAGAGTCAGAAGCACAGAGTGGAAATGGTGACTGGTGTGGTGGGATGGATGGAGGGGAGGAGGGGAGGGAGGGAGGGATAGATGGAGGGAGGGAGGGACGGAGAGATGGTGGTTTCAGATGCTGCCGTTCTTTGCGGCGGGGCCCTGCACGTCTGAAAGACGACCGCAGTGTTTCTGGAAATGAGAAACTCAGGAGGCGAGGGGAAGTCAAGGAAAAGGTTGAACGCCCCCGTGAGAGAGAGAGAGAGAGAGAGAGAGAGAGAGAGAGAGAGCTCTTCCAACAGGGCTGCTTTTGCCTTCGAGACGAGCGTCTGAGAAGAGGAGAGGTTTGAATTACAGAAAGAGGGGGGTGTGGGGGGTGAGGGGTGGGGGGGAGCTTTCTGTCTTCTGTAAATGAAAGCCAAAAGAAATGGAAGGAGGGAGAGAAAGAAGAGGAAAAAGAGACGTCTTATGTTGAGTGGTAGAGTCCCTGAAGGGCTTATCACTACAAACATCACAACAGTCTAGAGACAGAGAGAGAGAGAGAGAACAGAGAGAGAGAGAGAGAACAGAGAGAGAGAGAGAGAGAGAGAGAGAGAACAGAGAGAGAGAGAGAGAGAGAGAGAACAGAGGGATGTATCCTCTCAGAGAGAGAGAGAGAACAGAGGGAGGATAGAACGGAGGGGTCTATCCTACGAAGAGAGGAAGTACTGTAAGTAACCTTTGCCTCAAAAGTTTGTCTTTTGGCATATTTTTATGAAAAAAACACCTTTTCTCAACTTTTGGTACTAAGTTATGGGGGGACAGCAGATTTCCCTCATAAATAATGGAGGTAGTCGCAGGTGATTGTTTTACCGGGATGAAAAGAAAAGCGATGAGAGCAGATTTAATGACGACCTCAGGCCTCATCAGGGATACGCAGGAATACAAGACGCTACCGACTGCTGCTGATCGCCCCTAAATCTGCATTTCCTCTCAGAATCTCCCCGTGTTCCTCCCCCGTTCCTGAGGATCTGTTGAGGCTGACTGGCCCCAGCGCCCTTTCCCTGTTTTAACGCCACGTTATTTCTCAAATAATCGCTGAGGTAAACACAAATATGTCAACACAAACATGCTGCAGTAAACATGAACAGAAGCACACGTGAACAGCAGCACAAAATTAGACTAATGAGTCTCCCTTCACCAAGACCTTCTGTGCCCTCTAGCTCCGACACCGACCTTGAGACAAACCCACCGGCTCTACAGGAACATGAGCTGTGACTAGATCAGCACACCAGAACAATGCTGTGTATCAGAGTCATGTGTCACCAATGGGCTGAGGTTAAAAAGACGGAACGCTCCTGTTAAAAATGCACTTGACTTGAAGTACACTCTGATTTATAGTAGGCCTACTATATGCACTGCCAGTTTACATTAGGGATGCAACCTCAGCAAATATGTTCAAGTCAAGACTAAAAACCCATCTTTTTAATATTGCCTTTAAATGACTAAATAATTAAATTATGATTACTATATAATGATTAAAGCACTTCTGCAACGTTTGCAGGAAAAGTGCTATACAAATAAAAGTTATTATTATTGTATTATTTATATGACCATGTATTATTATTATTATTACTATTATTGTTATTATTATTATACCAGGAGTGGCATCATAACCCAGTACCAGGTTCATTATGAATCTGCTTTTCTCTGTCTGTACAATTATTCATGTGTATAAATATTGGATAAAGCAACGATGTGAAAGGTCCAAACACAGGGTTAGGGTTAGCTAACACAGGGCAGCAAACACAGAGACACTCTCTCTCTCTCTCTCTCTCTCTCTCTCTCTCTCTCTCTCTCTCTCTCTCTCTCTTCTCTCTTTCTCTCTTTCTCTCTTTCTCTCTCTCTGTCTCTGTCTCTGTCAGAGAGAATCTGAATCAGAGGAGTGTCCAACCTCTGTAGGACAGTTGGCAGCGCATGGTCCTAGCAACGCTTAGAGTCCTTAGCAACGCATAGAGTCCTTAGCAAAGCCTAGGGTCCTAGCAATGCTCCGCCTCTCAGTGTTGTCCTGGGTGGTCCTGGGTGGTCCTCTATGCACCCACATAGGCTACAGTCTCTCCTCGCCCTTCACCGTTGGTGAACCGGCGGTTTCTACTCAGTGGAAATAGGATGTGTAAATAATAAGGTCACAGGACGTAAGTGAAAAGCAGCTCTCTGGTGACACGTTTCATTTAAGCGCTAATTGTAATTGCTTCATGGCTTACTGCTAATAGCATGTGGGCTTTGAGACATTTAGACATTCCCTTGGAAATACGGACATGACACAATATTAAATCAGCGTTTTCAATTTCCGCTCCCATTAGAGTTGGCTCGCTAAATGGGTTCTAATGAAAACCATAAGGGATTTTTTCAAGTTATTAAGGTTGCCTTTGAGACGTGTTCTATATAAAAATGACCTTATTCTTCTTCGTCAGATACAAATTATGTACAAACAGAATTACTGAATAAACGCTTTCATTGTTGTTCTCCTAGCGATGGTTTACCAACGAGGTTCTGGTTATGAGATTGAAAGAGATATTTACACATCATATTCAGAACAAGGCAATTAACTCAGAGAGCCTCACATAATGAACAAACACAGAAAAGCAAAACAATTACAGTCAATAAACTGAATTCTCCTCAGGATGAGTCTTAACATGAGGAGCACACGTGTCTAGTCAAACTTCGGCAACAATAATAATAATAATAGTGTACTGTATTGAGAGTTAATTCCCATTGTCTATTGATCCGATCTAAACTGACTCCATCTGGAAACCATGGTAACGCTTCACACAGGGAGAAGCCAGATGAATAGATGAATTACAGACGGCCTCCTGCAGTGTTAGTAACCACACTGATTATGACCATATGCTCACAGCAAACAAACACACAAACACACACTGTACCTGTTTCAATAAACAGTCTCAACGCCCCCCCACCGCCCCAACAGACAGCTGCCATCTTGAATTCTAAAAAAAACACAAATGTCAATCTGTGTCCTGTTGTCATTCAACAGCTTCCCCCTTCTCTCTCCCCCCACCCTGCCTGCTCTCAATCCCACCAGCTCCAAATATACATTTGTGCGTCTGCATAAATATATAAATATATAAATATATAAATATCTGCATCCTCTGGGAAATAAGGATGAGGAGGCGGTAGCGAGCAGCGCTGCTCTGAGGTAAAAGCTGAGATGTAGAAAAGGAAGTGGCGTTGTCGGCTGGGAGACCGGCTCAGTCCGTTTATTGGGAAACCGTCTCTGCCGCCCCGGTCCGATATCTGAAGACAGAACCGGGGCTAAACGGAGGCTCTTAGCCCAGTGGGGGGGCAGACAGCAGGGAAACCCAGTATTGATGGGCCTGTTTTTCCATTTCTCACACCTCTGAGATGCGAACAGCTTGAGAACTGAAAGGAGGGGGAGGAGGAGAGAAAAGGGAAGGGGGAGGTGGGTTTGTGGTTGGCTGGAGGAGGCAGAGATCGGAGGACGGGCTCGTTGTAATGCCTGGGATGGAATGAGGAATCCTTATTTTACAATAAGCCCGTCCTCTCATTTCTGCCTCCACCATCCTCCCTGTGTTTGTTGTCACTGTTGTGGCCTCAGGGTCGGTGACGTTGGCGCTTGGCAACGACCGTTAGGTGTGTCATCTTGCTGCCACCGTACCCAGGCCAGTACACAACGGTTTGTTTTCAGACCAAATCACACACCGTGGTGGGATGTATCTCGGGGGGGGACGAGGCGGCGTACAGGGATGAGGTAGAGCAACTGAGCAAGCTGTGCAAGGTTAACAACCTGCTGCTAAACAAGTCAAAGACCCAGGAATTCATCGTAGACTTCAGGAGGAAAAAGTCCGAGATCCAGCCCCTGCTCATGGACGGAGAGAGCGTGGAGAGAGTCTCAACCCTCCGATTCCTGGGACACAACATGCGGGATGACCTGGCCTGGAAGGACAACACTAAAGGCACCATCAAGAGGGCACAACAGCGGCTATACACCCTGAGATGCCTCAGGAAACAACACAACAAGCAGGAGATACTGGTGGCCTTCTACCACGGCGCAGTGGAGAGCATCCTCACCTTCGGCATCTCCAACTGGTTC
Organism: Nansenia antarctica; assembly: GCF_963989245.1. Taxonomy (NCBI): domain Eukaryota; kingdom Metazoa; phylum Chordata; class Actinopteri; order Argentiniformes; family Microstomatidae; genus Nansenia; species Nansenia antarctica. The sequence continues at coordinate 41,808,413 of NC_137679.1, read as the reverse complement.
CACAGCTGCACAACAGCGGAGAGAAACGCGCTACAGAGAGTCGTGAGAACAGCACAGAAGATCACCGGCGCCCCCCTCCCCTCTCTGGAGGAGCTGTACAACACACGCTGTCTCAGGAGGGCCTCCAAGATCTCCAGGGACCCGACCCACCCTGGGCACGTACACTTTGTCAAGCTGCCCTCGAACAGGAGGTACAGGACCCCGGCCGCTAAGACAAACAGACTGAAGGACTGCTTCTACCACAGGGCCGTCAAGGCCCTGAACACAGAAAAGGCCTAAGTTCTGGGCCCAGGACAGTCCGGACGGATTGTATGGCAGCTAGTGCTGAGGCACAAACATGTACATTTTCAAGCCTGCAAACTGTGACACTTTAAAATAAAAGTGAAAAAATACTCTTTGTGCAATATGACAACCCTAGTTGACTATCTGTGCAGTATAGCACAGTGGATTGTGTACATAGCCTTTATTGATGTAAACCAGCTTCTTGTGATTTTATGCATCTATGCTTTTTCTAAAAGGTTTTTTTTTTTTTTTCTTTCCTAACACCAGGGGAGCCACCCCTCCTAAATTTCGTTGTTTGGTACCTGTACTGTAGCAATGACAAATAAAGTCCATTCCATTCCATTCCATTCCATTCCACACATTCTCTTTTCTGAAGTACACAGTACACACATTCTGCTTGTACTTCCCATTGTGATGCCAGAGTGTTGAGTGTTGAGTATTTCCAGAGTGTTTCCAGAGTGTTTCCAGGAGTCAGACACTCACAGTCAGCCTCTCTCCACAGAGTAATCACTGTGGGACGAGTCCCAAGATCTGTCATCAATAAAACTGAGGGACTTAACCTTGCTCTCCTGGACAACATCCATCTGGGCTTAACAGCAGCAACAGGGCCAGGAACCTTCTGCTTTAGCAAACAGACGGAGGATTGTTTGTCACTTTCAATGTTCCCCCCCAAAAACAACACCAGCAGTATCCTTCCTTATGTCTCTCTGTGTTTATACATTATAGATCACCAGCCTCAGTCCACCCTCTGGCCTGCTGGCAAAAGGATTGGAGATAGAGAGAGAGAGAAAGGGAGAGAGAGAGAGAGAGAGAGAGAGAGAGAGGGAGAGAGAGAGAGGGATGGATATAGAGAGAGAGAGAGAGAGAGAAAGGGAGAGAGAGAGAGAGAGGGAGAGAAAGAGAGAGGGATGGATATATAGAGAGAGAGATAGAGAGAGGGAGAGGAGAGGATGGGGAGAGAGAGAGAGATAGAGAGAGAGGGATGGAGAGAGAGAGAGGGATGGGGAGAGAGAGAGATAGAGAGGGATGGAGGGAGAGAGAGAGAGAGGGATGGGGAGAGAGAGATAGATAGAGAGAGAGGGATGGAGGGAGAGAGAGAGGGATGGGGAGAGAGAGAGAGATAGATAGAGAGAGAGGGGTGGAATAAGGGAGTGAGAGCCTCAGGTGTTAGGGGGGGGGGGGGAGGTATAACTACTGATCATTGTCTGCCAGACTAAGTGGACCCATACACTACTTGAACACTACTGGATTACTTGTATATCACTGGCATTGTGACTGCCAATGGCCCCTGGTCCTAGTATAGATTACTTGTTCTTGCGATGACTGATGGATAGACGATTCACTTACTTTGACAAATGTATTTGTTGTAAGCCATCTGCTAAATGCCAAAAATGTAAATGTATCACAGTGATGAACAGTAACAATAACCATTGATTAGGTGTGTGTGTGTGTGTGTGTGTGTGTGTGTGTGTGTGTGTGTGTGTGTGTGTGTGTGCGTGCAACATATTCGAGTCATAAATTTGATTCATGAATTTGTGGGAATCATCCTCATGAAGCAGGGAAGGTGAGACTGTGAGACCAGGAAATACATTCATATATGCATCCTCCCCAGTGTGTCCTCATCTCCATAGGAAAGCCCTGGGGACGTGTTTAAGAACAGGGAAGATAAAAGACCACGACTGTAACAGACAAACTGTTGTGAATCCCTCTTCGGCTCCGCCCCCTCCTGCCTCGTTGGCGCTCGTTGAGCCTCATCAGGCTCAAGTGGAGACAGCTGGTCCTTCCACAGCAGGCTATCAACTCAGGAAGAGGCAGCCCTATAAAGAGCCCCAGAAACCTTCCTCCGACGCTTGATTATTTTGACCCATGTGGTTAGTTGTTTGGCTCTCCCGTTTGTCGATTCTAGTTCTAGTAGTTTTCACGTCCGAGTTTTGTTTGTTTGTTATTTTGTTAATGTCGTATATTTCTGTAGTATGTATGATCTATGTATGAATATGTAGTATGTTTTGAACACACACACATACCAGGGCATGCGGGGACATGATGCCCTCTAACGGTGAGGGTTCTATGGCAACCAGATGACCAACAGAGACCTTTGGGGGTTGGGCAGGGACACACATGCACGCTGGCCCCTCCCCTCTGGAGGGGAACGGGGAGAGAGACACAGAGAGCGCTCTCTTCCCACCCGAGGTCCATGGAGAACGCATGTAATGTATGAATCTGCCTGTAACTGATTAAATTGTCTTAAACTAACTGTTCTTTGATTCATAATCAATAAGAATACACGACAGTAATGGCGAGCTAGCCAGGAGATAATATAACTTAATTTACAGTATTGTGCGGACTCTTCAATTCGACGAAGAAGGTAGATTTTCTGCAGAAATCTCTCTCTAGTCGATTGGTGTGTTTAAAATAGGCTGTAAATCTCAGATAAGTTATAGTCAAAAGAATCTGTGTAACGGTAATCTTGTTGGAATAGAAGCAAACTTTTCATAATCTTTGATGGGTGGGTGGTGAGAGCCGGACTTGGAAGCCCGTTTTTTGTAAAATATAGTGTTTGATGGTAAGGTTTGTTTGTACGGTATTGGAATATCGTGTGTGTCTGTGTAAAATTCGGTGAGGTTGTGTTTATGTGTTGGAGTGTGGGTGGACTCGGTAGTCTGTTTTATATTGTAGCAGTGGAGAACATGTGAGGCTCTTTTGTCTGTTTGGAAGGACGCCATTGTGTCAGTGTACTTTCAGCGGAGTTTAGACGCCATTTGCATTTAGACGCCATTTGCAGTGTGTCAGAGAGTCTATTCTTAGACGCCATTTTTCTTTGTCCTTGAGACAGGACACACACAGAGGCCATTTTTATGAGGGAAACGTGAACGTAGAATATTTGAATGAGATAAATAATAGTTAAACTGGATTGAAAAATAATCTTGATATTGCGGTGTCGTGAAAAGTAATCGTTTATGAAAACAAGTTGTGTTAAAGAGATTGTTTTAAAGCAGGCTACAAACACGCGGGGGTTTCCCCACAGAGAAGGACAAAGACTAGCCCCTCCCTCTCCTCCTTCTTCTCCTGTTGTTCAAACATACAGACACGTTGCGTGTGATTGTTGCATTACATAGATTGTAGTGATTCAAAGATAGAAAGATAGTGAATTGATCATCGGGGTATTTTAAAGTAGTTTAAAGTTTAAGCAATGTTATGTTGTAAAGATTGATCTGGGAGTCCACAGCGGGTTTTTCCCCCAGAAGGACAAAGACTAGCCCCTCCTTCCCCTACTCCATTTTTACACGGAGGCGCTGGCGCATGCGCAATCGATACGCAAGTCGGTTACTTGGCGCCGCCTGCTGGACGAAATACGATAATACATTTTAAAACACTAAATCCTCAGGGAGATACAGCTGAGGTCGATGAAACAGTCCGATACATTAATAAATAGATGGTTATAAATGATTGTAATGTATTACATTAATTTAATTAATTTAATTAATTACAAATTGATTGAATTAATTATTCAGATCATTTTATTTCTCTGTTTTCACAAAACTTTGATCAATTGTTTTGTGACAATCTAATGATATGTTGATAATAGCTAATTGACTTTACAGGTTTACATCAATGAAGTGTCAATGAATAATTCTAACTAATCATTCATTCCTTTCACTTAACAAGTCGATTTCTGTACAGATTGTAATTAATAATTAATCATTCATTCTTTTCCAAATAACAAGTCGATTTCTTTACAGGTTATAATTAATATTTGTAATTTACATCTTTTATTTTAGTTAGGTCATTTCCACAGTGTTTGATTAAGGAATAGCAGAATAGTACATATTTGATAGTTGAGCAGTAAAAGGGTTTTTGTGGATCGGTGAATACTTAGGTGTGACCAGCTTTTGTGATTTAATAATTGTGTTGACCAGAACTGTAATTAGTATTGAATGAGTAATCAAGTGACACATATTCATAAACAATTAGGAAACACATTTAAGTATAAAGTACTTACAAAGTGATTAGATTTAAGTTAATACTGCACTGACATACACAAGAGGCAAATCTGTTGTTCTGGGTTGTAGTGGTTTTGTGTGGACGGTTAATACAGTTATATTGGACTAGCATTTGTTTAACAAACAAGACAATAGGAAGGTGGGTTGTAAGGAGCGTACACCTTATCTAATATAGAATATTGTCAGCATATTGAGCAAGTAGAATGGGGTCGAATTCCACGAAGCTGTTAAAAGATATTAGTGAACATCGTGGAATGTTGGCTACGTTATCCCCTATGGCTATAGTGGAAAAAATGAATCCTCTTGTTAGGGAAATTAGCAAAATGTCAACGAAATGGAATAGCCGTTGGGCATACATTGAACAGCCGTGGCCGAAAGAGGGCAGCATTAATTTACAATTAATTGCAACATTGGAGATACTTATCAATGGGCACAAAGCACATCAAAGAGGAAAGATTAGATCAGAGAAACGCAAGTTAGAGTTAGCTATTTTAGATCTATTTAAGGTAGAGGGACAGAAAATAGCTCAGATGGAACCGGAAAAGAAAAAAGAATTGGCCAGAACACTGGAACAGAAACTGAACATTTCATCCCTAGACCTGTGTTCTGCCTCCAGTCCCCCTCCATATGCTAAGGCACTGGAGGATCATTCCCAGAAGAAGAAGAAGGAGCCAAGGGGAAAAGGGGACGACAGGAGTGACGAGGAAGATGACAGCGAAGATGGCAGTGAAGACTCAAGTGATGACGACAATGCAGATGGAGGCTACAACGCGCAGGTCAGGAAGATGATAGCCACAGCCGAAAGGAAAGGTGGGAGAAGACGCCCGGAGAAAGAGGGAGATTGTCACCGAATGTCATCAAATACATTAAAGAACTGTCCAGTGCTGATTCGGGGTAACAAGATGGAATATCATCCGTGGCATCATACAGATTTGTCTGAAGTGATCGAGAAACTCCCAGTTCTTCAAGAGGGAGGACATTCGTGGACGCGAGAGGTCGACGTGATACTGACAGGAACGCAGGTCGCGATGGGAGACCTGAAAAGACTCTTAGCTTTTATTGCAGGATTGGATACAATGCAGGAAATATTGATGAAGGCAGGACTTCATAGATATATCAATACATCAGTTTATGATCCAGAGCTCTTCGCAGCAAACAGAGGCAGGCTGTGGAAAGCAATCAGAGAGACCTACCCTACTCACATTCACCCAGACAATATCATTGTGAAGCCACTGGGGGGGGATGAGAATCCTAGGGGTTATGTTGCCCGTATGCACTCTCAATGGAGAAGTGTGACAGGGAAAGACGCTGAAGATAACCCCTTAGAAAAATCCATAATCAGGGAAAAAATACAAGAAGGGCTTCCTACCCCAGTTAAGGATAAGCTAGCAGAAGTGGTGGGGCTACGACACATGAACAAAGCTGTTTATATAGACCACGTAGCTCATCAAGTTGAGTTATATCGAAAGAACATTCAGATACAGAAGGCACGAGACGAAGAATCCCTCAGAATATTGACTCATTTGCAATTGACTGAAAGCGAGAGGAACATAGAGGGAGTGCAGGCTTTAGCCCCACAGCAACAGCCACCTGGAGTGCAGACTGCTACTTACCAGTCCTACTCACAGGGGCCACAAGGGGGGTATCCTGCTACTTACCAGTCCTACCCACAGGGGCCACAAGGGGGGTATCCATACCCACAAGGACCACCAGGGGTGCAAGCGGTTCCATACCAGATGTACACACAGCCTGGCCAAGGACCACCACCAGGGGGATGGACAGCAGCAGGGAAGGAGATGCTAGAGCCATGCCAATGCGACCAGAATGGACATCTAGCCTGTGCCTGCTGCAACAGGCCCCAGGGGGGCGCAGGGGGGAGCCAAGGAGGAGGATATTGGCCCCCTACTACACCTGCTCCAGGAGTGATGAACCCTTACGGAGGCCCAGCAGCTGGCCTATAGGGGTGCCCGGAAGATCCGAGTGGGAGGTGCCAGCTGGTGGTGACAAAGAAGCCTGAAGGCGCCACGCACCTCCCTATGTCTAGAGAATATGTGAAGACAATCGGATTTGAGGGAATTAAACAGCTGATTCCTACAACTGAGCTTGTAGACTTAGAGTACAAGGGACAGAGAGCAACTCTGTCAACGCTTGTGTCAGAACACACGCCAACAGGGCTGCTAGGGAGAGATGCTCTATGCCAATTGAACTGTACAGTAAAATGCACACCTGACGACTGTCAGGTGACGGTGCCATCCGGTGCTCAGATTCCATCGACAGCCAGAGTGATTAAGCATAGAACAGACCTACAAGCTTTGCCTTTAAAGGGAGCTGATATAGAATATTGGGTTGATGGGTCTTGTTACGGGGTAGGAGAAACTTTGTGCGCTGGGTATTCCTTAGTTAAAGCACAGAATTCAAAGTTTATTGTAGAACAGGCTGAGGCAGTTCCTCAGCCTTGCTCGGCTCAGTTGGCTGAATTGATTGCCCTCACGGAAGCATGCAACTTGGGAACCGGACGGAGAGTGACAGTGTACACCGACTCTGCCTATGCACATAATGTTTGTCATTTTAATGGAGCTGTATGGAGGGGGCGGGGTTTTAAGAGAACTGATGGTACGCCTATACAGCATCACGCACAGATCATGAAGCTGTTACAAGCCATGATGAAGCCAAAGGAATTAGCTATAGTGAAGTGTGCCACACACAGGTCTGACTCATCACATGTCACACAAGGTAACAGGGCTGCAGAGGATGCAGCCAAAGCCATTACAGGAGCAGACAAGGCAGGTAAAGGTCTTCTGGTCACACATGAAAAGCAATTACAGGGCATGGTCACACTTGAGGATTTATTGATGTTACAGAGTAGAGTAACTACGTTAGACAAGAGCGTTTGGCTAGCAAGGGGGGCAAGTCAGGATGACACAGGTCTATGGAGGAATCATGAGGGGTTGGTTGTAGCACCCTCAGATTTATTAGGCATGTTAATACAGGAAGCTCATGGATTAGCACATGTGGCTAGGGGGGAGGTAAGACGCAAGATCACCAAGAAATATGGGTTTTGGAGTCCATATTTGATGGAACAGATTGACCATGCTTTAGGTCAATGTGGGGTCTGTTGGAGAAACAACATCAGAGTGGGTACACCAGTGGTGTTTGGGCATATCCCTACCCCAATAGGGCCACGGGTGGTGGACAGGGGGGTGGATGTACAGAGTAGGCAGGATGTTGTGCCAACAGGTGCCGAGGTCCCCAGAGAACCTGAGAAGGAGGAGCTACGAGGAGATGCTGTGGTGTTGCCAGAGCCAGTGGCAATGCCAGTGTTACAGCCAGTGACATTACCGGCAGTGCCTGAAACCGAGGGGACAGTGGAAAGCTGTCCAGATGCCAATGAACCAGAAACCAACGAAGCAGAGAGTGCTGACAGTCTGGAGGTCCAGCCTGGGAGTGTCCAAAGCCTGGACACCTGTGCTACTGGGGATGCTGGCGAGTGCCTGCACCATGCTTCAGATGATGCTGAGGGCGACTCCCCAGACCTTGATCAGCGTGGGAGGGGACCAGGCGGCTGCCTTAACCTCAATGACACTGACGGACGACGACCAGTTAGGAAAAGATTAAAGACTATGAATAGGGTAGTGAAGCAGCAGATCAAAGGGAACGACGGGAATGGACAGCAGATGATAGCATGGCTGGAAACGGTCTTAGGGGCATGGGAAACTTATTTTGCTAAGACAGGAGCACCTATTATAGCAGACATGATTTTTGACTTTCTTAGGAGACAGGGCCTCATTGACTGTTTTTGGAAAATCAGTCACTCAGTCCATGTTAATGAACTTTTCAGAAGACTAGTCCTCACCTGAGGTGAATATCTATGCATTAATGCATTCCCTTTGTCCTATGCTTACTGTTGGAGAATTATGTGTTATGATAACTGAATGTCATTATTTGTGTATTGTTTGTTTATTTCTATATCGTATGGGATTGATGTCAGTTGAGAAGTGATGTAGTGGTTATGCAAAGATAGGAAAGAGGTTCTGTTCCTAGCGCAACGAAAATGGAAGCTGCTGACTATGAAAGTGTTATCAATCTGAGACAGCGGTAAAGGCTGTTCTCCAACTGGGTACAAGTGCTAGTAACCTCTGACCCTGACGCTTCAAGGACAAAGAAAACATCGGTCGTTGGAAGTTTCTGTATTGATTTGTGCATGATGAACTGTGTTTAGTTTAATTGTGATTGTTATTTTCAAAATTCTTTTTATTATTGGTTGTTTTCTATTTTTTGTTTATGATATCTTTGGTTCCTAATACTGGTCCTGGGTTGGTCTGTGTTATTGTGCTTCTTGTGTTGTGTGTTGGTGTAGTTTTTCTGTCTGTTGTTGTTTATTTTTTAATTTTTAATTTTATTTTAAAAAAAAAAAAAAAAAAAAAATTTTTTTTTTGAGTTAGTTTGTGGGGTTTTGTGTTTTTGTTTTTGTTTTATGGTAGTTTAGTTTCGGAACACCCTCTGGGTGGTCCGAGGGGGGATGTGTCGTATATTTCTGTAGTATGTATGATCTATGTATGAATATGTAGTATGTTTTGAACACACACACATACCAGGGCATGCGGGGACATGATGCCCTCTAACGGTGAGGGTTCTATGGCAACCAGATGACCAACAGAGACCTTTGGGGGTTGGGCAGGGACACACATGCACGCTGGCCCCTCCCCTCTGGAGGGGAACGGGGAGAGAGACACAGAGAGCGCTCTCTTCCCACCCGAGGTCCATGGAGAACGCATGTAATGTATGAATCTGCCTGTAACTGATTAAATTGTCTTAAACTAACTGTTCTTTGATTCATAATCAATAAGAATACACGACATTAACTCTTGTTGTTTTCTTTGTTTACCCTCGCTCCCCAAAGGAACCTGCCTTCCCTGCCTAGACCCCTGCCTGCCTATCGACCTGCCTAACCCCCCCCCTGCCTGCCTGCTGACTATTCCCCCTCTCTGCTCTGGACTGGTTAGTACACGTACATATTTCAACACTTCACTCATCTACATATCTACACCACACTAGCTCTTGCACGCTAGACACTCACACTCAGACACATAGAGTACAGTCCCACTCACACCTCATTTACATTTTCTAGTTTTCTGGCATCCACACATTCCCCCCACTTAGGTCCCGTTAGAGTAGGTTTATTATTTTGTCCATTTTAATAAATCCTTTTATTGTTTATTTGCCTCTTGTGTCCGTCTGTTCTGGGGTTCTGCCACACTTGACTCTTTTCTTAGTTACATCATAACACAAACTACCCATTGACTCACCAAGGGAACAAAGTCTTTTTTCAACCAGAAAATCCAACTGATCCATTTGAACTGTGATTTGACTTTTACACCAGCTGAGATGGAAGCAGCAGCAGCAGCTATTGTAGGAGAAGTGCATTGTGGGGTTTCTTCTAACGTCAACCCAAACTTACTTTAAATTGCTGTCGTTCAGGCGCCTCAGAAAGTACCTCAGTAATTCACATCGGTTCATTTTTAAGTTCATTTCTAGATGTCCGTCTGCGATTCTCAGCACATGTTCCAAACAACTGTACGGTTGAGACAAATCAAGACAGATTGTCTATAAAAAAAGAAAACCCAGACACCGAATCATTGATCATTTCTGTCTCAAATATAACCTTCTGCGTCACATTCAGAGAACAGTAATTCAGAGAACAGTGATTCAGAGAACAGTCATTCAGAGAACAGTAAGTCAGAGAACAGTAATTCAGAGAACAGTAATTCAGAGAAGTGAGTCCAGGAAGAGGATGTGGAGGAGGTGGGTACTCTCACACCTGAGTCCCCAGGAGAAAACCCATCAGCCTGTGAAAGCAGAGGAGGATTGACTTTGATAGAAGATAAGAGACTCCTGGAGAGACTCATCTGTTGGCCAGGATGAAAAGCATGTGCATTCACTGACCCTCCATCTCTCCCTCCCTCCCTCCACCTCTCCCTTCCTCCCTCCCCTCCATCTCTCCTTCCCTCTCTTCCTCCCTCCCTCCCTCTCTCCCCCCCTCCCTCCCTCAGAAAGTACCTCAGTAATTCACATGGGTTCATTTTTAAGTTCATTTCTGTCTGTGTGACACAAACAATTACCAGATTGCCGTCTGCGATTCTCAGCACATCCGTTCCAAACAACTGTACGGTTGAGACAAATCAAGATAGATTGTCTATAAAAAAAAGAAAACACAGACACCGAATAATTGATAATTTCTGTCTGAAATATAACCTTCTGCGTCACATTCAGAGAACAGTAATTCTGAGAAGTGAGTCCAGGAGGAGGATGTGGAGGACGTGGGTACTCTCACACCTGAGTCTCCAGGAGAAAACCCATCCCACCCAGTGAAAGCAGAGGAGGATCGACTTTGAAAGAAGATAAGAGACTCCTGGAGAGACTCATCTGTTGGCGAGGATGAAAATGATGTGCCTTCACTGACCCTCCATCTCTCCCTCCCTCCCTCCATCTCCCCTTCCCTCCCTCCATCCCTCCATCTCTCCCTCCCTCCCTCCCACCATCTCTCCCTCCATCCCTCCCTCCCTCCCTCTCTCCTCCTCTCTCAGGTACTCAGAATGCCCACAGGTTCACCTCTGTGCTCAACACCCTGTATTAACACAATGAATCTGGTAACACTTCCCTGAAAGCCAGCAGGTTTAACTTGTCATGATTATAAACAGGGCAATTTTCAAAGAAACTTAAAAGCTTTCGTAGGCGCACATTTCCCTGTATGTTCAAAGGCCTTGCTATGCCGTGCTCGTGTGCAGGGTTGAGCGCTAAAAGAGGTGGACACGTCTAGACTGGGATGGGGGGGAAATTTAGGTCATACAACTTTATCTCAAATGAAATCACGCATTCGCTAGAGAAACTAAAATAGCTATCGTATCATTTACATTTTCCAGTGTTATTCTGAAATCACCAGGAAAATACCTCCTCAAACATGTCTCCATCCACTTCCCTTCCAGAACAACACAGATTTACTTCAAAAAATAAAAAATATTTACTTCCAAGTGGGAAAATGCGTCATCACAAGGGAAAATCTGGCAATGAATCACCAACTGAATAAATCTATCAAAAACAAACCCCCCAAAAAGGTTGCTGATGTAGAACAAAGAGCTAAAGATAAACATTCAAAGACACGTTTGGGTACGACAGGGCCACTGAGATCCAGGTGGACACAGAGGTGTTCACTCACCAGACTGTCAGGAGCTCCAGTCAGCTCAAACCTCAGATTACACTTGCAGATCTGCTTGAAAAGTGTTTGACTATATATGTCTGACAGGATGTGATGCATGGTGGCTGTATAATAAGGTTGTGACAGACAGGACTGTGGATCTGGAGACAGAAATAAACCTGATTTCCATATGTGAGGCCTTTCACAACGCCTGCCAATCACCGTCAAGTATGAAATAAATAACAGGATTCCTTTTTTAAAAGACATTTGAGGAGCTGTATTGTAGGAGAACAGAGCAACATGATACCAGAGAAAACTGAAAAAGCAGACGAAAACGTACATATAGTTTAGTTATACATAGTTAGTATAGATATATATAAACTCCTCCAAAAAAGTTTGGAAACGTTATTTCAGTCGATTCTTCCTCCCCTTTAATAATACCAATTGGTATTGTCTTTTATATCGTTGGAAAGCCTGATTAGTCACCTTTACAACGAGGTACAACTTTTAAGGATCATACATTCGTGGAATGAGTAACACAGCTAAACGTGTTGGTAGCGGCCCAACATTTTTTGCCAAAATCCCCATTTTGCAATATTCTTCTGTTGGTATTGTCCCCCCCCCCAGCCCCCCCACAGTGAAGGCCCAAGCATGAGCCTCTGTCAGAGAACCCGAGCGTGGGCAGTGAGATTAACTGGGTGTTGATTGGTTGAGCAGAGCAGCACAGCCCCCCAGACGGATGTTTCCAGACACACTCACCCCGCCTGGCAGTGGCGGTGGCAGGGCTAGTGTAGCCTGGTTCAGGTGCATTGATCTTCTACACTACCCCCCCGCCTACCCCCCCCCGCCACCCCCGCCAGCTCTGCTCTCTGAAGCTTCAAGGCTACAACACATCAACAAGCTTTGACATTGTAACACAGGGCTGTATTAATGTTGTAACACAGGGCTGTGATTAATAAACCAGAGCCCAATGAGGCGGTGACGACCGGGGCGTTCTGGAGACACATTTCAATCCCAGGTGCCTCGGCTTGTATGACGAGCATCTGCCAATAAAACAGGATGGCTGATGGGAGAAATGACATCCACATTATGTTCCTGAGGTCTAATAGGAGTGGCAGATATAGTTGTATAAGATATAAACACGTTGTATAAGACATAACAAATGGTACGGTAGCTGTTATTGTAAATTATGATACGCACTTAAAATGACACACACTGAAGTATTTCAGGGGCGAAAAAATGCTGATAATTTTGACGTGACTTTCAGAGCTGTCTGGCATGCGGGAATATGACATTGACGTTGAATAGCTGTCTTGAGAGATTTATGGCATGCACTTATGCGACACACACACACACACACACACACACACTTCTCCGTGCCTGTCATGTTGAGGCTATTAAAAGGAAGAGTGCATGCTAACGTGCCTGGCCATTTCCAGAGTGTAGTCAGACCCCAGGGAGGTGTGTCAGAACCTATTACACAACCAGGAGAGGAGTGATGGCCGGTCTCTTCTCCTCTCTTCCACAAACTCCCCCCCTCCCCTCCCCCCCCCCTCCTCCCTCCATCTCTCCTCTCTCCCTCTCTCTGTCATAATGATTGGCAGCCCTGCTGTACTGTAACTGGTGATGCTTCTCTATACGATACAAAGTCTCTGAAGTATAGACAGAGAGGAATGGGATTCTCTTCAATTCTCCTCATGAAATCTAAACAAAAATACTACAAAAGAATAATAAAAACTACAGCAAACTCAGCATGTAAGAATAGCAGCATATATACAGTAACTCCTGAATTCTGTATTTCTCTGTGTGTGTGTCTGCGTGAGGTAGTGTTTATTTATTTATAAACTGTAACTTCCTGTGCAGCCACGGCGCTTCATTTGAAGGCGACTGAGAATGACTGTTAGCACAGTAGCGAGGGACGGCTAGCGAGCGCCTAGAAGCTTCTCTGAGTTTCTGTGTAAACCAGTCTTGGCAGAGTATTTAAAGCTGAATTGTTTTTCCGCACCGTGACGCCCGACTGCATCCGCTATAACTGTACATAGCTAACTTAACTGTACATAGCTACCTTAACTGTACATAGCTACCTTAACTGTACATATCTACCTTAACTGTACATATCTACCTTAACTGTACATAGCTACCTTAACTGTACATACCTACCCTGTTCTTTTTTTATATCATGTTTTATATCACTATTTGCACTTCTGGTTAGATGCTAAACTGCATTCCGTTGTCTTGTACTCTGCAATGACAATAAAGTTGAATCTTGTTACCTATCAAACGCCATCCTGCTTTTGCATCTGATCATCAAACACTATATGGACAAAAGTATGAGGACACAATTATGGTCTGGGGCTGTTTTCATGGTTTGAGGCCCCTTAGTTCCAATGAAGGGGAATCTTAATGCTACAGCACACAATGAGATTCTAGAGAATTGTAAGCTTCCAACTTTGTGGCAACAGTTTGGGGAAGGAGACACAAGGCCCTTTCCAGTTTCAGCATGACAATGCCCCCATGCACAAAGTGAGGTCCATAATGACATGGTTTGCTGAGTTTGGTCTGGGTGAACTTGACTCCAACCAACTCTATATTAATGAATGAATGAGAAGTTCAACAAGCACATATGGGTGTGATGTTCGGGTGTCCCAATACTTTTGTCCATACAGTGTATTAATAATGTTTAGTTGGGAGTGGTTTTTAGGCGGAAATGTGTCAAATAGGGCTTTCAGCATAAGAGGTTTTTAACAACTCATTTGACAAAAGCTCCTTCAATCGTGAAGAGAGAGAGCCTCTGTGAGGACAAACAGCTTCATTCCCTGTCATGACGGTGGTTAATTGAACGCTTCATTTGAGCGCTTCCCCCTTCATTCCCTGACATGACGGTGGTTAATTGAACGCCCTCTTCGCTAGGAGACAGAAAACAACATTTAAAACGCATCGCTAGCGAAGCACAAAGTCTCCAGATGAAAGCAGCGTCTGTGTTGTTCATCCTTAGTGAATCCACAAGGCCCGCAGACTCCTCTACACAAGGACCCAGCATCCTCGGCTAATAAACAAGATAAAGTCTATCTGTCCTTCCAGGCACCGCGACTCTAATTGCCAAACGTTGTGTGGTTGGGTGATAAAGTACGGCAGGGAGGAAGGCAGCCTTGGAACCTGACTGACTTTGGGGGAATAACACACTGAGAAACAACCACGGGGCAGCTGGAGACGCTTGTGTTTTATGTTTAGAAAACAATTAAAATGGTTCTTCCCATCCGGTTAAATGTGTCAATAACTGAGATATGACGTCTCACCTCCACATATGTAAACAAGTAATATAACTGAGATATGACGTCTCACCCTCCACATATGTAAACAAGTCATTTGTTTGAAGTTGGAAGTAGGAAGTTATTCCAGTTGGGGGAGAGATGAGGAGAGATGAGGAGAGATGAGGATAGATGAGGTGATGGAGATCAGAATCTCACCACATCCAACCCCTTCCCCTCATCTGACCCACAGTGCTTTAGGAAACTAGTTCCTCTCCATGTGCTCAGTTTGTAACAACATCCTAATCTACACAGTGTGTAATTGATACCTCTGCAAATCAGAGACCCTATAAAAACTAAGATATTAATTCCAAAATTACACAACTATTTTCCTTGCATTAAGTCACTCAATTCAACTTATTGAGTGACTTGTCATTCTGGGGTATTGTTACCATCTCAAGTGGCTCTTCTACCTGTGTCATAAAGCTTCATCATCTATTAATCTGAACATTTTATTAAGCCAAATAATAATGGAATGGAATGGAATGGAATGGACTTTATTTGTCATTGCTACAGTACAGGTACCAAACAACGAAATTTAGGAGGGGTGGCTCCCCTGGTGTTAGGAAAGGGGAAAAAAAAAAAAAAACATTTTAGAAAAAGCATAGATGCATAAAATCACAAGAAGGTAAGGAGCTGGTTTACATCAATAAAGGCTATGTACACAATCCACTGTACTATACTGCACAGATAGTCAACTAGGGTTGTCATATTGCACAAAGAGTATTTTTTCACATTATTTTAAAGTGTCACAGTTTGCAGGCATGAAAATGTACATGTTTGTGCCTCAGCACTAGCTGCCATACAATCCGTCCGGACTGTCCAGGGCCCAGAACTTAGGCCTTTTCTGTGTTCAGGGCCTTGAATAATAACCATCAATTTCATTGTCCTTTAACTTCACCATCACCGTAGGAAAAGTCATAATTGATATGACATATCAGTCTCGTAATATTCAACATCAGTGTCTTTATTGTCATAATGAACTATTTATTATGCATCATAGTCATCATTAAAATCAATAAATCATCATTACATCTCTATTGAGCTCCTATATTGTCATCTTGGATTCATGAGCATGCGGTAGAGCTAGGCTACGTGTTCCAACTATTACTGAGAATATCCAAAAGAATGATGCAGTACTGGCCTATACTGCACACTACACACTGACTCCTCAACAATAACAACAACAACAACAACAACAACAACATGATGACATGTTGACCTTTCTGGGGAAATACTGGCAAGTTCTCTCAGGAACATTAGCATGTTCTCTCTCCCATCTCTCCTGAGGGACGTTCCCAGCAGCTTCTGGGTTGAATAAAGCCTGAATGAGAGAATGATTTGGCCTGGCAGAACATTTATACTACGACGGTATCTACTCCCTAAGGTGCATTCTTCTTTCCTATACATACGTCTAGATGATTCACTTACGTAGACAAATGTATAATGTTGTAAGACGCTTTGGATAACAGCGTGTGCTAAAATGCCAAAAATCTACATTGTAAAAACTCTGGAGACCTAGAAATGTTGTTTACTGAAATGAATGCATCTCTCTCTGCCATGGTGGAATGACAAAGCGCGTCGATGTCAAACCATTGTTCATTAATGAATCGTGTGTTCGAGCTCAAAACATCAAACACATCCCAGGTCTCAGCGGGCCGTCCTTATTGACAGTTGCTAATGTGATAAAAGGAGCTGAGAGGAATGACAGTTTGGTCTGGAGGACGACGGCTGCATCTCCTGTTGATTCTCATGTTTGTTCAGAGTCGTGTCTCTTTCTAAAGACGGAGCGCAGAGCCGTGGAGGAGGACAGGCAGCACCAGAGAGTCTAGGAGAGCAAGCTGGCTGCTCCCACTCACACACACAACTACTGAATGAACCTGGAGTCTGAGGCAGCATCCCTGCTCAATTAGATTCACACACACACACACACACACACACACACACACACGCACCAAGGAAGGGGGGGGAGCGTTCAATTAACTTTGAAAGAAATCATATCGTTTCACACATTTTCGTTAGCGTGGTTGATGAATTGCCTATTCACACAGAACAGCCCTCCCTCCCTCCCTCTCTCTGACTCTCTCTCTCTCTCGTTCTCTCTCTCTCTGTATTTCTTTCATAAATATTCCTGTGTTTACTTCACAGTTCCTCTGATCTACTAATATCAACCTTAAACGAAGCAAATAATTAGATCTCCCCCACCCCCCACCCCCCCCCCCCACACACACCAAGTCTAACATCAAAGTCACCCAAATCACCATATTCTCGACTCCAAGCAGACTTGATCCACTAATTAGCATGGACACCCAGCATCCACCAGATTCTTCCTAAAACACAATTTGCATAATGAATCAAGTTTTTTGGGGGGTGTCCACAGCTCCCTCTCCTATTAACCTCCATCAACCTCCTCTAACATGGGCGGCTCTCCGCTATGACTCACAGGCACACACAGCGACGGCTCGGCCCAAACTCATCAGACCGCCACTGGAATCTCCCTCAGATGATTAGGCCTCAGACGCAGCCTGCTGCCTCACAACTAAACTCTCTCAGGGGGGGGCACAACAAACACAACTAAACTAATGTGAACAAACAGGTGAATATGTGATGAGTATAAGAGGAGAGCAGGTGTGGGTGTGATGTGGAGATGCTGATGAAACCGTTGTTGTCATGTTTGGCCTTCAACACTGTTGAGGTTTATTATACAGTGGGATGGTAGCTCTCATAAAACGTTGACTTTATGTTTGGAGACCTTCCTTTCTTTCTCTTTGCTTTGTACTCTTCCTCTTCATGTGAGTCAGCATTTCCATTACCCCTCAGACTGGGGTGTCATACACTCGACAGGCCTAGTTTACCCATAATTCCATTTCTGGGATAGTATAATCAGATACAGCTTCTGAATATCTCATATAGAGTCACTGTAGGAATCCCAGATTCATAGAAAGTCCAACTCTGTCCGTATTGTTTACCGACTGTCCATCATTCTGGAACTGGGTCACCAGTTGCTACGGTTACTTCTCATCGTTCCGGAAGGGGAAAAACAAACAAAACAAGGAACCCAGGCAAAGTGCAGCAGCAGCATAATGGCTCCCGTGGAGAACAGGCTGGTGTCGTTTAGTTCAGAGCTGAACTCCAGACGCCCAGCCGCCCTGCTATGACTGGTGTGTTCCTCAGAGCCTTTTCAGAGAGGAAGCTGTACTGGTGTCTCTGTGTCTCTGTGAGGTTGTACTGGTGTCTCTGTGTCTCTCTGAGGCTGTACTGGTGTCTCTGTGTCTCTGTGAGGCTGTACTGGTGTCTCTGTGTCCCTCTGAGGCTGTACTGGTGTCTCTGTGTCCCTCTGAGGCTGTACTGGTGTCTCTGTGTCCCTCTGAAGCTGTACTGGTGTCTCTGTGTCCCTCTGAGGCTGTACTGGTGTCTCTGTGTCCCTCTGAGGCTGTACTGGTGTCTCTGTGTCCCTCTGAGGCTGTACTGGTGTCTCTGTGTCTCTCTGAGGCTGTACTGGTGTCTCTGTGTCCCTCTGAGGCTGTACTGGTGTCTCTGTGTCCCTCTGAGGCTGTACTGGTGTCTCTGTGTCTCTCTGAGGCTGTACTGGTGTCTCTGTGTCTCTCTGAAGCTGTACTGGTGTCTCTGTGTCTCTCTGAGGCTGGCAACCCTACAGGATGTCTGATGGCACACCTTTACATCTCCTGTTTGAACACCTGTTCCTCTGTGTCGTCAGCAGGTGGCGATGGCTGGGGACTTCAGAGCTGTGCTGCAGCCATCTCCCAGGTGTGACAGCCACAGCACAGTAGAAGCTGTAAGCCTATATGTAACAGAGTTAAGACAGTAAACTCACTCCTCAAATTCAAACACCACCACCATCCCGTGCTGTGGATTTGCTAGCTTGTTCGATAGCGTGGCTGGTTTACATCGGGTATTTGAGGAGGCGGCTGGTCAGGTGTTGTTGGCGAGGTCAGAGGTCAGAGAACTCAGTGGGAGTGGACTGTGTGGGCTTCCTCTGTGGACCGTGCACACGTGCAGAAACACCACAGCTAAGGTCCGACACTGCAAGTGGATTCCTGAGGAGGAGTTATTATTATTATTATTATTATTCGGGAGGATGTAGTTGTTTGGAACTTTAAATTGAATTCCGCCCCGGTGCTCCAAGGTGGCAGATTCCAAACTAACTGCCCGGCTCCGTTAAGCAGAAATACATAAACAAGCTGAGTTGTTTACCTGAGAAAAGGTCTGATATAACAAGCTGTAACGTGGAGGAGATTGGGTGTCCCTGAAGAAAGCAGCAAGCTTATTTGTATCACACCCGTCCAACCGCCATGGTGATGTTCTGTAAAGTGCTGTAAGTGGTGGAGAAAACAAACAGCACAGGTTTGTGTGAGAGAAGATGTTGGTGACCCTCGCCATCAGACTCTCAACTCCTTGTTACAGATTCACATTACCCTGCCAAGCTCAACAAGCCCTTTTCTCTGGGAGAGAAAAAAATCAATAGGAAAATGGAAGAGAAAAACAGCACAGAGTGGTGAAGGTTTCCATTCTGAATAAGGCTTCATAGATGGACGGTCACTCTGAGGTAATCCTGCTCCCAACTCCCCAGCCTGGCCTTGAAGCCTTGAAGCCCTTTGTACTCCAGCACTCATCCAATTAAGCTTCTCAGAAGGTTCCGGTCTGTTTTCTCTGGACTTAGGAAGCATCTCAGTTCACTCACAGGACCATGAAGCTGTCTGGCCCTTGTGGTCTGAGACAGACGGGGAAGTGATTTATCCTCCGAAGAATTTAGAGTTTGTGTTTGTGTTTGATTCATGGCACTGAATAAACTGAGACACTATTTATGGAAAATGGGGAAGATACGAAGCTGAATATAAATCTCCCCTTTTTCTTTTGAAGTCACACAACACCTTGTCTGAACTGAACTGGAGAGAGAAATATATATATATACCACCCTGCATACCTCCCTCCTTCCCCTCAGCCTCTCTCTCTCTCTATCTCCGTTTTAGTCTAAGGAAGTGAGAAGTCACTGCATATGTAGCAGCACGTTCCCTTCTGAATGTTCATGTACAGCAGTGTGTGGTGCTGCTGGGATTTGTTATATTTTGAGAAAGAGAAAAATAGAGCTTTCTTTTTTTTCTTCTTCTAGGCGGTTAGGTTTGGGTAATTGTCAGGAAACACCTCAGAGACGTCTGAATAAGTTAGAAGACACCCGTCATCGCTCGTCCTGAAGGGAAAACTTGTCTAGATGCGACCGAACTCTCTCCCTGTTCATTACAACTTTAACATGTGATGCACACACACAATCACCTGTTACTGCCCGTATTACATCAAACACACACAATCACCTGTTACTGCATGGAAAGAAAATCACACTGGTAGAAATATCTCTTTTCTCTCTTTTCTCTTTCATTCTCTCTCTCCTCCTGATTGGCTGTTACCAGCGTGTGTTTCTCTCCCCAGAGGACGACCTGCAGTCCAACGGGTCAAACCGTTCATCCACTCCACCCAGGCTCTCCCTGTGCTTGATTAACTCTGATCCATTAACTGGGCTTTATCTCCCAGCGGGGGGACGGCCCCCATCTGCCCTTTCCTCTGAGGACCAGAACAGCCCAGCAGACATCATCAGACGAGCTCAGAGGAGAGTAGGTAGGGCAGAGGGGGGCTATAGGCCCAGCAGACATCATCAATAGAGCTCAGAGGAGAGGAGGTAGGGCAGAGGGGGGCTATAGACCCAGCAGACATCATCAATAGAGCTCAGAGGAGAGTAGGTAGGGCAGAGGGGGGCTATAGGCAGGTGAGAGAAGGTGAGAGATGTTTAAGGGGGAGCCTCAACCTTTGTAAATGGAGGAAATAACAAGTTCAAAGTTGCTGGTGAATAGTCCCCCCTGTCTGAGTGTTAGCTCACACACTGTGTGTTCCATAAGAACGCAGGGCGGTTTAGATTCATCTCACACATCGTCTTTGCTAGAGAAACACTTCTGGGCCATCACCCAAACTGACATTCTTTTAAAGACAAGGAGGAGGAGGAGGAGGGGGGGGGGGGGTAAAGGAGGAGGGGGAGATAAAGGAGGAGGAGGGATACAAAGGAGAATTCAGGCGTACGGTGAACAGACTTTTCTCTTTGAGGTTCTAACTGATGGGCTTCCTGGGTAAAAGCCAGAAAGCGTCCAGGCGACATAAAGAGTCTCTGTCTACGTTGTGTAAAATATGAGAGAAATGACGAGGAGACGGGAGGACAGGGAGGTGGAGGACAGAGACGAGAACACTGACAGATGGAGAATAAGGGAGAGAGAGAGAGAATAAGGAAGAGAGAGAGAGGGAGAGAGAGAATAAGGAAGAGAGAGAGGGAGAGAGACAGAGAGACAGAGAGAGAGGAACACAGTGAGAGAGAGAATAAGGAACACAGAGAGAGAGAGATAATAAGGAACACACAAGAGAGAGAGAGAGAGAGAGAGAGAGAGAGAGAGAGAGAGAGAGAGAGAGAGAGAGAGAGAGAGAGAGAGAGAGAGGGCTTGTTGTTGTCCATTATTTCTTCATGTTTCTTTGGTTCTTCTTTAGACACATAGTCGAGGGCTCTGGTGCCTCACAGGGAAGTTTTAAACTTGTTGATGGAGGACATCTTTGTTGAAAAGTATTTTTTTCTGGATTGTGTTTTATGACGTGGTAATGTTGTCTGTGTTATGTGTGGTTGTAAACTGTGTGGATGTGTATTATGTGTGGTTGTAAACTGTGTGGATGTGTATTATGTGTGGTTGTAAACTGTGTGGATGTGTGTTATGTGTGGTTGTAAACTGTGTGGATGTGTGTTATGTGTGGTTGTAAACTGTGTGGATGTGTATTATGTGTGGTTGTAAACTGTGTGGATGTGTGTTATGTGTGGTTGTAAACTGTGTGGATGTGTGTTATGTGTGGTTGTAAACTGTGTGGATGTGTATTATGTGTGGTTGTAAACTGTGTGGATGTGTGTTATGTGTGGTTGTAAACTGTGTGGATGTGTATTATGTGTGGTTGTAAACTGTGTGGATGTGTATTATGTGTGGTTGTAAACTGTGTGGATGTGTGTTATGTGTGGTTGTAAACTGTGTGGATGTGTATTATGTGTGGTTGTAAACTGTGTGGATGTGTATTATGTGTGGATGTAAACTGTGTGGATGTGTATTATGTGTGGTTGTAAACTGTGTGGATGGGTATTAGGTATGGTTGTAAACAAACTGTATGGATGCAGGACTCCCTTGTAAAAGAGGCCTCAGTCTCAATGGGGCTCCCTGCTAAAGTAAAGGTTAAATAACATTTACATCTTTGGAATTTAGCAGACACCTTTATCCAAATCGACTTACATTTGTCCAAGTAAGTGAATCATCCATCAGTCATCACAAGAACAAGTAATCTATGCTAGGGCCAGAGGCAGTTACAATGCTAGAAGAAGGAAGAATTCATATATATTGACTGATCGACCCCCACCGCCCATATGGAATGTGTGCCCCCTCCCCCCCCACCGCCCATATGGAATGTGTGCCCCCTCCCCCCGCCCATATGGAATGTGTGCCCCCTCCCCTCCCCCCGCCCATATGGAATGTGTGCCCCCTCCCCTCCCCCCGCCCATATGGAATGTGTGCCCCCTCCCCCCGCCCATATGGAATGTGTGCCCCCCCCCCCCCCATATGGAATGTGTGCCCCCCCCCCCCCCCCCCCCCCCCCATATGGAATGTGTGCTCCACAGTGAGCAGCATCTACCAGCCTGACCTCCTGTCTCAGGTTCAGAGGTCAAACATGGCGAAGCGACGGCAGTGCGTAATCAACAAGAGCCTCCAGAACAAACAGAGCAGCTGACAAGGTGACAGGAGGAACAAGCCAGACGCCCTACCCTGTCATCTGACATTCAGAAAGATCCGGAACGTTTCCTGGTTTGCTGTCCCACCGCCTAATATGGAGGTTGACGTGGACGACATCTGGCTGAGGGCAGACGGGGTGTAAACAGGGTCAGACCTCTGACAGAGAGAGACGGGCGTGTTTACACGGTCTAGGTGACCTCTGACCCCTGTCTGTTGACAGACTCAGGCTCCTTTAGTGTCGTAGAACCAAGACAGCAGACCTTGGGACACCTGCGGCCCTGAGCAAGGCTGAACAAGTGTTCTGGGGGGTGTTACATCAACGTTGCTAAAGGAAAACCAGGCTTACTTTTGACAAGTCTCGTGAGATTTGAGATTTCTGGATTGTCCTTTAGCTACGTTGATGGAATACCCCCCTGGTTTTGGGCAATGACACACCCACACACACACACACGCACACAAACACACACGGCTGAAAGTGAAAAAACTAAATGGTGGGCGTTGTGAAGAGGCATCAAACATTCCTCCAGGCTGCAGTCTGTTGAAGGGCTTGGAGGTCGTCAGCCACAGGTGCGTCCCATCAGCCACAGGTGCGTCCCATCAGCCACAGGTGCGTCCCATCAGCCAATCAGAAGGAGCAGCACATCCATGGCCCGCCTCCTCAGACACACCACCTCAAAAGAGCAAATTGGTCATAACACACACACACGTGCGCATGCATGCATTCACACACACGTTGACACACACATACACGCATATGCGCAAGCATGCACACACGCACACACAGACACACACACACACACACACACACGCACACGCACACGCACATGCACACTCACACTCACAGAGTAAAGCAGCAAGCTTCAAAAGTTTCAATGCCAGACTGACTCAGTGTCGACGCCCATCTTTGTTAATGTTTGTTTACACAAACAAATCAACACAAGTCAGACATCCCAGCCAAGGTCGGAGCCGTGACACCATGTGACCAGGAGAGGCTGAGAGAGAGCGGCTGAGAGTGAGAGGCTGGGAGTGAGAGGCTGAGAGTGAGAGGCTAGGAGTGAGAGGCTGAGAGTGAGAGCCAGTGAGGCCACAGCGTCACACAGCTCAGCCTCAGACTGAGACAGAGAGTTTGGGCCATGAAATGAGTTTCTGAAGTGGAGCCGTGATGTTTAACTAACACCAGGCAGACTGGAGGCCCCAGATCATCTGCTGAACGTCTCATCCCATAATGCACCTCTCACTAGTGGGCCTCTTATGTATGAATGTCTCATCCCATAATGCACCTCTCACTAGTGGGCCTGTTATGGCCACTGACAAAGTTGACGGGTTAGGGAGAGGAGGAGGAGGAGGAGGGGTAGTGGTGGGGGTGGTGTGGGTTGTGGTGGTGTGGGTGGTAGTGGTGGTGGGGGTGTGGGTGGTGGTAGTGATGGTGGTGGGGGAGGTGGTGGTAGTGGGGTGGGTGGGTGTGGGTAGTGGTGGTGTGAAGTGCTATGCGGCAAACACTCAGAAGAAACAAACAAAAGCATCAACATTCAGAAGCGACTCTCACAGAAAGCATTGTGGATGTTATCTAGTCACGGAACACACACAATGGCAAACAAGTGATCTGGCAATGGCCAATGGCTGATGAAAGGCGCACACACACACACACACACACACACACACACACACAGTAGTAAAGCAGCAAGCTTCAACAGTTTTAATGCCAGACTGACTCAGTGTCGACGGCCATCTTTGTTTATATATCATTTTGTTTCACAAGCAGACTGTTTATGACTGTTTATGGCGTTAAACATTGTCGTGAAATATTCATTTTTAAAAAACGCCATGCATACATTAAGAATGTGTTGACTTGAAATGGACTCCACCATCTGTTCAGATGCTCTCAAGGACTATGACTGATTTAGTGTACAAACACAGTTTCACACATCTCAGACAGAAACAGAACAGAACATTAGCATTACCATTTGCTCTGACAGAACTCTACGGTTCTACAAGAACTCCAAGGGTATCACCACAGCTTCAGTGTACAAGTGTACTTCAGTGCTGGTCCTGGCCAAAACAAGCTGCATCTTTGCCAAGTCTCGCTCGGAAAAGAGATTCATATTCCAACAGACTCACCTGCATAGATAAAGGATCTTGTGAATAAAATAAATAAATAAACTCAGAATGCAACATACAGTATTCAGTAGTCAGTCTAATCTAGAACACTGCCTTCCTATTAGAGGAGGGGGGACCAAATGTGCGTGCTTGCTCAGAATATAAAGCAAAAGTTTCTCTATAGCAACAGTAACTTTACTTTAACTTCACTGTAGCCTCAGGTAAGAACCTTGAGCATCTCAACACTATTCAAAGGTAGTTTCAAAGGTCATTTAGGCCTGCAGCCCTGAGGTCACAATGATGTGATGTCATCCAACAATGACATGAGGGATAGAGTCTTGGGATGTGAACATTCTGGGAGTCAGGCAGTTGGAGAAAGACTACGCATTGGTAAGTCCTCTGTACCAAAAGGCAATGATTGTTATAAAACTGATATAATATCCTGATAATTTGTACAGTCTTGTGCACAGAAAATATTCAGGTTTGGCCTTGCCGTGCTCCTCTCTCCTGAACAGCTCCTCTCTCTGTCTCTTCAGTTCAGTGCGCAGGGCTAGGTTGGACTCTTCAACCTCTCTCATGGCCAAGCACATAGAACGGTTTGTCTCCTCAACCTGTCTCACAGCAAGACAGAGTTATTTTAGTTGGTCTGTGATCAGGCTGCTGGGCTGGCTGAGACTGGCTCTTGTTTCTGTTGTAAAAGAGAGAAAGTTCCTCTCTAACTGAGTGAGGTTGTCTCTCAGGGCATCAACCTCCAGGGTGTTGAAGTCAGGGGAAAGACATTCAGGAGACAGGGTGGAGGCAGGTTTAGGCTCATGGTGGGTCTCTATCTCTGGTTCTGACTTGAAGCTCTCAGCTTGTTGTTTAAACCTTAAGGGCTCTGCACACAGCGTGCGATTTCTGTTGCGCGTCAACGTTCCATAATTTCCATTGTTGTTATGAATGGAATCGAATTTTCGCCGTGCGGGGCCGTGTGCATTGCGATGCGATGTTCTCATAGACTTCCATTCAAACTTCAAAATGGAACGTTGACGCGCAACATAAATCGCACGCTGTGTGCAGAGCCCTTTAGAACACTGGAGTGGAACTCTGTCAGGCAGCTCTCTGGGCCTTGTATCAACACTGTGCCATTATGGTCATTATGACATCATAATCATACATTATGGGAGATGTTGATGGAGAATTTCCTCTCATCATGGAAGTCAATGATGACTTGTCTTCCATGGCTGACACCCCTCAGTCTTATGAATTTGAAAGCAGCACAAAAGGCAGTGTGCCAGGCGGTAGGGTAGAGGGTGTAAAATATAAGGTTACACCTCACCCTTCTCTCCTCTGGTTCACTACAGTAGTCAGAGAAAATATTCTCTGGGTGCTGTCTTAAAATCTTTTCTTTGTAGATCTTTTTGGCTTTAATACCCTGTATCTCAGGTGGGTATAGTAGTATAAGCTCATCTTCACATTTGAAAAATGCTTCTTGGTTGAAAATGGCTTGGGCCTCCATTATGACATCAGAGTTCTCAGCTATGCCTTTTTTGAACAAGCTAATGTTAAACTAGCACTTAGCTCTTTAGCTTTTCTTGGTTCAAATTTGTATCACGGTTTTATGAGAGTCCTTGGTTATTTTCAAGGTCTTACCGTCTCAGAATTAACCTCTGTAGTTAGTTAACCACGGGCAATTAGATGTTCTGTGATCCAATCAAAAAATCCTATAATTCAAGGCAAAAAACAGCAAAAAACTCACTCACTTTTCTTGCTTTCAGTCACCAGGTGATGAAGTCACATCACACATAATAACTCCCGTAGCTCAAGGACAATCATGCTAAAACACCCAGGCCCAACATGGACTCACAAAACGCTCTATATCGCTGGAACAGCCTCCGAATTCCAAACAAACTTGACGACGTTTCCCTTTGATACGTCGAGATACACGCCATGAACCGAAAACTATAAAGAAGAAAAGGGCACAGCAACATGACACATTTGTTGTTTTCCTCCTCCTCCTCTTACCCACGCTCTTTTCATCCTAAAAACCCTAGACCAAAGCACATTGCGGGACCCACTCTCTTGTAAATTAGGAGTCGGGAGCAGAGCAAATCACACACCTACGCACCCCGAAGACTCAACACATCTGCCTGAACACAACAGCCAGTGGAAGCAGAGTGAAACCCAGTAGCCTGTCTGTTAGAATTACGCTCAGAGCTTTTCCCCATTTATTTAACTTCTATTTATTCTGGTATTTACAGAAACAAGGCTGAGAGGAGCCAAAGTGTTGTTAATTATATTTCTAAAGTAAACAGCATAAAGCATTGGCAGAACGGCACGGCGAGGACAACGTTTTAATCAGGCAGCAAAATAGATTTGAATAAATATGAAATAATGCCACAGGAACTGCAGAACTACAGAGAGATGATTAACTGGGAAAGCTGTTTCATCACACATGTTCAGAGCATAAAGTGTGTCTAATGTCCATATGACTCCACATCCCCATAGCATCTGTTGTGTACGTCCAGTTGATGGTGATGGTGATGGCTCAATCCCAAATGAAAAACAGGCCCCATCTAAACATACAATATTAGACTGTGACTATCTGTCCCATTCACGTGGGACTTGGGCATAACTGCTCCACAGATGTTAACGGACGTGGACACACACGACATTTAAAACACTTCTGTGGTCTCAGACTGTTTGCTAAACAGAAAAGAAACCAAGAAACATCACCACTAATCAAGCATAATATCACGTCCACACTCCAGAATGGAAAACCGATGAACCACAAGCCCCAACAGACCAACAGACCACCAGACCCTCCAGAGCAGCTCAGTGTCGAACGTCAACATGGGCACTGATTATTCTCTCCCATTACATCTGAGTGCAGCCGCCACAGCAACAGGCTAAATGTTCACCCACAGCAACATGCTAAATGTTCACCCACAGACGCAGAAGCTAAATGACACCAGCCGGCTCTCCGGCCAGACGTGCCATCAGGCAACACATCAATGCCTAAATGTGTAGATTCAACAGGGCCGCCCTGTTAATTAGAGCCAACAGCATCTGCTGGGTGCAGCAGTCACCAGGAGGTGTGGAGAGGATAAGGTCACAGGGCGGCAGAGGGAACCAGAAGGACTGGCCTGCCCAGACAATCAGGAGTTTACATAGCGTAGCGTAGCCTGCCCAGTCATTCAGGAGTTTACCTAGCATAGCGTGGTGTAGCATGACATGGCTTGACGTAGTGTAGCGTAGAGTAGCATAGCGTAGTCTATTTCCTCCTCTTGTAGATTTTGGGATTTAGAAAGAAAGTACATATTTGCTAAGGGGCAGAAAGGCCTGACAGTTGTGTGGACAGGAGTGATGTCATCTCAACCATTAACAACAGAAGGATTATTCCGATGGAACAAAACTGCTCAACGGTAGCGGAACCCACCAGACGAGAACCTCGGGATGGCAAATCTTTTAATGAGGGATTATCGTAATCAGGATTAAAGAGCACGCCTGGATCACACCTGCCAGGTGTGTCCTCCCTCCCCTCGTCCTGCTGATAAAAGGGACAGAAAACATCTGAAGCCGATAGCTCCAAACATCCCTCCTTCCTAACATCCCTCCTTCCTATCATCCCTCCTTCCTAACATCCCTGCTGCCATGTTTACTCCAATTACTGGGGAACGCCTGAGGCTTGAAGCAGCATTGACCTTTGACCTGCTCCAGGGCTGATTGGCAACACTAATGGTCAACATACCAACATACTCTTCAGTTCTTTAATTCAAAGTCATGTTCTTTTCTTACCAGGCCGATGTTATTACCTTTCCTCCACACCAAAGGTTTCTCTCTGATCTCTCTAATCTGTTGTCTGTGTCTGTTTGCCCCAAAATGAACATTTTAATCCCCCACTTCTGCACCTCCTGAGCTTCACTTCTGCACCTCCTGAGGTTCACCTCCTGAGCTTCACCTCCTGAGCTTCACCTCCTGAGCTTCACGCATCAACAAATAGTTTTCAGTCCAAACAGCAGATTTTCAGAAAAACCATCACAGCACTAATCAGAACCTGTTCCAGACCGACACGGAACCAAAGAAGCTTAACCGCCTCCATCACCACCGTCATCAGCATCAGAGCTGACCAGCCTCCATCACCACCGTCATCAGCATCAGAGCTGACCAGCCTCCATCACCACCGTCATCAGCATCAGAGCTGACCAGCCTCCATCACCACCGTCATCAGCATCAGAGCTGACAAGCCTCCATCACCACCGTCATCAGCATCAGAGCTGACCAGCCTCCATCACCACCGTCATCAGCATCAGAGCTGACCAGCCTCCATCACCACCGTCATCAGCATCAGAGCTGACCAGCCTCCATCACCACCGTCATCAGCATCAGAGCTGACCAGCCTCCATGACAAACTTCAGAGCCAACAGGCTCACAGCCGCAGAGGACGACCCCCTGCTGGCGGGAAAGCTGAACACCTTCTACGCCCGGTTCGACGAGGGGCGAACGGAGGTAACCACAACACAGACACCACTCTCTCCAGCTCTCAGCAGCCTCACCCTCACAGAGCACGAGGTGAGACGCGTACTGAAGGCGGTGGACCCCAGGAAAGCCTCGGGGCCGGATGGCGTCCTGGGACGGGTGCTGAGAGACTGCGCCGACCAGCTGGCCGGGGTCTTCACCAACATCTTTAACCAGTCCCTGTCCCAGGCCACCGTCCCACCCTGCCTGAAAACCTCAACTATCATCCCAGTCCCGAAGAAAAGCACGGTGAGCTGCCTAAACGACTACCGCCCGGTGGCACTCACACCAATCATCATGAAGTGCTTCGAGAAACTAGTCCGGGCCCACATACTCACACGCCTCCCGCCCAACCTGGATCCATACCAGTTCGCCTACAGAGCCCACAGGTCCACAGAGGACGCCATAGCGACGACTCTCCACGCCACTCTATCCCACCTGGAGAGGGGAAACAGCTACGCGAGACTGCTCTTCGTGGACTTCAGCTCCGCCTTTAACACCATCCTTCCAGACAGGCTAGTGACCAAACTACTAGACCTGGGTCTATCACACTCTATATGTGCGTGGATCAAGGACTTCCTGACCGACCGCCTCCAGAGGGTGCAGGTGGGCCCCCACACCTCCACAGCCCTCAGCCTCAGCACTGGGTCACCCCAGGGCTGCGTGCTAAGCCCCATCCTCTACAACCTCTACACCCACGACTTCACCCCCATCCACCCCAGCAACTACATCGTAAAGTTTGCAGACGACACCACCGTGGTGGGATGTATCTCGGGGGGGGACGAGGCGGCGTACAGGGATGAGGTAGAGCAATTGAGCAAGCTGTGCAAGGTTAACAACCTGCTGCTAAACAAGTCAAAGACCCAGGAATTCATCGTAGACTTCAGGAGGAAAAAGTCCGAGATCCAGCCCCTGCTCATCGACGGAGAGAGCGTGGAGAGAGTCTCAACCCTCCGATTCCTGGGACATCACATGCGGGATGACCTGACCTGGAAGGACAACACAAAAGGCACCATCAAGAGGGCACAACAGCGGCTATACACCCTGAGATGCCTCAGGAAAGAACACAACAAGCAGGAGATACTGGTGGCCTTCTACCGCGGCGCAGTGGAGAGCATCCTCACCTACGGCATCTGCAACTGGTTCTACAGCTGCACAACAGCGGAGAGAAATGCGCTACAGTGAGTCGTGAGAACAGCACAGAAGATCACCGGCGCCCCCCTCCCCTCTCTGGAAGAGCTGTACAACACACGCTGTCTCAGGAAGGCCTCCAAGATCTCCAGGGACCCGACCCACCCTGGGCACGTACACTTTATCAGGCTGCCCTCGAAAAGGAGGTACAGGACCCCGGCCGCTAAGACAAACAGACTGAAGAACTGCTTCTACCACAGGGCCGTCAAGGCCCTGAACACAGCAAAGACCTAAGTTCTGGGCCCTGGACAGTCTGGACGGATTGTATGGCAGCTGCTGGACTGAAAAAATCAGGTGTAGTGCTGAGGCACAAACATGTACATTTCAAGCCTGCAAACTGTGACACTTTAAATAACGGAAAAAAATATATACTATTGTGCAATATGACAACCCTAGTTGACTATCTGTGCAGTATAGTACAGTGGATTGTGTACATAGCCTTTATTTATGTAAACCAGCTCCTTACCTTCTTGTGATTTTATTCTTTTTCTAAAAGTTTTTTTTTTCCCCTTTCCTAACACCAGGGGAGCCACCCCTCCTAAATTTCGTTGTTTGGTACCTGTACTGTAGCAATGACAATAAAGTCCATTCATTCATTCATTCATTCATTCATTCATTCATTCATGGGACATCAGCACATTAGCTGTGTTGGTCCTAAATATTTTTTTTTTTTTTTACTTGATTTCATCAAGGTAAATTAAATGGTTTCCTAACACTAAGCCAAAAAAACACTACA
The DNA here is from genome assembly GCF_963989245.1 of Nansenia antarctica. Taxonomy (NCBI): domain Eukaryota; kingdom Metazoa; phylum Chordata; class Actinopteri; order Argentiniformes; family Microstomatidae; genus Nansenia; species Nansenia antarctica. Next base: position 41,777,292 of record NC_137679.1, on the reverse strand, counting down.
TGTATGAGAAAGGACTTCATCAAATTATCATGTAATTCATAATCATGCACACCCCAGTTAAGTGTTGGATAAAAATGATAAATGCAGTACATGGTTTTGAACAGGAACATGCTGATCAGAAGGATGCCCTTATCCTTCCACTGTGGGTTCCAGGCCACTTTGTCCTGTGTGTAAGTGTACTATACCCATATATATATATACAGAGCATAACTTTATATGCAACATATGACATCCACAGTAGTAGATTATAAAGACATACAATGTAGTTGAGCATTTCTCAGCTTTAACCTTCATATGCCATTTGCTTGTGAGTTTGTGTCTATTGTATTACCCCCAAAGTGTCCTTTTTGCTTATTGTCCAGAATGCGTTATTCCCTGTAGGTAATGAGGCTACACCAGAAATACATTTTCTTTCTAGATTCGCAGTATTTCAAAACTCCAAGGGGATTCCCCTCTGAAGCGTACAGAACACTATTAAGGTTGCCCCAAATATTTTTTGCTCTGGCAGTCACGTTCCCCTGACCTGCCTGGCAGTCTCCTGACCTGCCTATGATGACACATTTCCAACACAACGAAAGAGAGACACAGAGAAATCCTCCTCATTGAACTTTTGCAAATAAGCATGATCGACCGACTTGCATGGTGTGAAGTGGTTCTGAAGCAGCAGTGGTACGAATGTTGTTCCTTTTTTCTCTCCTGTAGGAGGTGTGTACTTCTTTGTTTGACTTAGTTTTATTCTTGGTTGCCCAGGGGTGTTGCTGAGAAAATTGTTGCGGGATCCTGGACAGAGAAGACTGGTCTGGATTTGGAGGTATTGTTTGAATGTTACTATCATATTATAGCTATAGTCATAATTACCTACTATTCTCTAACTGTAACTTTTCTTCGTACAGGGGCTTCCGAGGCAGACCAGTGGCAATGACTGTGGTGTCTTCATGATAATGGTGAGTTATGGTAATGCCACCAAGTGATATGGCACACTTGATTGTTCCTTAAAACCATCAAAAAATGTGTAAATGTATGTAACAATGACTGACCACCACTTAGACCTGACCAACATTCTGTTTGTGCATTTGCAAATAAAAAGCTGTGCAATAAAAGGTATTAAGGAACATTCATGTGTGCAGACCTCTCATATCACTTTCCTATGGAGTTATCAGCCATGTACATTTCATTGAATGTGTAGCCCCTCCAATGGTGACATTAGTGTAAATCATCTACATTTTAGTATAACTGGTAAACGTGTGGCTTTAATCACTTCATGACACAGGCAACAGTCCACGCCATTGCAGCTGTAAACTGTGTTTCCAATGAGAAAGCCATGGAAATGTATACATGTGGACCACAGTATGACTTGAGGTAAGCTGGAAACATGAGGAGAGTGCTAATACAATTTCCATGACAGTTTGCAACCACTGATGAATGTGAGTTTCTTAAATTATTTATTAATCACTTCTTTATAACATTTTGTCTCAACAGTGAGAAGCAGCTATAGCGCATCTCACAAGATGCGACTCAATGCGCTTCAATCAAGACATCATTGCTGTTTGCACTTTATCGCAAGTGCTCTTTCAACATTGTCTCTATGGTCTTTCAGCTTCCTTTTCTGTTCTTTGCTCAAATTTTCGACCATATAATGGTGAGATACAAATAAAACTTGAATTGATTTGATCCCTTGTACACTTTTTTTGGCATTTGTGTTGCAACACACCTGTACATTCTGCACTCTACCCTGTTAGGCCCTTATTTTACTCTAGACAGAAGGGTTGTAACACTTGTTATTAATTCCATTTGGTATACCTCATAAACTTTCTTGCATTTCTGGTGTTTGCATTTTACATATTCTAAATATATGCTATCTACATGTCGCACTGGATGGGGTTAGTGCTGTTGACTCAACCGAAAGTAAAGACTAATTCACAGAGTGTATGAAGATTCCAGTAAGGGTTTTGTGAAGGAGCCCTAGTGCTGTTGACTCATCAGAAATAGAATGTTTTATTTAGCTCATCAGTGGGCACTCAGCACCATGGACACCTCCAGCCCAGCACCTTGCACCACGGTTCCTGCCCTGCTCCATGGATTACAACGATGATCGCCTGACCCTTGCCTGACTCCACCAAGTCCTTTGCCTGACCCCTCAAACCTGTAAAAAAAAATAAAGTCCCACACCTGGGGTCATTGACATTCTTTTATTTATATACAGTTAGGTCTGGAAGTATTTGGACAGTGACACAATTTCCATAATTTGGGCTCTGTATGCCACCACAAATCAACTCAGACCTTTTACCTGCTTAATTGATAAAGAAATAATGAAGGAATAAATAGCCCACACTGGCCCATGAAACAGCTTTTGAGTCAATTGTCTAATTACTTTTGGTTATTATATATAAAAGAGCTATAATTCATAAACCCTTCCTTCAATTTGGATGTGAATACCCTTAACCTAAAGCTGAGAGTCTGCACTTTAAGCCCAGTCAATTCTGTTGGAAATATCATATAAGATACGTTAGATCCAAAGTATCAAGGAGTATTGCAGTATTGTGCAGGGCAAAACATATTCTGGAACAGAGGATGTTGTATACTCTATATTGTTGTCTTGTCTTACCCTATTTGAGTTACTGTGTGGAGATATGGGGAAATGAATATAAAAGCACTTTAAACCCATTGATTACACTACAGAAAAAAGCTATGAGGATTGTACATAAGGTTGGATATCGTGATCACACTAATAACTTGTTCCTAATGTCAAATGCCTTAAAGCTCATGGACTTATTCAAATTTAAATTGGCACAGTTAATGTATAAAGCAAAGACTCAAGAACTCCCACGTAACATTAACAAATGATTTATAGAGAGGGATAAGGGGAGAGGTCATTTGAGAGGTAACCACAACTTTAACAAGGGTTATGCTCGCACCCATCTCAGGAGCAGGTGCATATCATTCTACGGAGTTACCATATGGAATGGGCTAGAGGGAAATATGAAGGAAAGCAGAAATATTGCTCTATTTAAAAAAAGGTTTAAATTATTTTTAATGAAAAAGTATTAGAACGGATGATACTGAAATATATGTATTAATTAATTGGATTATATAATGTAAGCATAATTGTTAAGTATAAACAGGGGTAGGACAGGCTTCTTCCTACTCCTTTTCGAACAATTGATAGGACTGTACTCTACATATTAGTTATTAGTTATTTATTATTTTTATTTTTAAATCATGTTCGAAATAAAGATTCATTCATTCATTCATATGCATTATATGACTGTAACTTGTGTATGACTGTAACTAAGATGTTTTGGTAAACAGCTAAAATAACACAAATTCTGTCTGTGACCAAATATATATGGGCCTAACTGTAGAATCCATTGCTGGATCATGTTCATTGGTTTCCACCGTAGAAGGCGATGACGTAGTCTATGCAAATATGCAGGCGCGGTATGATGACGCGCTCCAACCACTCCAACCAAATATGGTCCATCAAGTTTCCGGGTGATAGGCGTGATGTCCGCAGCTGGATATACTTGCCGGAAGGACCCGGTGATGACGTCATCAAAAGACGACACCGTGTTGATAACAACTTTCATTCTCCTCTGATGTGAGTCCGTCGAGGTCGCCAGCTTGGGGGAAATCTAGTTTATTTCTGGAGTCATAATTTAATATAATCTATGTGATTTCTGGATGATAAAGGTAACGTCTCTATGACCATATAAGGACAGCAGACTTCCGACAGGGCCGTTTGGAGCAGCGCCGGTATCTCCACATTGGTGAAAACGCAGAAATGTAAGTAACACGTGTTCGTAGCAGCAAGTCTGCATCGCATTGTTTCATTGTTCGTAATGGTGGTACATAGATAGATAGATACATAGATAGATGGTGTAATGGTGGTTGTTTGTGGAGGAAAGTTTAAATGAGGTCAACATACTAATCAGAAGAGATGTTGTATCTGTTTGATCGTTTTACCGGAATACACCACGGATCAAACACATGTTCTGATGAGTGTTTAGATTTCATATCAACATTCCGCCAGAAAGCCCATCAACAAACACGTTTTCCTCTGTCCTTTGTGCAACTCGTGTGAGGCCTTGGATTGCAAAGTCAAAACACGAAACTCTGAGCTCACTACCTTCTCCAGTTGAACATGAACTAATCTATTTCAATGCTGCCATTGTTTGCGAAGTTACAAGATCCGGACATCCCGCCACTTTGTTCAAAGGATGTGAAGTTGTCATGTCTTTGCTCCTGGAGATGTTGTAGTTGATCCCAAAGTGTGTTCAGACCCAGGCAGCGAGACCAGCAGGACAACACATCTACATCTTAACTATCATTCTATCTACTGGATACTACTTTGTTTCCCATCATAGTTAGCTATATTACTGTAGTATAGTTTACTTAAACACACACATGCATGGACTGTATTACTTAGGGTTAGGCTTTTTGGCTATGAAAGAATGTCTGCTGACAAAGGGGTGTTTTATGACATCCTTGTTTTATGACATGTGTTTTAACACATCCCTTTGTCTCAGAGACATAGGTTTTTGCCTCAGGAAGTGGATGTCCTTATATGGGCATTTTAGGATGACTACCTGTGAATCTGCCCTGACCTTTAACCTGGAACAACATTAGGCCAGAGTGACATCATATGTGAGTGCCCCTCTTTCACACCCAGGTCACCAACTACAGTGGCTGTGTTAGGAATAGCGTACTAGCATACTACTCATACTAGATATGACGTAGATTTTGAGTATGTAGTACGTTCACACTGTACAGTATGCGAGATTTGAGTATGCGAGAAATTTAGTAGGCGAGCAGTTACTTCTGTGAAAATTGAAGTCAGTTACGATGGACACTAGCTCGGGTCCTATTTCCCAAAATGCATTTCGCGTCCAGGGTTGCAGAGTTGCGTCCAGGGTTGCCGGATGGGGCGGGTTACCGCAGAATGGGCTACTTGATTTTGAGGTTATAGAAAGTTTAGGCTGTAAATTGTCAATCCCATCTGGCAACCCTGTGCGCTTTCAGCCTCGTCAAACTGCGTCATGCAAACTTGTCATACAGCTTTTGTTTACATTGTCCGATAGCCTGGGAATCGAAAGCTTGCAATAAACATCGTTTTTTGCACAGATTTGAGTGTGCAGTTGCTGCTTTCTTGCACTCTATTTGATACTCTTCAGCTGCAGCACCCCAGCTAAGTCTGATCACGGATGAGCGGTGGTATTTTCACTATACTGGGAATTAACATGGTGAAATGCGTTCTTAGTAGGGTTGGGTACCGAAAACCGGTACCGGTATGGTACCGGTTACTTTACATTCGGTACCTACCGAACCGAATTACAAGAGAGATTTCGGTTCCTCGTTTCGGTTCCTCTGTCGCCCCCTGGTGTCCGAAACGGACGTTACATGCAACCGCACGTGACATCGCCTGTTAAAGTTCCACTCAGTGCATGTAATCCGAGACTGAATCGCTCTCAACAAGTGCGAGGCGACGCGCTTGCAAAACAGTTTTGTGATTGGTCTGAATTTAGCGGGAAATTTGGATTTCAGGAAATCCCTCTCCTTTGCGTCTCTCCATCACTTTAACAACGACATTGGCAGGGGAAAAGAATTGGAGTCGAATTTTTATTGACAACGGATTTACATGCTGGAAAAACATGCAGCTAAAATTCAGGGAACATTTTGACTAGTGTTGTTCCGATACCATTTTTTGATCCCGATACCGATACCTGACCGTGCAGTACTTGCCGATACCGAGTACCGATCCGATACCACGGCGTTTTGAAAAAAAAAAAAAAAAAAAAAACGCATACTCACCTCGATGTAAAATTATTGCTAACACTTAGTCTGGCACTGCTCAAAACCTTTGTAAAACAGGAAAAAAGACCAACAGAGAGTGAATGCTATAGAACTTTTTTTTATTATCTACCTGGTATGGTGACAAGAAAATCAACCCCTTATAAAACCTGAAATGTGGCTCTCACAGATGCCAATCAGTGCAATATCCATTTAAGATATAAAACAGTCGTAGTAGTAGTGCAACAGCAAGTGAACATTTAAAGCAGTTAAACTGAGCAGTTAAACTAAGCAGGGACAGTGGGGAGACGTCGCTGGTCCAAATATCCGTAGTGAAGCTGATGGCCTGCACCTTTCCTAGCTTATCTGAAACATGCTCAGTCACCTTCTTATTGAGGGCAGGGACGGCCGTCTCCGTGATGTATTTGCGACCTGGTATTTTGTATTTAGGTACCGCGTGAGCCATAAAAAGGCGGAATCCCACATTGTCAACAAAGGAGAGGGGCAGGTCACAGAGCACAATCATTTCAGACATTTTCTCAGTCATCTTTCTTGCCATTTCACTCGTCGCGTCCCACTGGTCCTTTTTATGGAATGCGCTACTCAGCGTTTGTTGTTTTGGTCCATCCGTTCTCTTGCTCACTGTCGCTGCAGTAGATGACAGAAACTCGTCGTGCTCTTTAATATGTTTTAGCTTTAAATGCTTAATTAAGTTGCTAGTATTGAAACTGGCAGCTTTAGTGCCACCCCTCGACACATTGAGACCGCAAATTGTGCATTTAGCCGTTGTACACACCGGACTATCCACCTTGAAATATCTCCAAACCGCCGACATGTTTTCCTCTATAGCATGCGTGTTTGTTTTTCCGCGATAGTGAAGTGAAAACAAAAGCTGCCACGCCATTGGTTGAGAGCAGCTGCTCTGGGAGGAGCATGCCTGGGCATGTCTGCGCATGTCTGTGTTAGGAAGGCGGTGTCAGGTTACAGACAAGCTGAGAAAAACGCAACGTGGTATCGGGAGTTATTATTTGTTAGTACTCGCCGATACCGATACCAGCATTTTTGTGCGTATCGGTGGCTATGCCGATACTAGTATCGGTATCGGAACAACACTAATTTTGACAATAAGAGACACAAGGAAGCTGTGGTCGCGTGGTCTAACTATAGTACAGGGCAATATGCGCAGGGCAAAAATAATCTAAAATCATCATGAACAGAACGGCGGAGGTACGGGTAAGCAGGGCTCATGTTCTGGCATCAAAGGTAAAAGTTGGTTTCCTTTAACTCAGCTGATGCATTACCTTGCTGTTGATTGTTTACCGAATGCTCCATCTGACTGTCACACTGTGATTTTACAGTTAATGAGTAACGTTAGCCCGTTTTGTGCGTGTACTCTCATGAAGGCCTACTTCATATTGATAAGCTGATAATCTTTCAGTGTGTGTGTGTGTGTGTATGTGACTGTCAGTCACAAGTTTATATTCTACGGACGTTGTTCAGTGCTGTATGCGCGTTCCCGGTTCTGTGTGTACTCTTGTATACTTCATATTCAATGAGCTGATTATCTTTCACTGTGTGTGTGTGTGTGTGTGTGTGTGTGTGTGTGTCTTGGGCGTATCTGTCAGTCACATGTAGGCTATATTATACGGTAACCTATGTTCAGTGCTGTAGTTCCCCATGTTCTGCTGCAGCTGTAGCATCAGGATATGTTGGTATTTGATCACCTTATATAAAACATCGCTGCTCAGCATTAATGGCGTGCACTCGGAAAATCGCGTCAGTGACCACCCCGCAAGGCCGCAACTGATGTGGAAAATCCCGGAGGAAACACTTACTGTATATATTTATTTATTTTTATCAAAAGTACCGATTTAAGTACCGTTTCGGTACCGGTACCGTTTTTAAAGTATCGATTTGGCACCGGTATCGAATAAAACCAAACGGTACCCAACCCTAATTCTTAGACCAGGCTAGTCGCCATGATTACAAATATGCCACTTGAAATGCATGAAATCCAAGTTTATTTGTGTCTTACACACATGTTCACCTAGTATTTGACTGCTTGTAGCCAAATCACGAATGATCCCAGTATTGTAGCTTCAGACAGACAAGTTGGTTGTAGTGCTTGCCCACGATATGTTATTGCTCATATATTTATTTTAATCATGTTATTTTACCAACTGTTAAGACAACACAACAATATAGCAAGCTAGTTACTTGAGCTAGCTAAAGATATTGGCCCCCCAAATCATTTTACAACGTGTTGTAATTATGTTACGATATTTCTGTCGAGTGAGTGAAGGTAAGCAACGTAGGGTGCGTTCGTACAATCGCTCTGAGAGCGCCGGAGCGCACACTGGGTGCAACGTCATAAAGGGACCAGGTAATTTGATTGGACAAGAGGCATTCCATGAGTGCTGATCATATTTCCAGGGCGAATTTACGAACGCAGCTAGCGAACAGAAGACGGAAAAAATCGTCAGATCAGATATATGGGTTATTTTGGTAAACTGGACACATTTTGGGAATATATGTGGTTACTTTCTCGCCTGAAAACATATTAAAACTTCATAAATGACATGTTAACACTTGTAAAGCCAAAATTACATATTTTAGCTAATGGAGTTTTAAAATGGAGGTTTAAATTCGCCGTTCCCGGCGAAATGCATTCTGGGAGGCAGTATGCAGTAGGCAGTATGCAAATGGTCGGCTGGTTTTCACATACTTATTATGAATTTAGTAGGCAGTATGCAGTATATACTCATTGAGTATGCTAGTATGCAGTATGCTAGTATACCATTCCGAACACAGCCAGTGATTGTGATAGGTCACTGTTTGAAACTGTATTTACATATTGTAGGCTGATAATTGTAGTCTCTGCCCTTCTCTCTTGATCCCAGCACCACCAGCAGCCAGCTCTCACATATTTTGTAAACCTGTACTTTGTTTAAATAAATAGTCTCAAAACTCAAAAGTATATTCTTGATTAATATCCAACAAGTAACTTAAGAAGACACAACATTACTTACTTAGCTAGCTTACTTTACTTATCAAATGTACACATGAGGCAAGATACAATGATATAATGGTAAATAATAATAACGTTGTGTCCGTGTGTATGCATTTATCATTAGTCCATAAAGCATCTAGTGGCACTTCGCTGTAATGAAAGCTGTAATGAAAATAGAAGACAGTTAATTTAAAATGATTGGCCACTGTTACCAACACACCATTATTACAAAATACTACTATTTTGATAAAATAGAATACAATGACAATGACATAAGTGCTGGTGACTCACATCAAGGTCTCATCTCTCAGAACCTCTCGCCTTCATCATTGTGCAACACAAGTTTCAGGTCAGAGGTGTGGACACTCCTATAGTGTAGGCTTGCATGCTTTCCGTAGACTCTCATGAACATATGGCGCTTTTCCACTACGATGCAGACCTGGTGCCGACCTGGTGCTGACCTAGGTCTGCCCGCTTCGGTTCCCTTTTCCATTCGTCGGTCCGGGTCGCTTCAGTCCTAGGTCCCAGGTACCACATCCGAGCAGGGTCCCAGGTCCCACACCGTTGATTGGTCAATGGACAATCGTCATCCCATGTCCCATCCCATATTATTTCTTCACAACCGCCATCTTGAAAATACCACATTCACTAGGAAAATGTCACTACATTTTCTGTAATAGCTTATTAATAAAGATTCGGAAAATTATGCTGACCATCGTATTATCTTAGTTTAATGTCATTTCAATGAATCATAACTTTTATTTACAACAAGCACAACACAAAAATCGCTATTATGCACCGTGTTTGTCCGTGAATAACACCGGCTGTGGAGGTGGTAAAAAAAACACAATACTCCTTTGCTAACTTCACCATCTGTCTACGGTCATTTTGAGCCCTTAACCACCGCGCTGACACCCCGAGAAGTTATGCTTTTAACCGTAAACTCGATGAACCGGGAGTTCGCCAGCAGCCGTCCAGCCATTTTCACCATTCACTCATGAGTCAAATGCCGGTTTTAACAGGGAATTCGCTCCGCGCTGTGTCCACGGTGATAGGAGTGGATGATCGACTCCATTCAAAAACTTTTGAATTCCCTGGCTTCTCCTCTTTCCGGACACGTTTGAATTGTTATCCTAACCCCCGGTAAACCGAAGTTATTAACCCGCAAACGGCACCGTGTTTGTCTGTGAATAACACCGGCTGTGTCATGAGTCAAATTCCGGTAGATTCGCGTCTTGTCTGCGTTTCCCGATGATGATACTACAGTTCATAAAGCAGACAAGTGAAGGCAGTGGTTTTAAGGGTTCAAAAAACATGACTTTATTATGTGTACATAGCTTCCTCTCTCTCTTTCTCTTTCTCTCCCAAAAAATCACTGCTGTGTACACCCGGAAGCTTTTTGCCAGGCTGCGTGTGACGCGTAACTCCGCCTACTATCGACGACTCCTCCTACTAGTCCGGTTCGGTTTGTGTAATGGAAACAGAACAGATCAAAAGTGACCCGACCTGACCCGACCCGACCCGACCCGGGCCGGTCAATGGAAAAGCGGCTATAGAGTACTGTATGTGTTGAAGTCATCCTGTACTGTAAGAAGTAGGCTAGTGAAATCATTTTAATCCACAGTATTATTCAACAGCAAATCTACAAATCAATGAATTAATCCTAATCATTATTTTTGATTCCGTACAACATTACCGTTTATAACAAAAGCACTTGCCTTTTCTATAATTTATTATATCTCTAACAAAGCTAGCTAGCTAGCTAAAATGCTACCACTTGTTTGGCTACCGTAGTAAACACACACACCATAACTTTTGTACGTTCGTACACAACAAACAAAACCGCTAAGTCAGCTAACAAAAACAAACAAGCTTCTAACAAAGCTAGCTAGCTAGCTAACAAGCTAACACTGATGTGGCTAATACTAGGGCTGGGCAAACGATCAACATTTCTTTTTCGATAATCGCAAGAATTAACGATCAATTATCGATTAATCGGCAAGCTTTTTTTTTCATTTCCCCATTCCTTGGGGAAAAAACTTTATTTGTGTTGCTATTGCACACATTCATTCATTCACATTCAAACTAGACACTACAGTCAGATAACAATCCTCTTAAACAAGGCAGTGAGTAGCTTAAATTGTTTAACTTAAAAACACATTTTACGTTATAAATAAAAATATAGAAAATAAGTAACTCACCATAGGAGCAGTAAAAAAACAGTTCACTCACAAATAGGAGGATGACTGAAAACGTTAGTGTCCTTAAGAGCGTCCAGCTTAACTTAAATTTAAACTCCAGCGAGAGACTGTAGGCGGCAGGCCTACTGGTTCTTGTTCAGAAAGATGATCATGTTAACATGTTCAGGGGTGAGACGAACGCAATCTGGTGACACGTGGACAAACTTATTTCCATTATTATTATTATTATTTAAAAAAATAATAAAAAATAAAATTAAAAAATACGATTATCGAGCAAAATATTTTGTGATCGACCAAGATCCTTATCGATCAATTATCGATCGTCGATCATTGATGCCCACCCCTAGCTAATACACACAAACTTGTTTGGTAAGCCTAGTGAACATACACACAGCTTATGTAGTAGCATGTAACTCACTTACCCCAAAACAAAGCACAAGGTGTCTCGACAGACCACAGTCCCGTGAATAGAATGTTGATATAGAATGTTGATGGGTCAATGACGTGACGTGTAAATTATGTGTCCGTATGTAATATTTTCTAAAATTAACAATTAATATATATATAAATTAACACTATTTGCTCTCCTTTATTGAATACACAAATAGTTTATGGTGATTTTTTACAAATTCAGGCACTTTCAGCTCTTTAAAGGGTCAAAGTCATTCGGTACAACCGTCCGAACACAAATGCAACCAGCTAATGTGCCATTAAAATTAGGGATGCACGATATTATCGGCACCGATATTTATCAGCCCGATAATGGGAAATTAATGTTATTAAATATGTATTCGTTTTATACAATTTTAGCCGATATAGAGCCGATAATATGAAGCCGGAAATATTTCTGCTTCCGGTGTCCGCGCTCATGATGCTGCGCCTGCGTACAGCCACGCAGTGTATAGACGAGAGCGAAACATGGCTTCCCCGGTGTGGACATTCTTCAGAGTTTCTGAGGCAGATAGTGCGTTTGCAATTTGCAACACATGTTCGACAAAAGTTCGGAGAGGAGGGCAAAGGTCTACGAGTTACAACACAACAAATCTCATAAGTCACCTTAAGATTCACCATTGCAAGCACGCTGTTATCAGAAGCACTATATCAAGCACTAGTTAGCAGAAGGTAGCCTAGCCGCGAAAAAAAAAGCTGCTGTGCCTATTGAACACGCATTTGAAAACTGCAGGAAGTTTACTCGAGACTGCTTGAGCCTTTGAGCTATCAATGAAAAAATAATGGAGTTTATGGCCCTCGACGACCAGCCTTTCTCTGTAGTAGAAGATAAAGGATTTCGCCAGCTAATTTCACATTTAGAGCCCCGGTATACACTCCCAAGCCGCCACTATTTTGCAGACGTGTGCCTGCCTGCTCTGTATGATACAGTCGCCGAGACTTTCAAAATAAACCTTTTTAATGGCTTCTGTGTGCTTTAGACTTGCGTAGAATCGATTTTATTTTTATTTAAAAAGTCAGACCGGAAAATGTATTATTGTCGCCAGACCCACTGCGTGGGAATACGACGCGTGCAGATGAGACAACATCAAAACGTGCACTTATTGCTCGTGTGACATTGGTTAATGGACGAGCATTCTAATAAAAATAAATTTACAACGTTAAGCTGCGCCCAAAACCTTGATATGTTGCCATGTGAAATGAGACAAGAGGCCACGATATGATAATCGCCGTAGGAGGCGATTCGACTGTAGGCATGTGAAGTTATAATTTCTTCAAACTTGCAGTGGTAGCAACGGTGTGTGTGGTTTAGTAAATATAGCGTGTGTGTGTAGCTGTACGTGTGTGTGTGTGGCCCTCCTGTGAGAGGTGTGTGTGTACCTGTGAGAGGTGTGTGTGTGTGTGTGTGTGTGTGTGTGTGTGGCCTCCTGTGAGAGGTGTGTGTGTACCTGTGAGAGGTGTGTGTGTGTGTGTGTGTGTGTGTGTGCGTGCCATATCTCAGTATGTAGGCTATGCAGTGTACGTAAGTGTGTGAGTTTATTCTGTTATTTATGCTATTATATCTAGTATTGTGTTGAGAAGCAATGGAAATGAATCAAGAATTGATAAAGTAGGCTAACTTACATTATCATTGTTCTATATGCAACAGAACAGATCACCCAGCATTGCTAATGAAAAGAATCAATGAATGCGAGTCTAATACCAATACTTGCTCAATAGGTCTATAAAGGTCTTAAATGTAACTTGTTGAAACCTGCAGGAACCCGCATAATTAATTTAGGAACAGGTTGCTTACATTAATTATGCGGGTGTTACGGTCAGGGCCATCGCTACTTACACACGCATCATTGTTAGACCACTGTTAATGATAGAGCTAACCATCTACGGACAAAAAAAGTGTCACCTTTTTGGTCCATCGCCAGTTTACACCCCTGCGTATGTAAACCATGAAGGCCACGTTTATGATGTCTTTTATACAGCCATATCGACTGACTTGGGTCTGTGTTTGCTTGGTGCCTAGTAATGGATCAAGACTTTTGTCTAAAAAGCAAAATATATGTAGGCTATTATCCAGTCAGTAGGCCTACAGTTATGTATTTTAAAAAAGATCGGTATCGGTAGATCTTGAGGAAAAAAATCGGTGATCGCACTCAGGCACGCAGTTTGTTTTGACGAGACGCGAGCGAAACATGCCTTCCCCGGTGTGGACATTCTTCACAGTTTCTGAGGCAGATATTTCAACACATGTTCGACAAAAGTTCGGAGAGGAGGGCAAAGGTGTCGTACAAGATGTGTCGTTGAGTTACAACACAACGACACATCTTGTAGCGGGTAGATAGTAATATCCCTCCCCTGGCCCCTCTGTTTTCCCTTGATAGCTGACAAGCTAACGGGTGAAGTAGCGAGGCCTGCTAGCAGCTAGCCTACAACCCCTAGCCAGCAATGGCTAACGTTGAGGCTAGCGGACCTAGCACAGCCGAGACGTAAATGGCTAGCTGGGACACCGACTCTAAGTGCGCAGCGTGTCTGGGATTAATCCACGCCCAGGCCGCTGTTATCTCTACCGATGAGTGTATCCACTGTGCAGTGTTCCCCAAGAAACTTCTCCGCTGACGGCTAAGTCGCATGGCAGGAACCATAGGAACAACGTTTGAGGTTGCTAACCTGTTAGCCGACAAAGCTAACGCGATGGGTAGTCGCGAAAAAGGCTGCGTTCGTCAATTCGCTCTGGAAATCTGACCCGCACTCGCGGAACGCCTCTCGTCCAATCAAACGAATCGGTCGCTCTGTGACGTTGCACCCAGTGTGCGCTCCGGCGCTCTCGGAGCGAATTGACGAACGCAGCCGAAAGTGTTTCTCTCATGACAGTGTCGCGAGCCAGTCTTGTCCTCATTAGCAGAACCAGTGAATTTGGTAATAGAGGTAACACATTGCCCCGCTGGTACCGTGTTCAACACGGTAGTATAGTATTCCACGGTAGTACCGTTGTATAAAGCTTATGGTATAGTAGGCACCGTGACATTTTGGCACCGCGGTATATCGTTGGTACCGGTATATCGTGCAACACTAGCGAGAATGACTGCTCACATACATATGTAGAGCCAAACATGGTCAATACGGCAATACTAACACGCTGCATTGTGTGGTATGTCACAGGAAGCTCGTTCCAAGTTTTCAGAATCAGCTGGTCTTCAGGTTGAAGTTTTTTCATTTCTGTCCACTTGTGTTCCCTCGCCAGCTCTGCTCGCTGTCGCGCAAGACTTTCCAACTCTCCATTAAGTGTCTTGAACTTACTCATCCACATGTCTGATGCCTTCAGGTCAGCAACTTCCAGCTCAAAGTCTCCCATAGAGACCCCAGGGATGCATGTCAGGTCGATTTTGTCCACTGCACACTCATGTGGATGAGTGATGAACTTGAAAAAACCAGTGCGCGCACGAAATTCTCCAAAACGTGCTTTGAATGACTGCAGGAGATTGGACGTAAAGCCAGCTAGCTTTTTAGCGTTTTTTTTCTTTAGCAAACTCCATGAAAGACGTGAATAAATCCTCTCCTCTGGTTGTCCCTTTCATTGGCAAAACAGCCAAGCTTTCCTCACGCAGTGTGTCACCTGCAGCATACCTGGCAAATATACTGAACTGAGATAGATGGCTAACATCTGTTGACTCATCTAACGCGAGAGAAAAGTATGTCACCGTCACCGTGACACCCACGCAGTTGCTGTTGACTCGTCTGCACTCTCCGCTGTAGCTCCTCGCATGCCTTTTTTTCTGCTGTCCCCCGCTGGATATTTAGATGCAAATGAAGCATGATGCGTATCGAAGTGCCGCTTTATATTTGACCGTTTCATCGATGCAATTTTATCATTGCATATTAGACATACCGCAGATCCTGTGATCTCCACAAATGCAAATTCCTCTGTCCACGCAGCCTGGAATGCACGGTAATCATCGTCTTTTTTACTTTTTGCCATCTTTCTCGTTACAAGGGTTGAAGCGTATAAGCTAGTTCACTATCTGATCAAATAGTTTTTTATTTATTCACCTTTACAACGACCTCTGACACTCTCGCGAGACATTGGTTCCCGACCCAACCCACGGGTCACGGGTCATGGGTCCCGTGAAGAGTCCCGTGAAATTTAACTTCAAAACTAATTTCTGCTTACTTTAAAATGACACAGTATTATTACGCAATATCACAAGTATTTTAAAATCAGTACCAAACCGAAATTTTTATTTTCGAATTATTATATATATAATTATTATTTTTTTTTTACTTTTCAACCCAATTGTCTGGGAGCCATATGCCGTCACCGGAAGAGCCATATATGGCTCGCGAGCCATAGGTTCCCGACCCCTGATGTAACGTCATAGGGTGGGCTAAAACAATAACTTGTGATTTGTCTACCATAATTGCCGCGGCTGCTACAGCTCGGAGGCAATTTGACATCCCTGTAACAATTTATGGTAGAGTTTTGCTGAAATAGGCCACTGGTCTCATTGAATCGCCATGTAATTGCGCTAGCACTGTCGATACCACGTCGCCATCATCTGCAGTGTACAGGTGAAAGATCAGGTTATAATCCGGCAGTCCTAGAGCGGGACTGTGACATAGAAGGAATTTGATATGTCTGAAAGCTTGTTTCATGTCCTCATCCCATAGAATGGTGTTAGTCGCTGTCTTTAATGTGGCCTTTCTCAGCACAGCATCATAAATAGCATATTCAGCTAGCCAGTTCCTGCAGTAGTTTACTAACCCCAGGAAGGAAAGTAACTCAGTCTTAAGCGGGGTACACACATAAGGATTTTCTAAATCTTAACCGAAATCTTATCTGAGACAGTCCCCACACATGAAGAAACAAAATCTTGGATTGAACAGCCTTGATCGTATTGTGTGTGGTGTGCGCCAATTTCCCCATTTCAGCACCCCACAGACATAAAGATTTTCGTTACGACAGACTCCAAACTCTCTAGTCTCGTTCCCCAAGCCAGAAATCTCGCGTGAACCCATCCTTTTAATATTGCCTTTATGGATATGATTTTGTTTGTGGTTTATTTTCTCTTATTGATATGCATTAAGTGTTCCTTGATGTTTATTTGAAACATAAATATTGACGGGAGTGGAACTATGTACAAGCCTTCTGGGCTTCGTTCCCTCCTTGCACAATCTCTTGTGTGCTAAATAAATAAACTAAACTAAATTACAAAATAATTAAATTAAGATTATATAATGATTAAAGCACTTTGAGCCGCAACGTTTGCAGGAAAAGCGCTATACAAATAAAGTTATTATTATTATTATTATCTAACGTAGTACCCTGACTGACCTGTACGATTCAACCATGTGCGACAGGGCAAAAAAAGTGCCGAATAACGAAAAGAAGAAGTCAGCTCGCTTCTTGATTGGCTACATTATAGTTGGACTCGCGAGCAGGGTTGCCAGATGGAAATGACATGTTCCACCCTAACCACAGTCTAAAACCGCTAATTCCACCAAACAATCTGGCAACCCTGTGATTTCTGCTCGTAATTATTGAACACATTTCACATTTACGATTGCCGGCCACGCCCATTTTCCGAGCAGGTTGTCGGGAGAGTTGATTGCACAATTGAAGAGAATTGACTCTTAACACACCTCACACCACAGGATTTTGTTATAGGAAAATGTTAAGATCTGATAATCGGGCGTTTTCAGTCGTTTTCAGACATCCGGAAAAAAACGGCCAAAAAATCCTTATGTGTGTACCCCGCATTAGTCCGTGGTTTCTCCATGTCTTTGATCGCTTTGACTCTGTCAGGTGATAGGAAGCGGCAGCCATTTTTCAGTACATATCCCAAGTAATTGCAGTTTCGATAGCGAAGCTCTGTGCCCTCCCTCAGCCAGATGCTTCAGAAGTGCAGTGGTTTCCTCTATATGCATTTATTGGTGGCGGGCCGCCACGAATGAATTTCCTCCGCCACAAATTGATTCAGTCCACAAAAAAAAAATAACTCTGAACATTTTAGCTGATTAAAATATATCTGATCCTAGATCAGCGCTATAATGGATGTTGACTATAAGTGCACCTAAATCCACGCCCATCTCTCTAACCGCTGATCCAAAATCAGATTAATGACATTAAACATTCAGTTGACAACGTGACACAAGGGCTACTCCTGATTAGGGTTGGGTACCGTTTGGGTTTTATCCGGTACCGGTACCTAACCGATACTTTAAAAACGGTACCGGTACCAAAACGGTACTTAATTCGGTACTTTTGATTTTTTTAAATGACATATATATATATAATAATAACACGGTCGACAACATTAAACAGCTTTTCACTTTTTTATTGCTGAGGCACAATATATATTAGTTAAATATACACTCAAATTAAAATAAATGAAAATAAAACTCCTGAGCCTTGGGGACTCCATTAAGCTGGGGGTGCCTATCGTTGGTACTGATGTCGAATACGAGTACACACTTGTTCGGCAGCCCCTCAAGGACATCAGAATATTCTTAGAAAAGGGATCTAGTGAAGAGGCCTGCATAGCCCCCAGAACCAAGAAGACCGAGAGGAAATATAACTCTGATAAACTGGAGCCCTCCACCTCGTCAAAATCCAAACTCTGTTGCCGCTCAGCTACTACTACTCCCCTCCCCCTCTCTGGTCCATGATGACGATTGATTTTTCAGACACAGTAGTAGGATAAGGATATCTACATATATATACATGATCTGACACAGTACCCGAATATCAGGAGATCCCCGATCATGTTGTCCACCTCGCAGAGACGCAGCCACACATCCGCACTACGTCATCAACAGACGCGTCGAATCCTGGAGTGCACTGTCCAATCAAAGGCTTGCGTTTGTAAACTCGCTCTGAGAGCGTCGCAGCGCACACTGGGCCCGACGTCATAAGGGGAGCAAGTCATTTGATTGGACAGAAGGCATTCCACGAGTGGTGATCAGAATTCCAGAACGAGTTTACGGAACGCACCCATAAGTCGAGCGTCGCGTTATGCCAACCCGCTAGCGGAAGTTGCTATTAGCAACCTTCTCGTTATCCTTCCGTACTCGCTGCTTTCACTGAGTGGAAATTTAACAGGCGATGTGACGTCACGAGTCACCAGTTGACACCGGAGCGAGATAGAAAAGTACCGAAATGAGGTACCGTAATCTCCTTTGCGATTCGGTACGGGTACATACCGAATGTAAAGTAACCGGTACCTACCAGTACCGATTTTCGGTACCCAACCCTACTCCTGATTGGTCTAAATGTGAACCGGCATGAGAACCGTGCAGACTCAACCATCCCTGCTGAAAAACTGTCGCAAATTGAAGAACTCGCGCAAGTTGGAAACACTGGGAAACTTTCTCCAAGTTGGACATACTTTTCCAGTTGTGTTTGAGACGGAGCCAAGACTGCTCGTTTGGAAGGACATTGGATCCGTGAGTAACGTAAACCTTCAGAGCTGATGGATGGAAACCGGTATCACAAGTTTATATTCTGTATATATTATTTATTTTTTTGCCATCCCCTTTAGTTTTGGTTGAAATTAGGTCGTTGTTTTGAGCGCGCGTGCCTGGAGGAAACACTGCATCTGCGCTCCCTGTCTAACGTTATATATATATCTAACATTACATGTTATAAGGCTGATCTGTGCATGATAGTGCTGCATTCTGACATATTTCTTGTCGCATCTCCCCCCGTTGATGGCACATGACGCTATAGTCAGTCCCAATGGTCCAAAAGTCAAGTGCTTCGTAACACAGACGGGGTGAATTTCATGAATGAAAGTGAAAGTTCTGTCACTAAACGCCGTTACGTATCCTCACACATGTTTAAGTGGGTATTGCGTGGGTAAAGTGAAAATACGTCTTTGTTTTGAGCGGCAGTGCGCGTTTTATGCGCTGCGCGCGCGAAAGAGGACCCCCCCGCCACTAATGTAAAAAATCCTGGAGGAAACACTGGAAGTGCAATTGAGTCCTCAATGCATCCTTGTCTGTCAGTTGCTGCTATTAACAGGTCGTCAACGTAAGTCAGAAGTGCTGAGTTACATGGCAGTTTCAAATGTGACAAGTGTTGATTTACAGCTCTGCTATAAATGACGCTACTATCAATAAGTCCCATAGGTAGATGAAGCCCAATGTATTGTTCTGATAAAAATGTGAATGCAAATAATCCCTGTGTGTCTTTGTATACAGGTATTGAAAAGTATGCGGATGATAAATCCACTACTGTGTACCATTTCGAGTCTGCTGGCAGGGCTGTCAAAATAGAGTTGGTGTCAGGTACCACTGGTGCCAGAGGAATTATGGCTTCATTGACTTTCCTCAGGTCCTGTGTAAACCGATATTTGTTAGTGCCTGGTTTTAAAATGGGATTAATAGGAGTGTTATTTGGTGAACTCTGCTTTGCAATGACACCTTGCTCTAATAAGCTTTCAATTACTGGCTTAATACCGTCCTCCTTCTCCTTGGAAAGGGGGTATTGTTTAATATACACTGGATACTTATCAGGATTAGTCATAGCTTGATAGGGTTCAATGTTCAAGAGACCCACATGGTTAGCAAGTAATGCCCACAACTTTGACGGTACTTCGTGTAATATACAAGGTGGTAGTAGAGATATTTTGTAACCTTTAGTATCACAACATATCTTAGGCATCACTGTGTTATTCAAATTCTTTATAAAGAAATGTGTGGGAGTTTTTCCATAAGACCAAATAATACAACTATTATTCTGTTCCTCCTTATCTGGTGGTAAGTTAATGTTCTTTAAATGACTTTATCAAATCAGATACATCATTAAAGTTATTCCTTAATGCACATACAAAGGGTTCAATATGTTCTTTTATGTTTTTCCATAGTAACAAGAGTCCTAATGGTGATACGAAAAGGTTCTGAGGTATTTCTGTCATTTCTTCGGTCGTAATCACTTTGTCAGAGAATGGTTCACTAAGAATTTTGAAGTGTAATACCGTAGCTGCTGCGGCTGCGCTGCAACGGGCCAACTTCTGGATTCCCTGTATCATAAGTAATTGCTTTACAAAATCAATTTCGGATAGAATAGTCTGAGCCGTGTGTGTTGTCATAACGTTATCTGCAAACATTTGGTATGCTCTATGTGGTGGTATAGACATTTCAATGCCATCTGGTGTACAATAAATTGTTGCGTTTATCTTACACAGCAGATCCCTGCCCATTAACGGCATGGGTGTTGTTGCACTTATCAAAAATGGATGTTGTAGTTTGATGTCAACCTGTAATGGTATGGATACTGGATCATCTTGCATTGTCCCACTTATTCCAATGGTTCTTATCGTTTTGTTTGTTAATTGACATTTTAAATCGTTTCGCCGTGATATTAGACATGATACTGTTGCTCCAGAATCTATCAAAAATGTAATTCTTTTACCATTTATCTTTAAAGCTATCTGTGTTATTTTTTTTATTTTTTATGATTAATAGTTTTTATTATTTTCAATAAACACAATGAACAGACATCCATCCATCACAAGTAACAGTTGACAATGGACAATAAATTAAAAAGACAAAAATAGACAACAAAACATAAAGGTGATGTACAGCAATGTAAATCTACAGCATTGTCGAACAACCCTACTTATAGCAGCTGTTTTTTTTCATGTTTTACATTTGGGATATTGCTATTTATAAATAAATAAAAAATAAAAATATTGCTATTTACATGAGCTGGATTTGCCATGGAGTTGGAGTTCCCAAGAGAAAGAGTTCCCAAGAGAAATGTGCCACAGAGACGGTGCTGGTGCTGATGAGGCCTTCCACTCTTTAACTAATAGTTTCCGTCCTAGCATTAACGCAGTCTGGATCCAATTGGCGAGTGGTGGAGTCACCTCATTTAATGCTGTGGGGTCACCCAAAATAAAAAGACTGGGGGTGAACGGAATGTCAAGGCCGACAATTTTTTCCAGAAAACCATGTATGGCTAGCCAAAACTCCTGGGTTTTTGGACATCACCAAAGCATATGCACTAGAGTACCATTCCTGTCACTACACCTCCAGCACTCCGAACTGTCAACCAGACCCACTCTATGTAGCAGGGCTCTACAGTGCGACCATTTCACTCGCATTTGCGACTAAAAATACATCTGTGCGACTAGAGAAATAAATTCACGAGCACACGTGCGAGTACCGATTTTTTATTCTAAAAATAAATCTGCGCGAACCGTGTGGCCACATTTTAAGCCGTCAGCCAGCCCGCTACGACCACGGGAAGTCATGTTAAAAGTGAAGTTACTTCTGTTAAACTGGCGCTAAGCTAACATCGCTAATCGCTAACTCCCTCCTGGGCCTTAAAGAGACAAGCGCCCTTTTCTCATCTCAAGCTTCATTAGCTCACCACATCTACAGATTTGGTCCCACACACTCCATATTTGAACCCAAGGTTACAACCAGGGTTAACTACCCAGGGTAGAAAGTAGAAAGCTCTCAGACCTTCAGAACCCATTGAAAGTAGTGGAGGTACTCCAGAAGTCCAAATGCATCTCTAATCCTAGGAAACCCTAGGAAGCAAGTTGCCTAATGGCATGAAAATGCAACATGTTGTACTTGAGTGTGGCAGAGAGGTGGGACCCCCGGGGATGGTGGTGTGCTAACAGCTAGCCGCCGCAGAGGCACCGTGCTGGGCTGGCCACCTCCACATGTCACCACCCCGGGCAGCATGGGGCTGGGGACTGGTCATCTGGATGTGGGGTAGTTTAATACCCCTAGTTGTGGAGTTGTCTGGCCACCGTGTGTGACTGATGTAGCCTGACCCAGCAGCAGGGAGGTGGGCAGCATGGAGACAGACCTCTGCATGGCCTGGCTGGGCTGCTAGCTGACAGACCTAGCCCTAAAGCCTGGCTGGGCTGCTAGCTGCTAGCTGACAGGCATGACATGGATGAATGAATGAACATGCTGCTAACCAGGAGAACTTGACACAGCTAGTTACCATAATACAATGCCATCAACTCTGCGTCTAGTAGGGCTGTAGGCATGGGCCAATGTGTGATTTTGGTGCAAAAATGGCAAAATCACTAATAAAAATGTGTTATAATTACATTTTTCACTGTGCTCCTAAATTTCTTTGTGTGCCCCTAACATTTTTCATTTAGGAGCACATGTGCTCCTAGTGAAAAAGGTTAGCGTAGAGCCCTGTGTAGCCTGGATGGTGTCCAGTAGATTCTGTTAATAATCTTGAATTGGATCAATCTCTTCGGAGTTCCCTTGACATTTTTTTCCCATTCTTGAGAATTCTTCCCCATTCTGCCTCTGTAAATGATACATTTAAATCTGTTTCCCATGTTAGTTTAAGGGACCATATGTTTGGGTCTGAGGCCACAAGGATCCTCGAATAGTAAGCAGAGGCTTCATGACCTAGTCCAAAAATGTTCAGAAAGCATTCAAGTGTATCACCACTAGGTGGGGCAATTGTGGGGGAGCCAAATGATTGCACCATTAAGTGTCTTAGCTGTAAATACTTCCAAAATTGATTGTATGGTCAATCAAATGCCCATCTAAGAGCCTCAAAAGATTTTAGCGTTCCATCCTGATATAGGTCTCCTAGAACTTCGATACCTTTTTGAAACCAGGACTTCCAAAAGAAGGGCAATTTATCTATACACCAGTAACGTGCAGTGAGGTCATTGGCTGGGTAGGCAGTGAGCTATTAAAAAAAATCATGCGAGTAACGCAGCAGCCAGACTTCAAATGGCATAGCGCATACTATAAAGACAATCAATAGCCCTTATATCTTTTGCCGCAGGCTCAAAACTCACTTCTTCAAGAAGTAGGCCTACTACCAAGATCCTCCCTCTTAAGCACCTATTGTATTGTTAGTTTGCTATTCTTCTCTATGCTATTGCTATTGCTATATAGCTATACTGTATTTTTAGTTTGCTTTTCTTCATTTTGCCTTAAAAAAGCAGTACACTCCTACGTTAAATGCAATTATTGTAAGTCGCTTTAAATAAAAGCGTCGGCTAAATGACTGTAATGTAATGTAGGCTAATATACTATACTATAAAGTCAATCACATAGCCCATATATACTATACTATCAAATAGCTGGTCAAAAATGTCAAATGTATTGTTATCTCATAACTACACATAGCGTAGCGCAACAGCCTGTATGGCATTGCCTACATTCACCTGCATCTCAACAGGATTTACAGCAGCACGCAAAACAGCTCAATGACAATATAAATTCACCTGCATCAACAACACAGGATTTACAGCATTTGAACATCAATTTTCATCACATCAATTAGGTTGCATCAATTAGGCTTTTCAAGATTTCCCTGTTCTCCTTTACCTTTGCGTTGTGTGCAGTAACATGCAGCCGGTGCTGCTCTTCCAGGGCCATGTCTATGCGACTTTTGCCAAAGGTTTCCAAGGCAATCTGAGAGTGGATGTGGGCTGTGGATTGTTCATGCTTCTCTAAAGCTCTTGGAAAATTGTTCAGGTCACAGTAGCCCCCTTTCACCCACACGCTGTCGCTAGACGAGAACAGTAGGCAAGGGAAGCAGAATAGCTTGTTAGCCTGGCTACATCCACACAGCCAGTCCTTTTTTTTGTACCATTCCGTTTGAAATGTTCGTACAATCTTCTGTCCCTTCCTTTGGGTTAATTGAGATAGGTCAGGTGTTGCCCTCCCATTTTCAATCACATTTCGTTTTTGGTCAAAACTGAAGGTTGAAAATCTTTTTAACTGTTGGATATCCATGATGCCGATCGCAAGTTAGCTGGGGAAATTTAGAACCGCGGCGCGAACAGCAGAGGATGCCGCTACGGCAAGCCAAACGCAAACTGTCAATCATGCTGTCAGAAGCAGCATCGCACGGTGCCTCAACGTCCATCAATGAAGACAAGAATGTGAGAACAGACTACGCATGCGCAAACCTACGAAACTGTTGGTCTATCACTTCGCATAGCACATAGAGGCACAAGCACAGTCTGCCTCAGCCTCGCGCCAGCAATCAGCTAGCTTTGGGAGCAAACTCTCCTGGTGCCAGGTAGGGGTGTAACGGATCACCTAACTCACGGATCGGATCGTGTCACGGATTTTGAGTCACGGATCGGATCATTTTTCGGATCAACACAAAACATATATTTTTTAATAAAAACAACATTTTCCTTGAATTCTGTAAAAACACCACTTTTAATGTGTGAAACAAAAAAACAACGTTCAAGATGTCAAAACTGATATATATCACATATATATATAACATCTATATATAACAACATATATATGCCTACACACCGTAACTTTCTTATCGACCTCCCTCCTTCCATCATTATTATAAGTAACAGGGAAGCCAAAGTGCTCCCATACATGTGATTTCAATGACGAGGGAGGCCTTTCCAGTTCGCCAACGTAGCACTCGCCATGATACTTGTTGCTGTGGATTCCCAGCTTCACGTGGAGTGAGTACGTAACAGAGTACTTTTTTTGTGTGTTTACACAATCACCCAGGCTGCTTAGCGGGTGATATGACGTGATATAAGTTGGACAGAGATGAGTGAATGAATGTTGTTGTCAACTCAGTATGCATGCAGAGAGTGAGAATAAAGCGCACATGATTGTTTTTCTACCGGTTACATTTGAATGAATGAATGGTCTTTATTGTCATTGCTACAGTACAGGTACCAAACAACGACATTTAGGAGGGGTGGCTCCCCTGGTGTTAGGGGAAAAAAAAAAAAAAAAAAAACGATTTTGCTATTGATCCGCGGTACACATGCGTTCCGAACCGTGGAGGGCGATCCGAACGGATCACGGATTATCCGTGATCCGTTACACCCCTAGTGCCAGGGCATGCATTATATTTTTAAAACAACATTTTACATCTTTTTTTAAATTTTAACAACATTTTAACACATTAAAGTTAAGAATAATGAGTAAAATAAATTTAAATATATATTTTGAGATTAAAAAAATAAAAAATAAAATAATTTAAAAAAAACACTGATATTATTTTTCTTTCTTAAATGCCTGGGTGAGGCACTGCCTACCCTGCCTCACCTGACTGCACACCACTGCTATACACAGCTTGGGGTTCAGCCAGATCCCAGCAGACTGGTGAAGATAGGGGTCAAATTTAAAGATGTAAGCAACTCTCTTCCAAACCCATTGTATATGGGACAAAATAGGGTGCGATCGATTCTCTTGGGCTAGTCTGGCCGTAATACAGCACCTGAGTGCCAGAGGGGTGCAGATGGCACTTTCAATATGGAACCACGGGGGGGCTCTCTCTGGAGGCAGAGTCCAGTGTGCCATGTGCCTGAGAGTGAAAGCATAATGGTAATATAACAGGTTAGGAACACCAAGACCTCCTCGGTCTACAGGCCTCTGCAGTTTCCGCAGGCTCATTCTAGGACGTTTGTTGTTCCATAAGAATTTATTACAAATTTGATCAAATTGTTTAAAATAGTGTAGTGGGATTCGGACTGGGAGAGCTTGTAACAGGTAGTTAAATTTAGGAACACAGGTCATCTTTATTATATTTACTTTGCCCCACATGGAGAGAAATAGTGGAGACCACCGCTCTACATCTGCCCCAGGGTTTCCGTTAGAAAAAATTGCCGCCGGACATCGTGTCCGGGAAGATTTCGATGCATCAAAACATGAACCCTTTTTTGTTATACACATGTGAATAGGTTATTGTAATATTATAGCATTTTGCACAACAGACAAAAATTAGTACACAAAGGACATGTGTTGCAATTCAGGTGCACTGTATTGTCACGAATAAACAAAGAACTCTCAAAAAATCAACTCAAATATGCAACCAGCAGTAACTTGGGAGTGTCCAGTTCACAAACTCAAAAATGCTCAGTCCACTGATTCACAATCAATTCAACAGTTCATCAAATCCCCAAAAGTTCAGTTCAGCTCAATCACAGTCAATTCAACAGTTCATCAAAGCTCCAAAAGTTCAGTTCAGCTCAATCACAGTCAATTGTATCCAAACAGTTTCACTCTTCACCCCGCTCCCACACAACGAACGCAAGACTTACAGTTTTTAACAGTCTGTCAGTCCGATAGGCTTAGTGGTGTCGGGTTACCCGCGCTGTTTAAGATGAGCAGCTCCTGCTCTCTCCCCAGCTCCGGTGCAAGCGTATGACATTCCCAACGGCCTTGTATCCAACTGTATCCTTACGGGGCATTGTATCCAAAGGTATCATTACGTTTCATCCAGCTCTTCGCGGTCCGAGTAGGCTAAAACATTTACCGAGACGCAGACAGCGGACGCGACCTGCGGCACAAACACGAACGGACGGAATAATCCACTTCCTGGTATGTTTGAATCATCCCGCCCTCAGCACTCGGTGAGAGACACCTTATCATTTCGCGTCGTCTGTAGAGAACGGGGATTGGATGATTTACGATTGGATACCGGCAGCGTGTGACGTGTGACAGCGTGTGAAAAAATCATGGAAGTGACAGTCGGCGGCGGAGACATGGCAGAATTGCCACAGTGTGACCTTGCCCTCCCCAAGGCGACTTCGGTCCGCAGTTTTAATTCGGTTACAGGCACACTGGAGAATACGGGGATTTAAAAAAAAAGAAGGAATCAGAATGTGAACTTTAGCGAATTGTTTTCAAATTGTGCTTAGAGGGAATTATTTTCACCGGACATTATGTCCGACGAGTTTTCAATTTGTCGGACTTCAACAAATTTTACCGGACAAAGACTGGTAATTACCGGTTAACGGAAACCCTGATCTGCCCGCAGTTTATCCAATAGGGGAACAAAGTTTATTTTAACTAAATCAGCCAGTAAGGGGGGGAATGTTAGGCCAAGATATCTAATGCCTTTCTTAGGCCAAGAAAAGGTGCCTGCTTGAAAGAGGGATTTGGGACAATATGGCGAAAGAGGAAGAGCCTCCGACTTTGTCCAGTTCACTTTATAACCTGAAATAGAAGAAAACTTGTCAATGATTCTAAATAGGGAGGAAAGAGAGCGTTCTGGATCTGAGACAAATAAAAGAATGTCATCCGCATATAGCATCAGTTTATGACATCTATCACTGATTTGAATACCTGGAAACGTGGGTTCTCTCCGGATAGCCATTGCTAACGGTTCGAGAGCAACAGCGAAGAGCAGGGGGGAGAGGGGGTCCCCCTGTCTCGTACCCCTACCCAGCTCAAAGGGAGATGACATAATGCCATTGGTAAGCACTGATGCCGTAGGGTTAGTATATATAAGACTAATCCAATCTATAAACTTCTTGCTGAAACCAAAGCATTCCAGGGCGGAGAGCAAGTATTGCCACTCCACCCTGTCGAACGCCTTCTCAGCGTCCAACGAGATGGCGGCCATGGGAGAGGCATTGTCCCGAGTGGCCCACATAATATCAACAAATCTCCTAACATTGTCTGCAGAGGAACGGGAGCGTATAAAACCGACCTGGTCGGGGTGAATCAGAGAGGTTATCACCTTGTCAAGGCGGTTAGCCAGAATTTTTTATAATATCTTACTATCGCAGGAGGTTAAACTGATAGGTCTGAAATTCTTACAATCTAAAGGGTCCTTCCCTTCCTTCAAAATAAGGGTAATAATGGCCTCCGATAGAGTAGGAGGAAGTTTTCCCTTTTCCAGGGCTTCATTATAGGTGTTTAGTAGTAATGGAGCAAGTTCTTTGGAGTAGGCCTTGTAGAACTCGGCCGTGAAGCCATCTACACCTGGCGCTTTACTTGAAGGTAATTTCTGAAGGTTTATTGGTTATGTGGAATTGTGGTGTACTAACTATATATTTGATCATGTCTGTAGGCTGAAATTGTCATTTCTTCCATAACAAATGTGTGGGCGTTTCACCTCGTGGTGGTCTATATGACTCAACTTGTGGTCTCCCTTGGCCTTGCTGGCTATACATATCACGTGGTGAGTTCCAGTTACCTTTTTGCTGCTCATCCCTTTGTTTTGTTCTACATGCTCGTATCCAATGTCCGAATCCGTTACAATAGAAGCAATCGTTTGTTCTTTCCCCGATTATTTCCATTAAATGTCCCTCTATTACCATAACTTTCCCCATTTTCTCTCTGTTTATACTGTTCCGAATTGTTTCCGGATCTTGGCACAAATGGTCTATTCTGTCTGAGTTGAGGTGATCTAAATTGGTTTCCTCCCACTTGTGGTGTGGGTGGCGTAACCTCAATTTGTGGTAGTTGTGGCAATTCGGTGTCTTTTGTTTTGTTTTTAACTTTAAATAATCCCACAGCCTCTAACTCTCTAATTTTCTTTAATAAAAGTGCCGGTGTTAGTGAGTATACCCCAGGTGTTGAGATAGTTATTGTCTGTTCGGATTCGTCATCCATGTTATTCAAAATCATACTTGTAAAAAAAGTATCTTCACCTTCCTGTATATCTAGTTTTGCATCCTCCTTCCATGATTTCTGAAACCTATTAGCGAATTCAGACAATGTTTCATCAGGTCGACGTTTACATTGAAGTATCTTTGATATATCACGTTCTTGGCTTGCGTGATCTTTAAGGAATTCAGTAATTTGTTTAATCTTATGATCTTTGGTAAGCCAAACGTAATGTTCCGAGGGTGTGGTACCTTGCTCGGCGTCATCGTGTCCCTCATCTAGCGTATCACCTATTAGTGTATCCATTTTAATATTAGGTAATAAAGTGTTCAAAATATATCTTACATCTTTGCCGTTCATACTTCCATGCATTAATGTTGTTCTCCACCAATTTATAAATCCTCTTGGGTTCACTAATGGTTTCGGAGCGTCTCTTATGATTTGAGATACTTCCGGTAAAGACAAAGATTTATATAACACTTTTTCGTCCATAATTAACAAAGGGGTCTGGACTGTAGAGTCCAATTCTCCTGTCTCGGGTTTCTTTTTGTCGTCAATAGTTGCAATTATCATGTCATATAGTTCCTTAATATCATCGTCATCTATTCCTTTCAATATTGTCTCCAGTGTTTCCCCTAGGTTTGCTGCCTTGGGGGGGTGTAGGGCTGTCCCAAACGACTCTATTTCTAACGATTAATCTAGCGATAATTTTTTCGAATAGTCCGTTACTCTAACGACTAATTTAACGATTAGTCTAACGATTATTATTTTTTACTGTTCGGTTAATGTATCACTTAATTTCCCCCAAAATAATGGCTGTATTGTCTCTCTCTGTTTAACAGTGTCTTTATAAAGCACTCTGGGTAATAGCTGGCCATCAGGGTTTTTCCTGGCTCAAAATGAGGCGGAGGTGGTACCAGTGGTGTTTGACATCGGGGGGGGGACCCATGAAGCAGGGCTGTCTGGGGGTCCTTAACCATCAAACACTTAATTTCTACCATTCTGGTGAATTGCCCATCAATTTATGGTGGAAATGTCATTATTTATGTAAAGGAAAACACAATATTCAGGCACCAGATGACCATTCAAAATATAATGTAATATAATGCAATATAAGACTCTCAGGCATTCTGTACTTTCAAATATGTATTCTCCTTGAGCAGTCAATATCAACTATCAGCTGTTTTGCTAGTAAAAACGAAAGCTAACTTATTTGCGAAACAGCTCCCCCGCCACCACGTCGGCGCAGTGCCGCAATTGCAGTTTTACAGAAATTGCAATTACAGAAATCCACCGTAGAAAATACGACCGTCAGTTTGTCGAGAGCTGGAGGCGGCTATAAATATGACGGAGGCGGCCGCCTCATAATTCTCTATGCAGGAAAAACCAGAAGACAAGACATACAAACTGTGGTGAGCTACATTGCTTGTGTAACATTAGCTAGTAGCCTCCTCCATGTTTCCACTGGTCGCAGCCATGTTGTTTATTTGCGACGCACCGACGCACATTACGCAAGTCGACGTATTGACGTAGTCGATTACGTCGACTATGTCGACGCGTCGTCCCAGCCCTAGGGGGGTGGCATGGACCGTGGCATGGACCCTCCCCCCCCCAGGGGGTAAGACCCTGCGACATACCAGCGTCATGTCCAGGTGGTGTACTAACTTGTACATTAAGCCGCCTCACGCTACGGAAACAGGAGATAGGCTCCTGCCCTATGGGCCGTTAGGCTCAAGAACCATCGGTTCTCAAGGCTACTTACTTATGTGGTCTTGACTACCTGTCCACTTTCTCACCTGGTTCTTGCGCTCTCTCTGGTGCACCATCCTGCTCTCTCTCCTTCTCTCCCTCTCTATCCTCCTCTCTCCCTCTTTTGCAGTCAACCAAAAGGTGAACATAACAACCAGAGTATTTATAATCTAATAAGAGGTATAAATTGATTAGGGATGCACAATATTATCGGCACCGATATTTATCGGCCTGATAATGGGACATTAATGTTTATCGGTTTTATAACATTTAGCCGATATTTAACCGATATTATGAAGCCGGAAATATTTCTGCTTCCGGTTTCCGCGCTCTGCTTCCGGTTTCCGCACTCAGGCACGCAGTTTGTTTTGACGAGACGCGAGCGAAACATGCCTTCCCCGGTGTGGACATTCTTCACAGTTTCTGAGGCAGATATTGCGTTTGCAATTTGCAACACATGTTCGACAAAAGTTCCGAGAGGAGGGCAAAGGTCTACGAGTTACAACACAACGACACATCTTGTAGCGGGTAGATAGTAATATCCCTCCCCTGGCCCCTCTGTTTTCCCTTGATAGCTGACAAGCTAACGGGTGAAGTAGCGAGGCCTGCTAGCAGCTAGCCTACAACCCCTAGCCAGCAATGGCTAACGTTGAGGCTAGCGGACCTAGCACAGCCGAGACGTAAATGGCTAGCTGGGACACCCACTCTAAGTGCGCAGCGTGTCTGGGATTAATCCACGCCCAGGCCGCTGTTATCTCTACCGATGAGTGTATCCACTGTGCAGTGTTCCCCAAGAAACTTCTCCGCTGACGGCTAAGTCGCATGGCTAGCCTGTCGGGAGAAGATCCGCTGCCATCACAGTCTAACGCGGACATGTCTCCAGGTTTACCGACAACATGCTGGGCGGACTTAGTGCCACATAGCCCTGACATCGGTTTCCCGGTACTGGATGACAAGGGAATTGACAGCTTTACCGCTGCTCGCTATTGTAATGTTCTTGACAGACACGGACACGACTTTACTGTAGACATGTAGTTTATTTCTGGTTGCTGGCCGCGACCTACGGCAACTCCGTTGGGACACGACGGATACAGAAAGCAAATCACATCAGTGTGTTAGTGTGGTGTGTAGTGAGACAACACACAGTATGTTACAGCTATGACCCTAGGAGAGACTCGGACAATGATGAGGTCGCACAACGCATCTAATTACTCTTAGGTGAGCCTTTTTTGTTTTCATAAAAGGAGGCCAGATCTTGGCTAAAAAACGCATTGTGCACTGTCTATAACAGATTTAGTTTGTTAGAGGAAATAATAAATGAACATTTGAAGAGTCAGAAGTGTTCTCTTTGTTGTGTTAACAA
Organism: Nansenia antarctica; assembly: GCF_963989245.1. Classification (NCBI taxonomy): domain Eukaryota; kingdom Metazoa; phylum Chordata; class Actinopteri; order Argentiniformes; family Microstomatidae; genus Nansenia; species Nansenia antarctica. The sequence goes on along the minus strand of NC_137679.1, from coordinate 41,745,410 downwards.
TAGTGATGTAAGTTAGATTTGGTGAGATCACTATGGAATATTAAATCATCAATCTTTGCTCACAACATAGCCTTTCTTACCTAGGACGTAATCAAAGATGGCGCCGACCATGGCTGCTATGTTGCTACAGTTCGTTGTGTTCTGTCTGTTTTGTGTCTCTGTGTCCTGCCTAACGTCGTACACAAGCGACGTTCTACAGCACATGAGGGGTTTAACCCCACCGGACATCTTCCCCAAACTACTCACCCGTTCCACGGACATTTTGGATATGCTTGTGAGGGGGACCGCGTTTTTCGCCAGAGCCGTGAGGTGGATCAGAAGGCAGCGAGGTCGGAGAGCTGGCTGTTTGGTTCGACTTCGGCGGAGAGGAACGCGACCACCACTCCCGGGCATATTCCTGAGCAACGTGAACTCCCTCTACAATAAAATGGATGAACTCCGGTGTCTCGTTGCAAGGAACAGCGACTTCCACTCCTCGGCTGTCTTCGCGTTCACGGAGACGCACCTATCTCCATCTGTCCCCGACGAGGCGGTGGAGCTAGAGGGATTCTCCGCGTTCCGGGCTGACAGAGACTTCGAGGCGGTGAGCAAGTCTAGGGGTGGGGGGTTAATGTTCTTTGTTAACGTGCGCTGGAGTTCCGAGGTGACAGTGCTCCACAAACACTGTTCCACGGCTATAGAATCGCTATTCATCCTCTGCCGTCCTTTTTATTCACCCCGTGAGTTCAGCTCATTCATTCTCGCGTGTGTCTACATTCCACCTGATGCGGACGTCACCGCAGCATTAGACACACTGGCAGAGCAATTGATGAGTGTGGAACGTAATTACCCGGACAGTTTTGTTGTTGTTTTGGGGGATTTTAACCAGGCTAATCTTAGCCGGGCGCTCCCCAAATACAGGCAGCAAGTCACGTGTCCCACCAGGGGGGTGAACACTCTGGACCATTGCTACTGTACAGCTCGTCAAGCCTACCATTCTGTCCCCCGTGCTGCACTGGGCTACAGTGACCACATCCTCATACACCTGATCCCTCGCTACAGGCAGAGGTTAAAACTGTCTAAACCTGTTGTACGGCGATTCAGGGTGTGGTCCAGTGAGGCATGTGAGCGACTCTGCGCCTGGTTGGAGAGTGCAGGCTGTGACCAGGACTTGGTGGAGTGGGCGGGGCCAGAGGCTGGTAACAATCTGGATGTATACACAGACACTGTTACATCATTTATCAGCCTTGGCGAGGAGGTGTGTGTCCCCCTCCGCTCCAGGAAGTCCTTCAACAACGACAAGCCCTGGTTTTCATCCCAACTCAGGCGTCTGAGGTCAGAGAAGGAGGTGGCTAGGCGCAGTGGGGACGTGGACCGGGTCAAGCAGGCCAAGTACAGGTTCGCCAAAGCGGTGAAGGAGGCGAAGCATCGCTTTTCGGAGAAGCTGCAGAAACAGCTCTCTGAGGGGGATTCCGCCTCCGTCTGGAAAGGCCTAAAGACCATCACCAACTACAAACCCAGGTCCCCGCTGATGTCCGACAACCTCCCCCTCGCTAACGAGCTGAACGAGTTCTATTGTAGGTTTGAGAAAGAGAGGTTCCCGCCCACCCCCGCCCTCTCCCTCCACACCCCCCGGCTACAACCACCACCCCCGTCCTCCAGGGGGGCCAATGTCCCTCCTGCTACCCCCACCCTCCCCCCTCCCCCCCCCCTCCCTCCCCCCTCCTCACCCGCCCCGCCCACCCCCACCCCCCCTTCCCCACCCCCTCTCTCTGTCACAGTGCGAGAGGTAAACAGACTGTTTAAGAGGCAGAATCCCCGGAAGGCAGCTGGTCCGGATTCCGTCTCTCCCTCTGTCTTGAAGCACTGCGCCGACCAGCTGGCCCCGGTGTTCACCAACATCTTCAACGCCTCGCTGGAGCTGTGTCACGTCCCAGCGTGCTTCAAGGCATCAACCATCATCCCCGTCCCCAAGAAGGCCAAGGTCACAGGCCTCAACGACTACAGACCCGTCGCTCTGACCTCCGTCGTCATGAAGGTCCTGGAGCGCCTTGTCCTGGCCTACCTGAAGCTCATCACGGATCCTGTGCTGGACCCCCTGCAGTTCGCGTACAGAGCCAATAGATCCACGGAGGACGCCGTGAACATGGCTCTGCACTACGTACTAGAACACCTAGACACTGCAGGCAACTACGCCAGGATCCTGTTCGTGGACTTCAGCTCGGCCTTCAACACGATCCTCCCACACATCCTGGAGCACCAGCTATCCCTGCTGCAGGTGCCGGTCTCCACCTGCAGGTGGATCACGGACTTCCTGACTGACAGGTCTCAGCGGGTGAAGCTGGGGAAGAGCATTTCCAGCTCCAGGACCACCAGCACGGGCTCCCCGCAGGGCTGCGTCCTGTCTCCAGCACTATTCTCCCTCTACACCAACAGCTGTGTCTCCCGCCACCCCTCGGTCAAGCTCCTGAAGTTTGCAGACGACACCACCCTGGTGGGCCTCATCTCCGGGGGGGACGAATCTGCCTACAGGGGTGAGATCGAGGGGCTGCAGAGATGGTGCAGCTTAAACAATCTGGAGCTAAATGCTCTAAAAACAGTGGAGATGGTGGTGGACTTCCGAAGGAAAGCAGCCCTGCCCCCTCCCATCACGCTGGGAGGTACCCCGGTGGCCTCCGTGGAGTCATGCCGCTTTCTAGGCATGACCATCTCCCGGGACCTAAAGTGGGAGCAGAACACCGAGGTCCTCACAAAGAAGGCCCAGAAGAGGATGTTCTTCCTCCGGCAGCTGAGGAAACTCAGGCTGCCGAGGTCCATGATGGTCCAGTTCTACACGGCCATCATAGAATCCATCCTCACCCACTCCATCATCACCTGGTTCCCTGCTGCAACGACCAAGGACAAGGCCAAGTTGCAGCGGGTGCGACGTTCAGCAGAGAGGGTGATCGGCTGTCCCTTGCCCTCCCTCAACTCCCTGCATGACACCAGGGCTCTGAGGAGGGCAAGGAAGATCATGGCTGACCCCTTCCACCCCGGCCACGGCCTCCTCACCCTGCTTCCCTCTGGAAGAAGGTTGCGGCTGCCTAAGGCACTTAAGGCCCGCCACAGGCTCAGCTTCTACCCCTCAGCCGCCAGGCTGTTAAATGACTCTGGCTTCCCCCCCCCCCCCCGCCCCCAAGTCTGCCCAGGACTGAACTGGACTCTGTAAAAAAAAACTCTGCACTGCACTTTACTTTATACCGCACTATCCAATGCACTGTTGTCTGTCCTGTGTTGTTGTTGTGTTGTCCTGTTTTTTGATATGTGAAAAAAGTATAAACGCACTTGCTGTGGTGACGAAGCAAATTCCTATATGTGTAACGCATAGTGGCAATAAACGTTATCTCAATCTCAATCTCAATCTCAATTCAGGTGTGCATGAACTACAGGTTATCAACTGTGAAATTATATCTGAATGGTCTTTATTGTCATTGATATAGTACAGGTACCAAACAACGACATTTGGGAGGGGGAGCTCCCCTGGGGCTAGGAAAGAAAAAACAAAATAATAATAATAATATCGGTATCGGTATCGGTTATCGGCCACGAGAAGCGGGTAAATATCGGTATCGGTTGGAAAAAATGCATATCGTGCATCCCTAAAATTGATCCATATCAATGTATAACATAATTATAATTGAATATTGGATTGCTGTGGGCAATGCAGTCAGATAATGTCATTTTGACTTTACTCTCTCACCTGAAAAAAAGGTCCAACTATAAAAACAGACATTTCCAATGCTTCAATCCACTGTCCATTAGGGCTGGGTTCAAAAAATCGATTTCCCGATTCTGAATCGATCTTCATTGAATGAGCGATTTATCGATTCATAAATCCCGAGATCGATCTTCTTTTTTTTTTTTTTTTTTTTTTTTGCAGCTTCAACCCGCAACGAGATCTCGCGCTACAAGAATTTATCATATCTCACGCAACGAGAGGTCTCAACACTAAAATCTAAAAACATGGCGATGGCAGGGACACTCAAGTCACCACCAGGCTTAAAGTCAGATGTTGGTCAATGATGTTCATTTATGTTCCAATAAAAAGTACATTCATGTAACTGCTTTGGAGTCAATTCTTAATGTAAACATTGATATGTTTAACAATGCTACATGTTATAGGGTTCCTTGAACCATTTATAGCATTAGTTCTGAGAATCTCTTTCATATTCAAGCAAAAAATGTATATTGTAACTAGATCGAATCGGAATCGAATCGAATCGAATCGAATCGTGAATCAAATCGAATCGTGAGCTCACTGAGCTGGTGAATCGGAATCGAATCGTTTTGGGAAATCAGTGGCGATACCCAGCCCTACTGTCCATGTACTGTAAATATGACATTATGGTATTACCATAAAGCTCAATTCTAGAAGAATAAGAAAGATAGTATATCTACTTTAAGTAAAATAATAAAGTGTGGATGCTCTTTAGCTGGCATGTGTGCAGCAGACTAGCTCATCTAATCACCTCTGAGCTAGCTAGTTAGCTTGCTAGTTCTTTGACACTATTTTACACTTTCTAGTCACAATAATAACGACCAATTTGAACCAACTTTCTCTGTTAGAACACTCAGCAATTATATTTGCTAACGTTTCAACTTGCTTACTTTCCATCTGCAGACATCTCACCCTGCAAAAACGTTCGCGTCGCGCGCGCACACTCGTGCACAATCTTGTATGCGAGTGTGTCCAGCGCGAAGCGAAGTGTGGAGTGTGTCATCCACTCTCTTGGGGACAGTTCAGCGGCCTTCTTAACTGGTATATTTTTTAGATGAGGGTTCGTACTTAATAGCTTTTTAAGAGCTTTTCTCTCCTTTTTAGGCAAATCATTCTCCGATTTATTCCTGAGATAAATCGATTTGATCAGTTTTGGCTGGTCTGATTCCCCATATTTAATCACAGCACACGGTGTTAGTAAAAATGAATCAGTCTTAAACTGTCGTGATAGAGCTTAATACCTTATTTTTCCTCAAATGTTGTTTGTATTACTGATTATGAAGTCAATTATGTCACAATCACAGTCCGTCCTCTCCTCCTGGCCTGTGCCCTAAAAACACATCCGCTAGTCCTGTCACTATTCCTCTCTCGCTCGTCTTAATTACTGTTTTACAACCTTACATTCCTATTTCTGCGTCTCAAATGTCAACACACCATAAATCATATCAATAGTTACTAGGGATGCTCCGATTTATCGGCCACTGATTTAAATCGGCCGATTTCACTCCAAATGACTCGATCGGTGATCGGCAAAAATGGCCGATCGCAAAAGCCGATCTTTTAAGTTATTTTATTGTGGGAAAACGTTATTTCTATGTTGCGATAACTTCAACAGGATTTTACAGGGTTCGTTCAAACTATCGTAATTCTTGAACTATATGTGCAATCGGAAAAAAAAAAAACAGTTTCTGAAAGCAGAGAAGTTGCACTCTCTAACCATTTAGGGTTATTACGGTAGTTCACCAAAAAAACAAATGCATTGACCTCTAAGCGTCATAGGAGCTGGAGAGTGATTTCAAGAGAAGCGGTATTTTATACTTTAGTGAGTTTCTGTACATATATGTTTGTGATTGTGAAATGTCATGAGGTTAGTTCTAGAGAATTTACCTGATAGAACCTCGACATGCTAGAAACACATAACTACACATAATTAGATGATCATACCGCCCCAAACACAAACACGTCCCAAAACAAAAGTATTTACAAAAGCCTTACCAAATAGTAGTCTATGGCAAACAAGAATGGTGAATCCAATCCATAAAGTATTTAGTGATCGTTAAACTGTTGTTTATTTTTCGTGTTATGAAAAAAAACGAGTTGGCGAGTAGCGTAGTTCGAGGCTGCGTTCGTAAATTCGCTCTGGAAATCTGACCAGCAGTCATGGAATGCCTCTTGTCCAATCAAATTACTTGGTCCCTTTATGACGTTGAGCCCAGTGTGCCCTCCGGCGCTCTCAGAGCGAAGTTACGAACGCAGCCTAGAACTACGCTACTCGTCGACTCGTTTTTTTTCATAACACGAAAAATAAACAACAGTTTAACGATCACTAAATACCGTCAGTTAAGCTGCGCCCAAAACCCTGATATGTTGCCACGTGAAACGATAAGACAAGAGGCCTCGATACGATAATCGCCGTAGGAGGCGATTCGACTGTAGGCATGTGGAGTTATAATTTCTTCAAACTTGCAGTGGTAGCAACGGTGTGTGTGTTTTAGTAAATATAGCGTGCGTGTGTGTAGCTGTACGTGTGTGTGTGTGTGGCCCTCCTGTGAGAGGTGTGTGTGTACCTGTGAGAGGTGTGTGTGTGTGTGTGTGTGTGCCATATCTCAGTATGTAGGCTATGCAGTGTAAGTAAGTGTGTGAGTTTATTCTGTTATTTATGCTATTATATCTAGTATTGTGTTGAGAAGCAATGGAAATGAATCAAGAATTGATAAAGTAGGCTAACTTACATTATCATTGTTCTATATGCAACAGAACAGATCACCCAGCATTGCTAATGAAAAGAATCAATGAATGTGAGTCTAATACCAATACTTGCTCAATAGGTCTTCAAATCTATTAAAAGTGTTCTTATAAAGGTCTTAAATGTAACTTGTAGAAACCTGCTTACATTAATTATGCGGGTGTTTACGGTCAGGGCCATCGCTACTTACACGCGCATCATTGTTAGACTGTTAATGATAGAGCTAACCATCTACGGACCAAAAAAAAGTGTCACCTTTTTGGACCATCGCCAGTTTGCACCCCTGCGTATGTAAACCATGAAGGCCACGTTTATGATGTCTTTTATACAGCCATATCGACTGACTTGGGTCTGCGTTTGCTTGGTGCCTAATGGATCAAGACTTTTGTCTAAAAAGCAAAATATATGTAGGCTATTATCCAGTCAGTAGGCATACAGTTATGTATTTTTAAAAAGATCGGTATCGGTATCGGTAGATCTTGAGGGAAAATATCGGTGATCGGTATCGGCCCCAAAAATCCAGATCGGAGCATCCCTAATAGTTACCACTCCTATGTCCAACTTAATTATCCTGTTTACCTATACAGAATTTCACTAGGCTTCCTTGCTACAACCAGTTTATCGTCACGTCCTTTATCAATATGTCTTCCTTATTTATATTACGTGATCCTGTACCTTTTTACAGGATAGCACAATCCATATCTTTACAAAGTAACACTATAATCTCAATCTCTTAACTCTGTTGACTCAAGCTTGATCTGCAGTTCACCTTATTCCTGTCAAATACCTCAATATAAAATCTCTGCGCAATTATCGTCCAATTACTCATCCGCCGGAGTGGCGACGCACTCTGTATCTTTTACACGTTAAACCATATGTTTGTGAATGTCATTGACCATTGTTTAAGTAGTTAAATTAAGTTTTACACACTATCAGTGCTTAGCATGTTTTTGTTCAGTGATTCAATTATTCATTCATAATTAACACATCACAGGTTCGTTTCATCCGTTTTATCTAAAAGAGGCAGGCTATAATGTTTATGTTAAATTTGCATAATCTCACCTGCCTCCTGTTGTTTTAACCCGATTTCTCTGTTCGAAAGACGCCAATTGTTATAATGATGATGGCGAGGTTTCGCAATTCCCGACATACAAACCTTTTCACCAAGCCGTGACACATATGGAATAACATGCTCTTGAAAGGAGAAGATGAAATGGCTTGATAAACGGTGTCAACTACTTCCATTCATTTCAGTGATTCACTCTGCGACCTCACGCTACTCTGTATTCCTCCTCCGCTGCTAGGTTGTGAAAAAAGCCTTTTGTCGCTGTAGCGGTCTTCAGGTTCTTGATTAGCGTAAATGGAAGCTAATCAAACATGATATGGGCACACATATATAAATATATAGGTTTGTTAGTTTTACTGTATATAGGTATAATGTATGTCTATATATTTGTATCTATATTATTGAAATGACTGAACAAACTGAAATGTATCCTTGACTGTTTGTGCTTCATTTGGTTTCAATACACAGATCCACCTCACAGCTACTGTTTCTGAACCCAAGTCCTCAGAGTTCCTGCTGTGGTTCTTCAGTCCAGAAAAGCACAACGTGGGGTCCAAAGATGGTGGCCGTGAAGCTGGAATACTGCAGTCAAACACTGGAAGTCAACGTGGTCGTGAAAGAGGAGGAAGGAGGAGAGGAAGTGAAGAAAGATGTGATGGTGAAAGAAGAGGAAGGAGGAGTGGAAGTGGAGGAGAAAGAAGTGATGGTGAAAGAGGAGGAAGAGATGGTAGATGTGATGGTGAAAGAGGAGGAAGGAGAGGAAGAGGAAGTGAAAAAAGATGTGATGGTGAAAGAGGAGGAGGAGGAAGATAAGAAAGATGTAATGGTGAAAGTAGAGGGAAGAGAATATGAAGTTGTGGAGAAAATTGTGAAAGAGGAAGAAGAAGAAGAAGGAGAAGAAGAGGAAGTGGAGGATGAAGATGTAATGATGAAAGAAGAGCAAGTAGAAGTTGAATTGGTGGACACAGATGGTGACGATGATGAAGATTATGAAGTTGGTGAGGATCTTGAAGATGATGAGGATGGTGAGTTCATGTTCTGTATTTGGCGAAGGCCAGGCCAGATTAATGAGTAGATCAAAGGGCGCTGGCAGATATTTAGCGGTGTATGCAATCAAACATTTATTTTCATTTTTATTTTTCCCATGATTTCCTCCATAGCAGTTGTTTATTCATTCAAACAAAAGTTGTTACAATTGATCTAACTTCTATGACTGATCATGGAATTACAACTGTTGAGCAAGACAGTGAGTGACAGTTAAACTAGGTACAACGTGAATACTCTTAAACTGAAACGGTAACATTGATTATGTCTCCGTTTGAGAAAATATGCTTCAAATCAATTGTTAATCATAAAACATTGATACGGTATCCATTTGTTGTAATATCTCTGTAACACTCTGAACACTTCATGTTCCCACAGCGTGTGCAGACTCCAGAGATGTGGTGTTACTTCTGGCACTGCTGAGTCTATGGAAGCAGCACTTGTTCTCATGTTGTTTCTAATCCTGTATATGTTCCTATTCTTACAGGAGAGAGCTCCAACCCAGACTCAGACATGGAGCTCAGCTCCACTGCATCAGGAAACCATAAACAACACAGACGGAGGAGCTCAAGACAGAAGAATCACCACTGTTTAGATTGCAGTGAGAGTTTAATTTGTCCAACTCACCTTAAATCAAAACCACAGACTCAGGGAGGACAGAAGACTCACTCTTGTCTTCAGTGTGGGAAGACTTTCACCCAGGCAACAGACCTAAAGGTGCATGAGAGAATACACACAGGAGAGAGGCCATATCCCTGCTCCCAGTGTGGGAAGAGTTTTACCACGTCAGGATCTCTAAAGGTGCATGAGAGAATACACACAGGAGAGAGGCCTTATCACTGCTCCCAGTGTGGGAAGAATTTCAGTCAACCAGGACACCTAAAGTCACATGAGAGAACACACACAGGAGAGAAGCCATATCACTGCTCCCAGTGTGAGAAGAGTTTCACTACTGGAGATACCCTTCAGAAGCATCAGAGAATGCACAGAGGAGAGAGGCCATACCACTGCTCCCAGTGTGAGAAGAGTTTCACTGCTCCAGGATCCCTAAAGAAGCATCAGAGAATGCACAGAGGAGAGAGGCCATATCACTGCTCCCAGTGTGGGAAGAGTTTTACCACGTCAGGATCTCTAAAGGTGCATGAGAGAATACACACAGGAGAGAGGCCTTATCACTGCTCCCAGTGTGGGAAGAATTTCAGTCAGGCAGATGAACTAAAGATCCACCAGAGAAAACACACAGGAGAGAAGCCATATCACTGCTCCCAGTGTGAGAAGAGTTTCAGTCGGGCAGATGAACTAAAGATCCACCAGAGAAAACACACAGGAGAGAGGCCATTCTTCTGCTCCCGGTGTGACAAGAGTTTTACAACTTCAGGATCCCTAAAGCAGCATCAGATGATACACACAGGAGAGAGGCCATATCCCTGCTCCCAGTGTGACAAGAGTTTTACAATTTCAGGATCCCTAAAGGTGCATGAGAGAATACACACAGGAGAGAGGCCATATCCCTGCTCCCAGTGTGACAAGAGTTTTACATATTCAGGATCCCTAAAGGTGCATGAGAGAATACACACAGGAGAGAGGCCATATCCCTGCTCCCAGTGTGACAAGAGTTTTACATATTCAGGATCCCTAAAGGTGCATGAGAGAATACACACAGGAGAGAGGCCATATCACTGCTCCCAGTGTGACAAGAGTTTTACAACTTCAGGATCCCTAAAGAAGCATCAGATGATACACACAGGAGAGAAGCCATATCCCTGCTCCCAGTGTGACAAGAGTTTCACTACTGGAGATACCCTTCAGAAGCATCAGAGAATGCACAGAGGAGAGAGGCCATTCTCCTGCTCACAGTGTGGGCAGAGTTTCAGGAAGGCAGGAAACCTAAAGGCACACCTGAGAATACACACAGGAGAGAAGCCATATCACTGCTCCCAATGTGGGAAGAGTTTCACTTGGGCACAATCCCTAAAGCTACACCAGAGAACACATACTGCACACACTAGTTAATACGACTGCTCCGAGTTTTGGGAGGAGTTTCAACGAGGCAGGAGCCCTAAAGGAGGTCTGCTGGCTGCACCATCTACTGTATGGACAGAAGACTATTGTGTATCTATTCTGGATACTGAGGCCTGTCAGTCTGTCTTGGTCTACTCATCTCCCCCAGATACTCCAGACAGCCCACAGAACTCCCTCTACCTTCAGGCTCCTCCCTAGCAAGCCCCCTGGTGATCATCACCAACTACCATTTTAGCTGCAATGTGTTCGTCTGTCCAGCAGGGGGCAGAGAGGATTCTCTTTTTACGTCAAATTCTACCAATCGGGGGCCATTCCCCACATCACTGTCAGTCGTGGAAATATACAGTGATGCTTGAAAGTATGTGAATCCCTGGTGCAACTATAGATTTTTTTGTTTGTTTTTACCATGAAATCTTTATTCAATCTTTATTTTTTATCTGACTTAACATGTTTATATTTACCAATTCCATATGTTGGTTTAGAGGGAATCATGCGTGTAGTAGGAAAACTAAATTATAAGACTCGCTTCTAGACTCTTTAAAAAAACATGTCTATTACTTGCCGTGGTAAATCAGAAATCTGCCAACTCCCGCCATTGTAAGTCATTGAATGTCATTCAGTCACGGTCAGTCAGTCACTGTCAGTGAAGCGTTGTTTGTTTGTCTGAGTTTTAAAAAGGGGCGTGGCTCAGCGATAGGTCCATTGCGATGGGATGACCGTAATGATCTAAAATAAAAATAAAAATGGAATGACGGCATAGAAAGAGTGTTTCCCTACATATCTGTGATTTCTGCCATTCTCATTCAGTTGTGGTTCGAACCAACTTGTTTGTTGCTGTGAAGTATAGCAATAAACTGGTCTAAGCTCAGTGTTTCCCGTGTACATTTTGTTCTTAACTACCAGAAAGTCTCTATTTGCATCCTTGCCTATTTTTTGAGTGGGATATATCTGTTGGATACATTTCTAATCTATTGGGGTGCCTGGATTTACTATATTCTGAGTGGGACACAATCCATTATTTATTTTTTTATTTTATTTTTGGCATTTAGCAGACGCCTTATTCCAAAGCGACTTACAATCAATACATTTGACTAATTTGACTTCTATCACAAGTACAAATGCTTCCTCATCTCACTGGATGGCGCTTCATGGCAAGACAATCACCCAAACATGCTGCCATAGCAACTAGGGAACACGCTGCCATAGCAACTAGGGAACACGCTGCCATAGCAACTAGGGAACATGCTGCCATAGCAACTAGGGAACACGCTGCCATAGCAACTAGGGAACATGCTGCCATAGCAACTATTCACAACTTTCAAGTGTGAGAGTGGCCAAGTCAAACCCCAGGTGCTGTACCTTACATGACTGCTGCAGTGATAATAATAATAATAATAATTGTTATTATTTGTATAGTGCTTTTCATGCAAACGTTGCAGCTCAAAGTGCTCCAATCATTACATAATCATAATTTAATTAATTAGTCATTTATACACAATATTAAAAAGATGTGTTTTAAGTCTTGACTTGAATATAGTTGCTGAGGTTGCATCCCTAATGTAAACTGACAGTGCATTCCACAATCTGGGTGCATAAAATGAGAATGCAGCCTCACCAAATCTCTTCTTTTGTACATGTGGTACACAGAGAAAACCAGCGTCAGAAGGCCTGCGAGCTCTATCGGGCTGATATGCTAGCAGAAGACCTGAGAGCTCTATTGGGCTGATATGCTAGCTAAAGACCTGAGAGCTCTATCGGGCTGATATGCTAGCAGAAGACCTGAGAGCTCTATCGGGCTGATATGCTAGCTAAAGACCTGAGAGCTCTATCGGGCTGATATGCTAGCTAAAGACCTGGGAGCTCTATCGGGCTGATATGCTAGCAAAAGCTATGATGAATGATGAATATATCTGTATGACCCTGTCGGGGGGGGGGCTCTGAAAGAAGCTGTCCTGTAGCCTGCTGGTAGGGGACCTGAGGCTTGCCAGCTGTGTAAAGACATTGTTGCCATCTCACGCATCGCGCTAACCCAACCACAATAGAACAGGACACCCACCCAATCTGCACCTCGCCCCACTGCCATCCGGGCGTAGGTACAGAACGCTAAGGTGGAAAAGGGCTCACTTTGGCAAAAGCCTGATCCCCGCAGCCATTGTTGCCTTAAATAATAGACCGCACTGAGTGTGTCTACTTGTGTCATCTGTCATGTGTAGTAATGTCTGTTTGTTGTCTGTGTTATACGGTATTATGTATACTGTTCAGTGGTGTGGAAATGAATAATAATCTAATACAATACACAAATCTAATCTATTCTAACCGAACCTATTCTATTCTATTCTATTCTAACCTATTCTATTCTATTCTAATCTAATCTAATCTATTCTATTCATCTAATCTAATCTAATTAATCTATTCTATTCTATTCTAATCTAAGCTATTCTATTCATCTTATCTAATCTATTCTATTCTAATCTATTCTAATCTAATGTAATGTAATGTAGTCTAATATGCGACATCAGGCTTTAAAGGGTTAAAGGGTGAAACAGGCGTTGTCACCTCTTGTTCAACATCGTTTCCTTTCCTGTTTTTAAGAAATTCGAAGCTGCTGCAGCTTTATGTAGTAAGCGGACGTTACGAGTTTCACAACTGATAATTGCCTAATTGTGTTGCAATGATGTGTTTAAAATGATATATATGTCTATTATTGCAATTGTCTTTTCCTCTCCTATATGCTTTTCAAGAAATGCATAACGGTCCAAACCCGGAGATCACGTCTCCAGCACGTCCCGGGTCACTCCAGCGTGTCTGAGGGTCTCGGCCCCGGAAGCTCCACTGGGTTCAGCTCCACCACATGTTAGGAGACACGGCTGCACAGACTTCCTATCAGGAGAGTAACTGATCAGAGATGGAGATGCATGTAATTACAGAGGGCAAGATAGAATTGAAGACGAATGCTAATCATGCTAATCTTCGCTCGCTAGGATATCACGGACAGCGAATGTTCCCGGTTCGTCTGCAACAATGCTTTTTAATCAGAGAGCAATGGGGCTTGAGAGGGATGCAGCCTGTCACAAAGCCTGATGCGTGATGTCACAAAGACTCTTCTGGCTCGTTGCTGCCAGACCATCGTCCCGATAACGACTGTTATTGTCTCGATCCCCGACATTAAAAGGCGTGATTAAGGTGTAGAATATAATTAGCCCGCTGCGGAAAGTGCCGGGTTGAAGCCAAAAGCTTTCCAGCACCCAGACAGCTTCAATAGCTTCGCCTCCGGATGGCGAGGGACCCAAGACAATGGAAAGACTGAGACATGTGACTGGAGATAAGTGAGGGGGAAGATTGGAGCTTTTCTTTTGTGGAAGTTAATCAGGCGTTCTTGAAAGAGGTGCTCGTCGATTCGCCTGGTGTGGAATGTTCGAGCCTTTGTGACCTCTTTGTGACAGAATGTTCCATCAATCTATTACATCATAATGGAAGTGCACAAACAGCTGTTTCTCTGAACAGTCATTGTGTCGAGGTATCGAGAAATACAGAAACATGTGTTGGTGGTATTATGTGGTGTTGCTGTCGAAATGAAGTAAAATTACATGTTGTGACATTGTTGTTTAACCTCATCTTATCCACCTCATTTTTCTGGTTTTCTGCTCGAAATGACATGCCCACAGTGAATATAGAATATCTCCACAATCACAAGGGCCTTCATAATGATATTGTTATCAAATGAAAGCTAACACCTGTGGGATGGCTGTAGAAGTGTCAGAATCAAAATCTATGTTACTGTGTCAGAGCAAATAGAGCTAGAACATCATAAAACATCTCAAATTCAGTCTCCGTCTAAAAAAACTACAGCTTTTACAGTGAATATCACCTTGGAAACCTGATGAATTAGCCCAAATCATCTAGGAATCAGTACTCCAGGGTCTTATTAGTACTTGTGCCAAAGTCGATGCTAGTAATGTGAGCAAATGCAACTTTGTACCTGTTTTAGTACAGGTATGTTTAGGCGGACACCTATATGTTTAGGCCATTTGGAGATATGTTGGCACCATCTTTGACCTTTGACCTTTCTCATGTATCAGAAAAAAATAATAATCCGACCAATGGTATGGAAATTCGGCGTTGAAACCGGACATGACACATTCTCCAGTTGGAGAAAACTGGATGTGACTTAGGCCTTGTTTACCGTCTCTGGAAAAAAATGGTGGCATCGTATAGCATGCAAAGTTGTGAAAAAATGTGATATCTTTGAAGAGAATTGATCGAGGTAAACTCTTTATATCACTTCGGATGCCCATGGGGGTCCGTTGGCTCCTATGAGGTTTTAAGGAAGTAGTTTTCTGACTTTTGGCATTTCCCACAAGGTAGAGTAGGGGGTGTTCTGTTGTTGTGTTCTCTACTAGTTTCCACCAGTTTCTCTTTGGACGCCCTGATATCCGTGTGAACACGTCTGTTGACATTTCACACCCAGTACATTTGAGGCTGATACGGAAGACAATGCAGCACAGAGGCAGATGTTTATGACATCATTCTGCTGTTCCGTTCCACTACAGCATCACAATGAGCTCATCCATCTTCTACCTCCACCAGCCTCCCCTGGCGTCACCTTGGCAACATGGCCAACAAGCATCCCATAATAGTGTGTGACTCAGAGCAGCCCTGTCCAAAACATTTACTCTAGATTGCTTTCCCAGCCACAACCTCTCCAGCACCGCGGTGTACAGTACTTAGTGGGCAGATTGAGGTGACTTTGACAAACAAAACACAAAACACTTGATGTTCTGCCTGGTTGAATAAAATCTCCCACCAGACCTCAAGGTGATAAACTGCATTCAGGGTTTAACAGTTTAACACCTTGGCAGGAACACAGGAGCACTTGAACAACGTTTCTACAGTTATTAAAGTAATTATCGTTGCGGGGGATGATGTGTATGGCTTTGTGATTACTGTATGGATTATATTATTATTGTACAGTGGGTATATATAAATATAATATTAATGATGGTGTTATAGAGAGGTCATGATGGTGTTATAGAGAGGTCAGAGGTCATGGTGGTGTTATAGAGAGGTCATGGTGGTGTTATAGAGAGGTCAGAGGTCATGGTGGTGTTATAGAGAGGTCATGGTGGTGTTATAGAGAGGTCATGATGGTGTTATAGAGAGGTCATGATGGTGTTATAGAGAGGTCATGATGGTGTTATAGAGAGGTCATGATGGTGTTATAGAGAGGTCATGATGGTGTTATAGAGAGGTCAGAGGTCATGGTGGTGTTATAGAGAGGTCATGATGGTGTTATAGAGAGGTCATGGTGGTGTTATAGAGAGGTCATGATGGTGTTATAGAGAGGTCATGGTGGTGTTATAGAGAGGTCATGATGGTGTTATAGAGAGGTCAGAGGTCAGTGTTCTGCTGCCTTTCTGCTGTTGTTGTTTTTCTCTTCTGGAGTTTCTGCATCATTGAATCAGAGGCAGCTGTGTAATAGTGAAGCTGTTTGATCTTCAGGTTTGATTCAGACTCACATGTAAGTTCAGTGGTTTGATTCAGACTCACATGTAAGTTCAGTGGTTTGATTCTGTCCCTCCATCCCTCCCTCCCTCCCTGAGAGACTATAGAAAGGTGAGGGTCCCTCCCTCACTAATGCATTGGCATCTTTTCTACTAGCTAAGAATACCTAATGCATGTTAGCGTCTTTCAGCTAACACGGGCCTCCATAAACGTTTTTTTCAAATTTCTGGCTTAGCAGACGCCTTTATCCAAAGTGACTTACAACAAATACATGGGATCATCTATCCACCAGTCATAGCAGGAAAAAGTAATCTGTGCTCAGGCCTGGAGCCATTGGCAGTCGTCGTGCTAAAAGAAGGAAGATATATATATTGTTTGTTTTTTTCACACTGGGGAATCAGTACAGGGGGCTAATAATAATAATAATAATTAATTAAATTTATATAGCGCTTTTCCAATGCTCAAAGACGCTGACAATATAGGATACACATATATGGGAGACACAAAAACAACAAGTAACAACAACGAGTAACATGGAACACAGAGTCAGCGAACGGGGAGGGGGGGGTGGTATAGAGTCCGGTGTTGGTGTTGCTGGGAGCCTCGATGGATGTGGCGGCGGCAGAGTGTAGGTGAGACGAGAGAAGGGCAGGGGGAGGTGGGGGCAGGTGGGATGGCCGGGAGTCCAGGGCAAAACGACAGGCGGTGCCGCCGTTGTCGTCAGTATTGCCAGCCTGGGACCGAACCCGCGCGGCCGGCCAGCCTAGCCGTGCCATGCCAGCGACCAAATCGCGCAGCAGTGAGTGAAGGCTGGGAAGGACCGACACTCACCTGCGGAGATGGCAACCCCCTAACCGGGGAGGGAGCGGTGGCTACCTCCCGGGACAAGGGTAGTAGCACAGCACGGCCGGGCCAGCGATGTCTGAGAGCGGCGCGCAGCGGGTCGGTCGGCAGCACAGAGCCCGGGGACAGGAACGGTGAGGCGGTGAGTACTGCAGTCCGGTAGTGAAGGCGGTGAGTACTGCAGTCCGGTAGTGAAGGCGGTGAGTATTGCAGTCCGGTAGTGAAGGCGGTGAGAGGCAGGAGATGGCGGGGTGGAAGGCAGCGGAGGTCGGCGGGACAGGATACAAAAAGGATAAGACAGGATACAAAAAGACAGGATACAAAAAGAGACAGGACAGGATACAAAAAGACAGGAGACAGGACCGGGAACAGAAGCGGCAGTCCCAACGCGGACGCCAGCGTGCTCTGAACCCGGAAAGACAACTACGGGAAACGCAACAGGACAAACAGGAAACATGTAGTAGTACACAAATAGTAGATGTCTCAGGAGGGACAGTTCAGGTGTAGCCTGAAGAGATGGAGTTCTTCAGTCTACGGTGTAAGATAGATAGTGACTCTGCAGTCCTGACAGCAGGTACAATATAACTGCAGGTAATTGTGTCTTGCCCTGACTCTAATGTTATAACTTCACTACCTATCTTCCGCCGTAGATTGTGAGGTTGTGTGAGGTTGTGTGAGGGTGTGTGTGTGTGTGTGTGTGTGTGTGCGTTTGTGTGTGTATCTGTGCCTCTCTGATCACACGGCTTCTGTTCTCTCTGCTGATGAAGCCTTTCTCACGTCCCTAATGGAAGAGGGTGTGTGTGTGTGTGTGTGAGTGTGTGAGTGTGTGAGTGTGTGTGTGTGTGTGTGTGTATGTGTGTGTGAGGATATTTACATTCAGCTGCAGACCTCAGACCTGCTGATACACTGCACCACAGGAGCTACAGGAGGCTGTACACACACACACACACATATATACTATATATACACACACACACATATTCACAGGCACGCACGCACATACGCGGACACACACACACACCCCCCCCCCCACACACACACACACACACATCCCCTAACCAATCAGTATTCAGCTCAGCAGCTTCACATGGAGCCTCTCAGCAGCTCTCTCATAATAATGGACAATATCTCAGCGCAGGATAAATATAATTCCCCCGAGGCGAAGAGGGAAGAACACTCAGGGAAGCTCCTCTACAGAGAGAGAGAGAGAGAGAGAGAGAGAGAGAGAGCAGCAGAGTTAATTAGTGTGTCAGACAGCGAGAGAGAGAGTGAAGCTTTGTTTTCCACTGTTGAGGAGAGAGAGAGAGAGAGAGAAATTGATTGACAACAGACCGTATAGAGTATAGAGGCTTGAGGAGGGCTTACCAGAGGCACACAGACAGAAACTATGTGTTGAATGTTTACAGAGGTAAGGGAGAAAGAGAGAGGGAGATTGACAACAGATAGTATATAAGATATTTATATCTTTGCACTCAATAACATGTGGGTTCTACCACCCAGTATCCTTACATTTACAAAATCACATCAGGATAAGCTAGTATGAAGCTATTTCGCAGTTTTTCTGCGTAGGAAGCAGGCTAATTTACAAGCGACCAACTAGTGGTCGTTGTGTGTAAATAGCAGCTTAGCATTGTAAAGAGGGGCTCTTTTATTAGGTAAAAAAGGCACAGCTGTTCTAGTGTTAAGAGTTAAGATGTGAGCGCTCTGACAAGACCCTTGACGTGTGTAATAATAATAATAATAACTTTAATTTATATAGCGCCTTTCAAAAAGCCCAAGGACGCTTGTAGATGAAACGGACTGTGTCGACACTTTTTAACAAGATCTCCAGGACCAGCTGGGCGATAAAGACAGACATCTCTGATTGGTCCACTGTGATGACAGCTGTCAAAAAACACAACCTCTGAAACATTGACGGTCTTCATGTTATGACACATTGTGATGTCATAAAGGGTCTCTGTTCTTCCCTCTCCCTCCAGGTGTGATTGAGTCTCCCAGGCGTGATGTCATAAAGGGTCTCTGTTCTTCCCTCTCCCTCCAGGTGTGATTGAGTCTCCCAGGCGTGATGTCATAAAGGGTCTCTGTTCTTCCCTCTCCCTCCAGGTGTGATTGAGTCTCCCAGGCGTGCGTACGTGTGTTAGTGAGCCAGGCCAGAGGACCTGCAGCCTTAACGTGCTGCCTGGTAAACAGCCTCAGCAGGTTAAACACTGTGAAGGACTTCCAATGAGACCCGCAACCAGAAGAGACACAGAGGAATTATGGGTATTAAGATTGACTGATCTGATAATGTGTGAATATTATTCGTGATGTCGGGATCTCTCCCTCCCACACAAGAATCCTTCAAAACACAATTCCCCTCAGAGTGAACTAGAATGAGAATGTCGCAGTCGGCATCAATGCAGAGAAAGAATCTGATATCTCTGGTGTTACTATATCACTGGTGTTACTATATCACTGGTGTTACTATATCACTGGTATTTTACTATTTGTACTGATAAATATTGTGTAGAAAAGCAGCATCGGCACACTCAGAATCTCTGGAAATCTGTTCTGTGCTGTGCGCTGGAAAGCAAACTGGTCGTAGTCGTGAGTAGAGGGCTGCAAGGGAGTTTTCCTGGATGCACAGTGTACAGGTGTTTTACCTTTGCCTGCTTGCGTGCTCTGTCATCATGTGAAAGCGCTTTGAATCACATCTTGTGAGAAATGCACTATACGAATAAAACTTGATTTGATTTGATTTGAACTAACCAGCTATTACTCAAACCGTATATCCCTATGGCTGAGAGGAGGATATTAACAGCCCTATGGCTGAAAGGAAAGATATTAACAGCCCTATGGCTGAAAGGCTGATATGTAAAACCTCGCCTGAAAGCAGCGATCACAAGATGCCCTCTGGCAGCACAGACACAGAGGACCTGAGAGAAGGAAACCGCAGCCTTTTGTTAATTCCATGACTAACCACCTCAGACCCCTGCCTGTGACTGGTGTTCTCACACCACAGAGAGAAGGGGAGCTGCTCACACGCTCAATAACCGGCAACGCTCCCAGCTGGATGAATCACTCTCACAACCATCGATCCATCTGCCTTCAGATCCGGTGGCCCTGGCAGGCAGGCAGGTGGCTTACTGGGTGTGAAGAGGAACAGAGAGGAGAACATTACTGGGTGTGAAGAGGAACAGAGAGGAGAACATTACTGGGTGTGAAGAGGAACAGAGAGGAGAACATTACTGGGTGTGAAGAGGAACAGAGAGGAGAACATTACGCTTTCTGGTGTTTAGCAGACGCCTTTATCAACAGAGACTCACTATCTCTTTTTACAGTAGAGATAAACTGTACAGGAGGTGAGAGGAGATGTGGAGTTCTCAGTATATATATATACGTATATATATATGTGTGTGTGTGTGTGTGTGTGTGTGTGTGTGTATCTATGCGTGTGTCTGTGTGTGTGTGTGTGCGTGTGTCTGTGTCTGTGTGTGTGCGTGCGTCTGTGTGTGTGTGTCTCTGTGTGCGTGTCTGTGTCTGCATGTGTGTGTGCGTGCGTCTGTGTGTGTGTGTATATAGTGTGTGTAGAACTCTTTTACCAGACCCCAGATGCATCAGCGTCCATAACCCCTCCAGCCTCACCTCACCCCGGCAGTAATTTAAACCATTACTACATTAACACCTTACCAGTCATTTAAACCATTACTACATTAACACCTTACCAGTCATTTAAACCATTACTACATTAACACCTTACCAGTCATTTAAACCATTACTACATTAACACCTTACCAGTCATTTAAACCATTACTACAGTAACACCTTACCAGTCATTTAAACCATTACTACATTAACACCTTACCAGTCATTTAAACCATTACTACATTAACACCTTACCAGTCATTTAAACCATTACTACATTAACACCTTACCAGTCATTTAAACCATTACTACATTAACACCTTACCAGTCATTTAAACCATTACTACATTAACACCTTACCAGTCATTTAAACCATTACTACATTAACACCTTACCAGTCATTTAAACCATTACTACATTAACACCTTACCAGTCATTTAAACCATTACTACATTAACACCTTACCAGCGTTTCTACACTTCCCTGGCTGTTTCCCCGGATCACTAATTAGCAGCCCCACTCCCCATGCTAGCTGGAGCCCCAGTAGCCTCATGCTAGCTGGAGCCCCAGTAGCCTCATGCTAGGTGGAGCCCCAGTAGCCTCATGCTAGGTGGAGCCCCAGTAGCCCTGTACATGTGTGTCTTCCTGTGTTTGAGAATAAAATGACTGGCTCGGAGGGGGAAAGATTCAGTTTGAATCTGGGGTCTCTCGGAGGAGAGACCTGGGATTCACTCTCCTTGGCAAGAAAATAAGAATCATGATTGAATCCGGGTCTCTTTGTTGTTTAAAGTCTACTACGGTCTGTTTGAACTAGCGATGGGTTAACATGACCTGCTTTACAACCAGGCTGATCAGAATATAGCATTTAACCCTAGAACCGAACATTTGGTCCTTCGTAAGCCGGATCCCTACGTCGTCTGGGAGAAGACCAGGAGGAACGACACGCCGAAGTCTGTCGCGACAGCCCGGGATCGAGCGACCCGGAGAAAGTCCTGGGACGTGAATTCGCCCCAGGCCGGTGACGTTAGATGTCAATTCCTCCTTTTCTCCTCCAAAAGACGGCTGACGGGATCCCAGACCAGACACAGGCAACAAAGACACCGGTAAATAAGCGTGTTATTCTCACCCTAAGAGAAAAAGAAAGATTGCAATCGAAATGAATAGTCTATCTATCCTAAATTGTACAAAATAGGAATTGTTTGACATACAAAAAGAATCCATTTTGAAAAATAGATGTATATCTGTAGACAGTAGACTAATGGAAATTGGACTGTGAGTTTGACATACAAAAAGAATCCATTTTGAAAAATAGATGTATATCTTTTGTGTTATGTAAACAGCAGACTAAGAATGGAAACTGAAAACTCTGACTGAAAGTGAATACTTGTGAGAATTGACTGTCACCGGTGACGAACGGAGAGCGGAGTTAGAACATAACTCTGTCATCCGCGACGCACACTGCGGTGAATTAGGAAACTAGGTTTTGAACGACACGTTGTCTAGTAAAAACAGAAGCATTGACATAAATAATGGGTAATTGTGGCAGTTTTGATATTAAGGGAAAAGATTAGAAAAGTGTAGAATTAGGAAGGTTATGTGTTAGAATTAGTCTCAAGATTAGGGATACTGTATGTTCAGTGACAGAGAGAGAGCAGAGGAGCACAGCAGAAAACCGCAGGTGGGGGCTGTGGTGTGTGCGTTTGAGACAGAGAGAGGGAGTGTGTGTGTAAGAGATAAGAGAGAGGAATGTTAAAGTTGTTTAAGGAGGAGGGTGAGGAGAGATTGAGAAATATTAAGAAAATACGCCTAGAACTGATATTAAAAAACAAGAAAGGTAGAAAAGATGAAACAGAAACTAGAAAAAGAAGCATAATATAAACCACAAGACTTGTGGAGTGACAGAATGCATGAACTATGCAGAACATGCAGTTGAGGATCTCAGACGAGAGAGAGAAAAAGAGCAGTCAGCTGATGCTAGAGACAGAGAGGGAGAGAGAGAGTAGAGAGAGGAGACAGAGATAGAGAGAAATATTTGAAGTGGAGTTATGGCACATAGGAAGGAGGCATGCAGAGGAGGCATGCGGAGAGAAAAAAAAAACTGCCTAGAGAGAGGCAGACAGAGTGAATATGAGAGACAGAGAAGAGCCAAAGACAGACAAGACAAGACAAGACAGACAGACAGACAGAGAGACAGACAGAGAGGGAGAAACAGACAGACAGACAGAGAGAGAGAGAGAAACAGACAGACAGACAGACAGACAGACAGAGAGAGAGAGAGAAACAGACAGACAGACAGAGAGAGAGAGAGAAACAGACAGACAGAGAGAGAGACAGAGACAGACAGAGAGAGACAGAGACACAGAGAGAGACAGAGACAGACAGAGAGAGACAGAGACAGAGAGAGAGAGAGAGAGAGAGAGGGAGAGACAGACAGACACAGACAGAGAGAGAGAGAGAGACAGAGAGAGAGGAGAGAGAGAGACAGAGAGAAAGAGAGAGACAGAGAGAGAGAGAGATGGAGAGAGAGAGAGATAGAGATAGAGAGAGAGAGAGAGAGAGACAGAGAGATAGTGAGAGCAGGGAGAAGTCGTGGGAGGAATGTGCTCCAGCTCCACTATGCAGCAGAGTTCACGCGCCACACACGCACACACACATACACACACACCAAAGGAACAGACAGAACGAAAAAGCCTAGCATGGGTTATCACACACACACACACACACACACACACACACGAATTTGGACGAATGACAAAGTTTATAGAATAAATGGGAAAATTGTATTACCACAAAGCCTCTACAAACAGCGGCTCATTTGATACATGGGTTTGCCATGTATCAACAGCAGGGAATGATGATTGACAGGATTAATGCACATTTTCACGTATATAATTACACACAATTTTCAAAAAATTATATAGTGATAATGGTGCACATTTCGTGAACGAATTGATCAAAGTGGTCCAAACACCTGGACATTGAACTAAAGAATATGGAAACACACATGAGAATAACACCGACACCTATGGGTTTGAATGAATGAATGAATGAAATGAATGAATTTGAAATAGTAAATGGGAGAAGGTTAGGCAGGGGATTAGGCACCCCGAACCTAGCCTTTAACAGGCAGCGGTGGAATTGCAAAGTTCCGAGGGCACGTTAAAGACCTCATATAGTGCTGGGGAGAGGACTGAAGGCCCCCGTGTCTGATGAAGTATGAATGACCATACTACCGTGGTACCGTCTAGTCGGCGCAGCTGTCGCATGTAGGTGTGTGGGCAGTGCGTGGTACGTGGGCGACAGCCCACACCTAGCGGGATGTGGGGACCACACCCATGAACAGGCAAGGCTGGTGTAAACGGTCAAAGTTTCTAGACCCATAGCGAAGTGGGCTAGGGATCAGACCGTCGGTTCCCAACTGGGCGGCCAATCACCGCTACAGGGTTGGTGTTTAGACACTGACTGGGGATCGCTATCGACTGGGTCACCGGCCGGTTGGGTCGCAAAGCCTGAAGCCATAGGAAAATGGTGGCTGCGCTCAGCTCAATGTACAGTCAGGCCACTGTAAGCTGAAACCGAATGCGTTAGTAAGCGAGCAGTGCTTTCCGTGATCAGAGCTCTGAAAAGGAGACGTCTGGGAAGCGGAAGGGGTGGGGGTAGACTGACTCTGACCTGGGGTTGGAGGGCAGTAAACCTCCATCGGAAAGGGTTCCAGCCTGAGACTGCGCCCTGGGAAGAGGGGAGGTCTGAAGGAACCAAGTGTTAGACTACCCATAGTAGACGACATTAGGGAAGTAGATTTGGCAGAAACGGAAAACACACTGGCCACGTGGATGGCTATTTAGGAAATAGGAAATAGCCAGAACAAATGATCTGCCAGACCTTTCTGTTTCCCTACAGGATTCGAGACTACAACCTGGTGACCAGATCCTCATCAAAGAAATAAAAAAGAAAACACTGGCACAGCCCGCGGTGGGTTGGGCCATTTGAGGTGCTGCTGAGCATCCCAACTGCTGTCAAGATCGCAGAACGAGATACGTGGATACACCAAAGCCATTGTAAGAAAGTGACATTGTTTTCCTCGAACGACGGGTAGTGGTGGAAGCCCGGCTACAAAGGGGTCTATTCATTTAGTGAGTGGTACGTCTCAAACCCGGTGAAGAATTCTCCAGATCCACTACCTCTTAGAATGAGGGGACCACATCCTCCCGACGACCCAAACGAGACGCCCAAGTCCAGGCACACGACCCAGTCTGGGGCAGTAATGTCCCAGATGACAAGAAACTCTGGACTACTAGTCAAAAGATTGTACATGCATTATTCCCCTGGATAGGGGTAGGGAAGCATTCCCTGCGCCTAGAAACCCTGAACTATCAATTAGAGACATTTGTAAATGCATCCCTTACGATAAACGAAGCCCAGAACCGCGAAATCGATCAGATCAGACTGATGGTACTCCAGAACCGAATGGCTCTTGACCTATTGACTGCAGTGGCAGGAGGAACATGTGTGATGTAGGGCTGCAACGATTAGTCGACATAATCGACGACGTCGATCATAAAAACTCGTCGACGTGGAATTTTAGTGTCGACTAATCGTATAAAAAATAATAAATAAATAAAAACGTTTTATTATTATTATTATTATTTATTTATTTTAGACGGGAGCCATGCAAGAATCAGCTGGGTAAATTTTAGCTAACGTTGTTAGCCAACTGGCTAACGTTATATTGTTAGGGTCGTAATGTTTATGTTAGCTTTACTGTTACATGTTGGAAAACAACGTCTCATGGACAGGGCTGTACATGCTATGAGCGTTTGTGCTATTAATTTATTTGCCCTGTGGCACGCGTGTGACAGACAAAGGCGCTTGTATGTAACGTTACGTAGCAGGGGTTTTCCATGTTGAAGCCAGGAGAACGCGAGATGAAATGAAGTGAGGGGTGGTCACTATTAAAATACCAGGTAGTCATGGTGGATGATCATGAATGATGCTTGATAAGTGAATGCTATTTCAATTATGTTGAGTCCACCAGCGAGCTGTCTGTAAGATAAACAGCGCCAAGCGTAGCCTACTAACGTGAGCTGTCTGTAGTCTAGCCAGCAATGCTAGCTAGTCAATCAACTAGCTCTGTGAGCAGCTGTAGCTTGGCGTAACGTTAGGTTAGATAGCTAGTTAAGCCGGATTTATGCTTCTGCGTCGCCATTTACGCGCAGCGAAAAGCCACGCGACTAATCGCGACTAATTGAAAAAATAATCGACAGATTAGTCGACTACAAAAATAATCGTTAGTTGCAGCCCTAGTGTGATGCTTAACACCACATGCTGATTTTCTTTGTTGTAATGATCGTTTGTTGTGTCTTCCCCTGCTTCAGAGCTATGACTAACAAACTGATTTCAGGAATATTTGTACAAACAAATGTTGACTCGAGAAATTATGATGGAACCTTATGAAGAACCAACCTCTAATCCAAGTTGAGAAAGATGAATATTCATGTCTGTGATCTGTACGGCGATGTTGAATGACAGTTGAACTAGAAAATGTGAAAGCAAGATAGCTCTACCTGAATAAAGAGACAAATGTTTGTATCGTGATAAAGTATGAAAAACAGCAGGGAAATGTTAGGGTTGAATGATGTTTTCATAATGTTATAATGTTGTGGATGTTTTGAAGAGGACACTCTTTTGTCCTTTGTCCTGTTCTGTGAATTCCGTAGGTTCAACCTTGTGCTTTTTGCTGTGCACAAACTTACAACCTTATCTTCTGTCCCAGCTAGGCCTCCCCTTCCTGACATTGTGTTGTCCGAGGGGCCCGGTCGTAAATCAGATTTTGCTAAAACACTGTTTTGTTCATCAAACGCCTCCCCCTACCCATGTGTGTTCTTAGCAATGTGGGCTTCCTCACGAGGCTGGCTCCCCCTGTACATGTGTGTCTTCCTGTGTTTGAGAATAAAATGACTGGCTCGGAGGGGGAAAGATTCAGTTTGAATCTGGGGTCTCTCGGAGGAGAGACCTGGGATTCACTCTCCTTGGCAAGAAAATAAGAATCATGATTGAATCCGGGTCTCTTTGTTGTTTAAAGTCTACTACGGTCTGTTTGAACTAGCGATGGGTTAACATGACCTGCTTTACAACCAGGCTGATCAGAATATAGCATTTAACCCTAGAACCGAACACTCACACTCAGGAGAGGCTCATCGCTAGGAGAGTAGAAGGGCCCAACTCTTCACAGTAATCTCTCCTTTCCTGTCTGGGCCTTTCTATTGGATGTGAAGGTGCCTCTCTTTGGAGTCTGGCTACAGAGGGTTCTAAATAAAGCACCAGACAACAAGGTCAAGTACTCTCTCTCTCTCTCTTGCTTCCCTCTCTCTGTCTGTCTTTCTCACATCTCTTTCTCTTTCTGTCTCTCTCTCCCCCCCATCCCCTCTTCCTCTCTCCTTCTCTCTCCCTCTATCTCTCTCTCTCTGTCTGTCTTTCTCACATCTCTTTCTCTTTCTGTCTCTCTCTCTCTCTCTCCCCCCCATCCCCTCTTCCTCTCTCCTTCTCTCTCCCTCTCTCTCTCCCCCTCTCTCTCCCCCTCTCTCCCCCACCCTCTCTCTCTCTCTCCATCTTCCCTGTGTCAGATGTGTGATGGTGTCATGGTCGTGGAGGTGACTCAGACAGTCAACATGACCTTCCTCTCCCCAGAGACAGAACAGTGATGAGGAGGCACAGCCAGAGAGCTGCAGAGTCTGAACCAGGCTGGTGGCTCAGCCAGCTGTGGCCAGTCCATCACTGTTACACCTCCATCACTGTTACACCTCCATCACTGTTACACCTCCATCACTGTTACACCTCCATCACTGTTACACCTCCATCACTGTTACACCTCCATCTGGAGACACTGCCAGCTGTGGTCAGTCCATCACTGTTACACCTCCATCACTGTTACACCTCCATCTGGAGACTCACACTCACACACTCCACGTCTACACACACTCACACACTCCACCTCTACACACACTCACACACTCCACCTCTACACACACTCACACACTCCACGTCTACACACACTCCACGTCGACACACACTCTCAAACTCCACATCTACACACACTCACACACTCCACGTCTACACACACACTCCACGTCGACACACACTCTCAAACTCCACATCTACACACACTCACACACTCCACGTCTACACACACTCACACACTCCACCTCTGTTACGGTTAGTCAATGTGTTTGGACCCAGATGCAGAGCAGAACAGAATGGAACGATGCAGGGATATGATTCCAAAATAAAGGTACTCTTTATTTGAGCAAACAGGAAAAATAAACCGCACAGTAAGCGATGAAACAAACGGGGAGAACGCAAGCCTCCAATAAATGCGGATGTAAAAATACAAAAGAAAAGGGGAGTCGGCTTCTTGTCTCCCAACGCCGTTAATATAACAAGGCAATACAAACTACTTGCAATAGTCATAATATACTTATCTCCTGGGCACACGAGGAGCAATAAGGCTGCGACAAGACTATGAGGACACGCACACACACAACGCAACATAAAGTGAACAATCGACACAGAGGGAAAACACAGGGGGAACTAAATAGACTAAGACAATCACACACAGCTGTTAGCACTCACAGATAATTAGGACAGACAGAGAAACAATACACAACATAGGGGGCGCCAAAGGGTCGCTCCACAGTAGAGCGATCCCCACCCTGACACACCTCTACACACACTCACACACTCCATGTCTACACACACTCACACACTCCACATCTACACACACTCACACACTCCACGTCTACACACACTCACACACTCCACCTCTGCACACACTCAGACACTCACACACTCCACCTCTACACACACTCACACACTCCACGTCTGCACACAAATAAAGGAACAAGCACTGTTGAAATGGTTTAGACTTGAGAGGAAGCCTTTAACACTAGAACAGCCTTGGGTCCCTTTGACCCTGTTAGTAAAAAAAATAAGTTATGTCTTTGTACTCCATCAAATTTCAGGACCCTCCTTTCATGACTTTTCCTAGATATGTGCGTTCTACCACCCAGTATCCTTACATTTACAACATCACATCAGGATAAGCTAGTATAAAGATATTTTGCAGTTTTTCTGTGTAGGAGGCAGGCTAATTTACAAGACGGCCAACTAGTGGTCGTTGTGTGTAAGTAGCAGCTTACCATTGTAAAGACTATGGTCATTTGACAGCTGAGGCGGCTCTTATAGTAGGGGAAATAGACACGGCTGTGAGAACAACAGTGTTGCACGTGCCTTACATCAGCTTGTTGTGACCAGCTGCTTATTAAGCTTCCCAAAGCTCCGTTCCCCTCTTAGCTTTTTTATTGCTACTTCGTTTTATCTACAATTAGGCTGTACTGGGAGCTGCACCCTGGCACTGTTGGATATTACGTAATCCCCAGGAAGCTTGAGAGAGCAGCAGGGTGGAACAGCGTTGGTGTTTACAGAGAAACGCTCTTAAAAAGTCTCTCTGTTTCAAAGGCTCCTGGATGCTGTTTGAGTGAGGACCCCCCACCCTGAGTGAGGACCCCCCCCCCCCCACGTCTCTGAGTGGTGAATCAGCTCCGTGCTCCTCCCATCCCTCCCCTCGTCTTCATGATGTGAGCTGCCATGAAGAGAGAGATAACTCACTGTTAGCATTAGATAACTCACTGTTAGCATTAGATAACTCACTGTTAGCATTAGCATACGACTGTAGTGGTTTTCAAAGGTCCGGTTCACTTCGCGCTTGTCTATGGACCCGCCCACACACGCACAGACAGACACTCATTCACACACTCACTCACACACACACTCATGCACACACACACACACTCACACTCACACACAGATACAGACAGACACTCACACGCAGATAGACACCCACACACACTCACACCGACACACACACACTCTCACACAGACACACACACACACACACTCTCTCTCACACACACACACACACACACAGACACACACACACACACAGCCTTTTCTTCTCCTCTTTTCTCTCTAAACTATAAACACATTTTCCCCAGACAGGCCGAGACCCCGACCATGAGCCCTTTATCTCCCGCGGTGCTGTCAGTGTGATTACCCAGGGTGCACTGCTGCTGTTTATAAGCCACCAACGAGTGTCATCACCCTGAACGCCTGAAACAACCCCAACATTTGTTTCTCGTTCAGAATAATATTATATATATATATATATATTTATATGTGGTTTGGCTCTACTTGTTGCTCTGCTCTTGTGAGTTATCGTCCAGATTCCAGATCACAATAATAATCAGAGAAAAGATAAAACATTGTTGATTCTCTCTCATGACAGTTCAGCACATTCTTACATGAGTACGCTAAAGTATTTTAGTTTTACTGTTTACATTATGGTGACGTGTTACCTGTTACGAGGGGGGTCAGCGAGGATAACTCCCCGATGCCTCCTGCTGGTCAAAGTGCATTACTCGTGCCCTGGACTAATTGCATGATCATTGTCACCTGTCAGTGTTTGTATGTGTATTTAGGTGTGTCCCTTTTCCCTGTTCCCTTGTCAGTTGTTAGTACTTGTTAGCGTCATGAGAACCCTGTTTCTACTATGGAATACATAGTACACTATCCTTGACTCTGTCTGTTCGGTCCTGGAGGACTTTATTTACCTGTCGTTGCTTCCAGGTATTGTGCCTATATTTAGTGTTTTGATTTGTTCGTCGTTGTGTGAATCTTGCGACTAGTTTGTCGAGCCTTGATTGCTCGCCTTTTGTTTTCTCAACTCGCAAGTCGTTTTGTTCCCGTTATTATTTAGTTTACTCGTTACTCAGAGCCTTGCTTGCTCCACTTTACTTTTGTTCTTATATCCTTGTCCTGTTGTGAATACTCATTGCCTCTCAGTAAAGAGAAACCTTATTTTATTACTGTCTCGACCTCCATTCATCTGAGCTGCACCGCACATGGGTCCAACACCATTCTACACCTAAAACTCTTTACCAAAACGTAACAGTTACCGTGTGGTATTCAGCTGTTTGTGTTTTAAAATTAATGTGTTTGTGGTTGTGTGGGCGGTTATCGTCATTTCAGACGTGTTTATCGAATTTGAATGTTTTACTGCCCTTGAAATAACTGTTTCTTGTGAGTCCTGAAGACTGCTGCCATAACTCAACGCAGCGTCTGTTAATCAGAAGAATAAAACACGTTTTCTTTATCCTGCACCAAGTACTGTAGTTCAACACAATAACTTCCTTTTCATTCCATATATAATATAATAATATAATACGCCATTTCGCTGACGCTTATATCCAAAGAGACTTACATTTCAGTGAGTGCATCTTTCAGTACATATGGTCCCAGCGGGATTCAAACCCCCAACCTAAGCGTTGTTAGTGTAACGATGGTCAAACAGCCAAACTTCTTTCATTCAATTCTTTTATTTGACCTGCAGAGAAGACACATAAAACACAATTCTTCTCTGTTCTGCAACTCTTGTAAATCCATTAAGATGGCGGCCATGTTCTCTGGTTCCACCGTCTATGTACATTTCACATCAAGACAATTTGTTTACAGAAAGAACACAAATTTCCCTCAAACATTTACAAATAACAATTACAAACAACATGTGGAGCAACATACCTGCAGAGAAGACACATAAAACACAATTCTTCTCTGTTCTGCAACTCTTGTAAATCTGCGCGTTCAAAATAACATACAATAAATGTTCTGTTTCACATACAAGATTCTCCATACAAACAACAAAACACGAGGAGCATTTTACATAGCGCACATACCCATTAAGATGGCGGCCATGTTCTGGTTCCACCGTAAGTACGGCAACAAGAGAAGGACAAAAGAACGCGCAGACCTGCAGTACACCCAAACTCCAAAGGGGGGCTCCAACAACAACCAGGGCTGCTCAAGCACGGCGAAACTCATCTACATTCACCACAACTAAACATACATTCCCAACTCTGTTACACCCACCTCCCCTGAATTTCGCCAACCTTGAGCAGCAACTATACATTTAAACACTACTTTTTACTTTTTACACTATTACATAGGGCCGCCAAAGGACAGGACAGCCAACTTGAAAAGTATCCTATAAGGATGAAGTGGAAAGAGAGGTAACCTATCTCTCCAACCAACTACTGGCGGTAGGATGCGTTCTACACCCCACAAGACCCTTTTTTTTTTTTTCACTGTGTATTACTAGCCTTCAAGAGGCCACAACCTCTTATGAAACAATCAGAATAACGAACAAACCTATATGTCATAGGATGTCAGTGTGCACAGTGTATACATGCACTGAACTGAGCTTCGGCTTATCTAACTGTGGAAATCCTGAAACACTGACCTACAAACAGCTCGAATGTTTGACTTAGTGTCTTGGATAATGTCTTGTCCTGACATAGTATAAATCAATCTGTCAACTGGTTTGATAAGGCGACCAAACTTGGACTTGACCTGTGTGACTGTACTAGGATGTTCACACTGTGTAACAGAAGCTAGAGTGTCAGTACGCTGTGTGTCACTAGCATCATCTATCTGATTCGTGTTACCAGAAACATCAGTACAATCATCAGCGCTAACCACAAATCTAGAATCAGAGTTAATGGACTGATCTACCATTTGCTCCTCAGCCATCTGCTCGGGAACCCTCTGAGGGGCAAACGAGACTGAAGACACTACAGTGTTAGTAGCCTCTGTCCGTGAGTGGTCAGGGAATGGTAACTGGGTGACCCACTCCAGGGTTCTTCCCTTGGGATCCTTGGGCTCTGGAACAGTCAAGGGAACATCCCTCTCCCGAACAGCTCTACCCCCATACTCCATGTCTTCAACCTCCCCTCCCTCACTCCCAGGACAGGAATCCACTCTCTCCGACTCGAACGCGGTTCCTCTACTCACTTCCCCAGGCAAGGAATCCTGTTCCACTTCCGACACGGACATGTCACTTGGCTCATTTGATGTATGAACAGCAGACAGGGATGAAACTGGGTCAGAGATCACACTCGTATCATACACCGGCAGAAAGTTCACCAACAACAATAGATTACGGTGGACTACCTTCTCTCGTCCAGTGACAGTGTCTTGTATCCTATATGTGTGAGTCTCAGAGTTCCTATCCACCACAGTATATACAGTAGACTCCCAACGGTCAGCCACCTTTCTCTTTCCTCTCTCTCTCTTGTTCGCCAACAGCACACGGTCTCCGACGTCAATGGTGGGCCCTTTCACTCGTCTGTTGTAGAGCTCTGTGTGACGGTGCTGTTCTTTTATGACATGTTCCTGGGCTATGACCATAGCTTCTCTCAGATCCTTCGTGAGAGACATCACATACTTGTCGTAGCTGACCACAGCTGGATCATTCAGGACTGTCCGGAAGAGTATATCGACAGGGAGACGAGGAGTACGCCCAAACATCAGATAGAAAGGTGCATAGCCAGTTGACTCATGCGCTGTGCTATTGTACATGAACGTCAGAGTTTGCAAACGCCTCGGCCAGTTGATTTTTGCCTCTGGTTCAAGCGCTCGGATCATGTTACCGAGAGTTCTATTGAAACGTTCCACACTACCGTTACCCATCGGGTGATACGGGGTTGTGTGCGACTTTCTGACACCGGAGACTCTGAGCAGCTCACTCACTAGTTGACTCTCGAAGCTAGCTCCCTGGTCGCTGTGGATACGTTCTGGGAACCCAAAGACGCAGAAGAACTTGTCCCATAGAACTCTCGCCACCTGTTTGGCTGACTGATCTTTGCAGGGGAATGCCTGGGCCATTCTTGTAAAATGGTCAGTAACAACTAACACATCAACTGACTTGTTCCTTGAGTCCTCCGCTGACCAGAAATCAATGCAAACCAGCTGAAGTGGCCTGGTTGATGTGATACTCTGCAAAGGCGCCCTCGCAGCAGGTTCAACAGTCTTACTGACAATACACTGCTGGCAGTTACGGACGTAGTCTCTTACGTCTCTGTCGAGGTTGAGCCAGAAGAACCTCTGTCTGGCCAAGCCAAGACTCCTGAACTGACCTTGATGGCCGGCATGGTCATGAACACCTCTCAGAACTTCAACTTTCTTAGACTCAGGAACCACATACTGGCGGCGTTTTGACTTCACGACTTGATCCCTCGAGACTCTGTAGAGTATCCCATTGCTCACAACAAGTTTCTCCCAGTGCTTCAGGTACCTCATGACTGTGACTGATTCCTTATCTCTCTCTCTCCTGGAGGGTCTCCGATGTCTCTCCACATAGTACAAGACTCGAGAGAGAGTTCTGTCTCTGAGCTGTTCATCCCGGAGTTCCTTCTCACTGTAAGCAGGAAGTGAGTCCTGACCACCTGGGACTAACTGAGGCAAATGGTGCAAGACTGCTACAGCACGCGTTCTTGCTCCGACCTCCCACAGATCGTCATATGACTGTAGAACAACAGACACTTCATCCATCTCCATAGACTGAGCGTGGACATGCAGAGGTGATGGGACACTTTGAGCGTAACTCTCTGCCTGGCGTGGAGTGTCACCACTATCATTGGACGACCGGAAGGCGTCCTGTACAGAAGCACTCGACACATCCTGGACTTCGGAGAGGAGATTCTTGTAGGGCTCTTCAAGTAATCTGTGACTGACTCTCTGCTTGACGAAAGGCACACGACTCAAGGCATCAGCGACAACATTCTGTGGGCCTGGCACGTACTTGATGTCGAAGTTATAGCTCGCTAACTTAGCCACCCATCGTTGCTCGCAGCAGTCCAGCTTGGGCTTCGTCATGATATGAGTCAATGGATTATTGTCCGTCCAAACAGTGAAATCATGCCCCTTCAACCAATGGCTAAACTTGTCACAGACACTCCACTTCAAGGCTAGGAATTCCAACCGATGGGCTGGGTAGTTTCTCTGAGACTGAGAGAGGGACTTGCTGGCGAATGCGATTGGCCTCGCTCGGTCTTCACCCTCTTGGATCTGCGACAGGACAGCACCGATGCCATCAAGGGACGCGTCCGTTGACAGCATGAAGGGACGGCTGAAATCAGGGTGAGCCAGGACAGCCGTCTCAACCAGCGCCGTTTTCAGCTTCTGGAAAGCCTGCTCCGTTTCGGGGGTCCAGTCAGTAACCTTCAACTTCCTGCTTTGTGACCTTTGTTTGGACTGTTTCACCTTCCCTTTTCTCTTCTGGCCCGTCAACAGAGAGAAGAGAGGCTTTGCAATAGCGGAGAAGCTAGGCACAAAGTGCTGGTAATAATTGATCATCCCCAAGAAAGATCTGATTCGTTTCTGTGAGGGGGTTACACCGTCCGCTTCCATCAGGTCAGCACTTGTCATCTTTGCGATGCTCTCAACTTTGCTGGGATCAGTCAACACACCGTTGTCATTAATTATGTGGCCGAGGAATTTGACGGATTTCCGGAGAAAAAAACACTTCTTGGGGGCCAATTTCAGGTTATGACCACGCAGTCTACTGAACACCATCTCCAAGCGTTCCAGAGCTGTCCTCTCATCAGGGGCGTACACCAATAAATCATCCAGATAAACCAGTAAGCTCAGATAGTTCTGGTCTCCGAAAATGCTAGTCATCATACGCATGAAGCTCCCAGGACTATTACAGAGGCCCTGCGGGAGGCGATTATACTCATACAAGCCCATAGGTGTTGTAAAGGCAGAGTACTTTCTGTCATCCTCGTGTAGTGGCATGTTATAAAACCCTGAGGTTAGATCCATAGTACTAAACAAGGAGTTACCTCCAAGTGCAGCTAAGCAGTCGGCCTGGTGAGGGAGAGGGTGAGCATCCTTCAGGGTCCTCTTGTTCAGCCAGCGAAAGTCTGTACAGATACGGAGATCTCCGTTCTTTTTCCATACAAGAACCAACGGAGATGCATATTCACTGGTTGACTTCCTGATTATATCTTTCTCCTCCATCTCACTCAGTACTTGGCGCAACTTCTGATACTGACTGGGGGGCACTCGTCTGAATGGGAGCCGGAATGGCCTGTGATCTGAGAGGTGAATGCGATGTATGAAGCCCTTTGCCTCTCCACAATCCAGGTGATGGCGTGAGAAGATGTCCTTGTAGCGTACAACCAGGTCAGCCATCTTGCTTCTACACTGTTCAGACACGTCACAGGAGTGTATGTCGAGCCCACTCAATCCCATGTACTTCAGTTCCTCATCAACAGTGCGGGCCGCATTTTCACTGGACGGGGTTACTTGACAGCAACTGAGTAGTGGGACCTCAGCAGGTCCGGTCTCATCCATGTCCTCGAGCGCAATGCAGGAGAAGACGTCGGCCAATTTAGCATTGCGTCTTACCAAGACGGGCCTGTCGGACGAGTTGATCAGCTTCAATGGAACCCATCCGTCTCCCCACAAAGGAGTAACAACTCTGGCCACCAGAACCCCTCTTGGAGCTGAGCGACACGATGTGGGCTCTGTCATCACAGCGCTACCAGGAGACACAATAGTGGACTTGGGTAGCTTGCCCCACATCAGGTACTCCCGACCAGGCTCAAGACACACGGCTGAGTTGCACCTGACTGTGCCTATCTTGTCAGGTATGACGTCACCTCGCCAACGGTTCAGACCAGCGAGCATCGAGAGAAACTGTTCAGATTCTGGATCGCCAGCAGGACAGGGCGTAGACACAGCCTTCCAGTAGCCATCACATTGCTTATACTGCCGGAGGATATATTTAATAACATTGGTGCCTAGTATCAACTCATCATGCTGGCCTTCAACTACCAGAGTGGGAACCATAATCCTACAGCCATACACCTCCATTTCCACGTTGAAAGCTGACTCAGGCTTGACACGGCGACCACCACAGCCAACAAGCACCACATTTGAACTGAACTGGTTATGCTCTGTAGCAACTCCAACCTCTCTAAGCTTTCCCTCTGCCGTCTTACTCATTGTACAAGCCATAGACCCACTGTCTAGCATAGCATTTAGAGTCACTGTATTACCAACTGTCACAGGTGTGTAGAAAAGGCTGTCACTACCACTAATTGTATGCGTATTCTGATAAACAATATCTTCAGAGTTATCACTTGAGCTTTTGAGAGCTATATACACTGTCTCAGCACTAGATTCGTCCTCACAATGGGAGTTTACTTGGCGACCTATACTTTCTCCCTCTGAATACAGGCCACCTAGTTTCCCTGAGGCTGAGGTGCTCGGGACGACCTGGTGGGACACTCAACTTTAGTGTGACCTGGGGCTAAACAGACAAAGCACAGCCTCTCTGACATGCAGTGTGAGATGGTAGTGTGTCTACTGTCATCACAGACTCGGCAGGCCTTCTCACGGGCGCCACCCTGGTATCTTCCGCCACGAGGAGCACTGTCACGCTGCTGCACTTTCCCCATCATCTGCTCCAGCCTCTCCATAATGCGAGCAAGAATCCTGTCTTCAGATTGCTGAGTGTTCTGGGCCACAGCAGTCGCGGAGGAGGGGCACGGAAGCTGGCCTAAAGCATGGTCCTGGGAAGGAATGAGGGTAGAAGGCAGACACTGTGTGTGGTACACTGGACTATGGGCAGGAGCAGGGGGGTACTGGGTGGAACACTGCTCAGACACAGACTGAATCGAAGGCTCTGGATGAGACTGCACAGTGTGGAGGGCGGTGGCATGGCTCTTCAATGGCACAGAACTACCGGTCCTGCCAGAGGCTCTCAGCTCTCTCTGGTAATTATCAATCTTCAACTGTATGTCTCGTGAGCTCCACTCCTCAATAGCCTTGCATTCCAGAATACGGGATAGTCCAGAGTCCGGGCAATGCCTGACAAACATCCGTGCTACCTCTTCACCTATGTTCTCCATCCTCCTACCTTGTCTGCGAAGGCCCTCACCAGCTACATCAGCTGCTTTGTTGATCCTCAACCAGTAGTCTACAGGGTTCTCATTGGGTCTGGGTAGAGTGGCATAGAAATCTGACAACGGGAGGCATGATGACACATCACTGAAGTACTTGAGAAGGATATCATAGATGAGATCAGGGTTCTGCTTCACATCAAGTGTCTGATCGCTACGCAAACCAACCCTCACGACATCCTTTGCCTTACCCATCAGCCTTGCCAGTATCTCCTCAGCCTGTTCATGCATTGGACATTTCTACTTTCTCAGATAAGCTTTAGACATGTCAATCCAGTCCTGGACTGAACACTTATCAGAACTATCACCTCGGAACATTGGTGGTTCCCTGTCTGATTTTACATTCACAGTAACGCGCGGAACCTCCTGTCTAACAACATTAGGATCAGTTACAGGATCTGGAGGCGATGTGCAGTTGAGGTGTGCACTGCTCATACTACTTGAGTGAACTACACCAGCTGAAATTAACTTGGTTACAATGGACTCGCCAATCTGAGCACCTAGCTGACCCATCATGTCTGAAAGGTGATGAAGAGCTTCAGTGTCATTAACACTGGGTGTGGATGTGGGAGGAGCCTCCCCTGTAAACTGTCCGACAGCAGCACAACCTGGGTCCTGACCTGACCCTGTGCCTCTACCACTGTCAGTAAACAACTGGGAACACCCCACCTCCCTACTATTGACAGCACTGTCAATGTCAATGTCACTGTCACTGTCAATGTCTATGACAGCACTGTCTGCTCTGCTCTGACATGCCCCCCATGCACCCCTCCCCATAGGCAACACTGGACTGGCAAAAATCTCATCATTAAAACCTGGCCTCTGAGCCATAGTGGTACAGACTTGCGTTGTGTAATATTACTGAATGAAAAAAAAAATAATAATAATAATGTTTAAAAAAAATATAAAGTTACAGCAGGACATAAAAACCAAAACAATCAAAGCACTTTTTAAACTGATATAATCACAGACCTCAGACTGAATGACCATTTACTATAATACTCTGACCACACTTGATCTATCACACTAAGACCTGGCATCCACGCAGCATCCACGGAGATCGGCGTTCAGCTGATCTTGAGATCGACGTGTCACGGCACCAGTGTAACGATGGTCAAACAGCCAAACTTCTTTCATTCAATTCTTTTATTTGACCTGCAGAGAAGACACATAAAACACAATTCTTCTCTGTTCTGCAACTCTTGTAAATCCATTAAGATGGCGGCCATGTTCTCTGGTTCCACCGTCTATGTACATTTCACATCAAGACAATTTGTTTACAGAAAGAACACAAATTTCCCTCAAACATTTACAAATAACAATTACAAACAACATGTGGAGCAACATACCTGCAGAGAAGACACATAAAACACAATTCTTCTCTGTTCTGCAACTCTTGTAAATCTGCGCGTTCAAAATAACATACAATAAATGTTCTGTTTCACATACAAGATTCTCCATACAAACAACAAAACACGAGGAGCATTTTACATAGCGCACATACCCATTAAGATGGCGGCCATGTTCTGGTTCCACCGTAAGTACGGCAACAAGAGAAGGACAAAAGAACGCGCAGACCTGCAGTACACCCAAACTCCAAAGGGGGGCTCCAACAACAACCAGGGCTGCTCAAGCACGGCGAAACTCATCTACATTCACCACAACTAAACATACATTCCCAACTCTGTTACATTAGCGCCATGCTAGCGCCAGCTGACCCACAGAGGACCTCCATGTCAGTTAGCGTCAGCGTGTTGTTCTCTAAACAACAGCAGCCTGACTCTCAGATATACACCTCAGTTCATTCTTCTTCTTCTACCTTTTATTTCTTAACTTGTGTTGTGGGTTTCAGTCAGGAGAACGCGGCCCAGACACAACGAACAGACCAGGACAAGGGCGCCTCTTCATTTCCATTAACACAATAACAGAGATTGATTCAGAGCTCCGCTCTACCCATCTTGATAAGTGAAGAGAAACTCGGGTTCCCAGGAGGGAAGAGGCCTGTTGAGAGGTAACGTTGCTCTATCTCACTCAGAACTCATTGGGCCGGTTTCACAGATAAGGCTTAATCCTAGTTCTGGACTAAATCACACTTTCAATGTAAAATCTCCATTGAAGATCCTTTTTTAGTCTAGGATTAGCCATAAGCCTTGTTTGTGAAACCGGCCAATTGTGTTCTAATAGAACTATCTCACTCAGAACTCATTGGGCCGGTTTCACAGACAAGGCTTAAGCCTAATCCTAGACTAAAAAACATCTTCAATGGAGATTTTACATTGAAAGTGTGATTTAGTCCAGGACTAGGCTTAAGCCTTGTCTCTGAAACCGGCCCATTGTGTTCTAATAGGAGGATTTCAGAGCGCGGGGTGTTGTGATTCTCGGCGCTTCTGCAGTTCTAATGGAGTCTCAGATTTAGCTGCAGAGTGTCTCTTTCACTCGTCCTCTCTCTGACACCAACACACAGGCTGCAGAGGAGAGAGAAACC
Organism: Nansenia antarctica; assembly: GCF_963989245.1. NCBI lineage: Eukaryota > Metazoa > Chordata > Actinopteri > Argentiniformes > Microstomatidae > Nansenia > Nansenia antarctica. The sequence continues at coordinate 41,705,483 of NC_137679.1, read as the reverse complement.
TTCTTCTGTCTCTGTAGTAGATCAGTATTTGTTATTTAGGTTGTGCGTGCATAGAACAAGACACGTTGCCGCTGGGACCATAATACACTGAAAATGTTATGAACTCACTGCAATGCAAGTCTGTACACAGTACACATCCAGAAGCAACACTCACATAAAGGACTCAGTCAGAGTCTTCAGAAACCTCAGGCCAACTTTGATTGGACAATTAGCTTCCTAGCGGCCGATAAGGCTAATTTATCTAGACACGGACGTGTCAGTCAAGTAACTCAACCTCAGCAGGAAGTTTCTGGTGCTGCGTGCGTGCGTGACCCCTGACCCCCCCTTCTCTCTGTTGATTGGGCCAGCCCAGTGTCTGTATAGAAAATTGGCCAATGGGCCGCTGTCCCAGATTTATGGGCCGTTCAATGGTAGCGTTCGATTTATGGGCCGTTCGATGGTAGCTTTCGGCCGGGCCGGCTGGTAAAAAAATATTAATTATATTTTATTATTTAATAATATTTTATTTTTTATTTAAAAATATTTATTTTTATTTTTTTTTGCCGGTCGGCTCGGCCCAAAACTACCGCGGCCCACCGTATGCCAGATGGCCAGTCCAGCCCTGGCCGTGACCCTCTGAGAGGGTTGGTCAAGGCCGGGTTATGGTTTAGAGCAGTGGTTTTCAACCCTCTTATGATTTGTACTTGATTAGTTGAATCAGGTGTGCTGGTGGTGGAACAGATCAAATATGTGGAACGGCTGGTGGTCCCCGAGGAGAGGGTTGAAAACCACTGGTTTAGAGGCCTCTGATCCTATGAAAGGGTGGGTCGAAGCCTATAAGGTATCCAGTTCTGTAATGGGTAGATCAATCGTATGATCGGTTGGATTGACCTTATAATAGGTGAACTGGATATCAGGGATTAACAGGTTACTAGATTAAGGTATTACAAGGACTCAATATCCTTGCATGAACTCTCTCTAGCAGCTGGAAGACTCTGCAACCATTGATGTCATGCAGCATGACCGTAGGTGGCGCTAGTGAGGGTCTTGATGACAGGCATGCTTAAGGCGAGGGTAAAATTATTACTAGGTTCAAAGGTTAATAAGCTATAGTAAGCAATAGGTTCGTTCAGTCAGAAGGTTCTTGGTAGAAGGTTATGTGGCAAGATTTAGAGACAGGCACATCATTTATTAGGAATTCCCTATGTAACAATAGGGTCCCTTGTACCCTTCTTGTCAACTGTAAAACATTAGATTCAATGCACGTTATAGTTACTACTGTTATGTTCAATAATGGAGACTGAACTCAGAGCTTGTAGTCGGAACGTGTACTCCATTTAATCAACAACGTGTGTAACACAAAACGTAATACGGCACGTCGTAAAGTCCCAACTGTCGTAAAACTACAGACGTAACATTTCCCCCCCCCCCTCACACAACCTAGGTGTGATATTCAGTCATGTAGTCACACAAGTAATCGGGCCTGTTGCGTGCTCGAACCAGACGTGGCTCTGGTGCAGCCACAGCCACTGGTGGCGGCTCCACGCCTTGGGGCTGAGCCTGGTAGGCCGGGGTTGCTGCTTCATCCAACCGTGCGGCTGGCAAGACTGTGGAAGAGGCCACACCCAGCGCTGGGCCAGGGGGAGGCTGCACCTTACGCAGGCGGGTAGCATGCCAGCGAGTGCCGTCTGCGAGCCTAAACGAGGCCGGGCCAAGCTGTTTGCTGACCTGGACAGGGTCAGACCAAAACGACTGGAGTTTGTTGTCCCGATGAGGTCGTCGGATCCTGACCCAGTCCGACACAGCAATGACAGGTGGCCTAGCACGTCTGGCCCTGTCGAAACGATCCTTCATCAAGCGCTGGTGTTTGGTGACTGTGGCTTGAACTGGATGGACCGGGGGTTGAGCTAGTGTAGGGCGGAGCCTATCGAGAGGCAGCTGGAGCTCCCACCCCAGCATGAGGGAGGCTGGGGAGACTCCTGTAGTGGCGTGTCGCGTGGCCCGATAATGCAACAGCGTCTGGAGGAGGCTGGTGGTGAGCGTGCACCCTTGTGCCAGGTGGGCCCTGATGCCATTTTTCAGTGTTTGGTTCAGCCGTTCCACCCCCCTGTTCGCAGCAGGGTGGTAGAACGCTGTGCGGATGTGGTGGATCCCTTTACCCACTAGATAGGAGGACAGTTCATGGGAAATCATTTGAGGACCGTTGTCAGTCGTGATCCTCTTGGGCAGGCCCCAACGTGCGAACAGAGCGTCGAGAATGTCGATCAGCACCTTTGCTGTGACCGAGCCCACAGGTGTCACCTCTGGCCACTTAGAGTCGAGGTCGTAGGTCACGACGAGAAAACGCTGGTGATGTGGTACCCCATGCAGCTCGCCGCAGATATCCAGTTGCAGGTGCTCCCAGGGTTGAGATGGCCAGTCCAACGGCTGCATGGGCGGGGGTGGGGCTGGAGCCCTGGTCTTACCACTAAGGAGACAGGCAGTGCAATCCTTGACCAGGGTTTCGAGTTCCCTGTCGATGCCTGGCCACCACACAACATCACGACAGCGCTGTTTGAGCCTGACTATGCCCAGGTGACCCTCGTGTGCCATAGCAAGGATACGCGCCCGAAGGACACCTGGGACCACAGTGCAGAACCCGCGAGCGACACAGGTGTCATTCCAAACCGACAACTCCTCCCTGATCCTGGAGTAAGTGAGTAGCTCGTCAGGTACTCTTGCCGGCCACCCCTGCGTGATGTAGGTTGAGAGTGTAGAGAGGGTGGGGTCATCGGCTGAGGCATCCCGGAGCTCTTTCAGCGACACCGTCTCCTGAAGGGGTGTGTGGAGGAGCTGGACGAGGTCATGCTCAGCCTGGTCCAGTCCGGGGGTCAAGGTTGGGGCTGTGGGTGGGCTGGGGATTGAGCGTGATAGCAAGTCGGCTACCACGTTGTCTCGTCCTGGCGTGAACTGTAGCCGATAGTTGTACTGCTGCAGGCGGTCGGCCCAGCGGTGGAGGCGGAGTGGCTTGTGACCGGTGCCAGACGTGGCCAGGAGGGTGATGAGGGCCTGGTGGTCTGTCCTCAGTGTGAATAAACGTCCATAGAGGTACATGTGCCAGCGCTCACATGCCCAGAGGCATGCTAGGGCCTCCCGCTCCCCCACCGAGTACTTCTGTTCCGTGGGGCTGAGAGCACGGGAGGCGAAGGCGATCGGTCTCTCCACCCCCCCTTGCAGCTGGGACATCACCGCACCAATGGCTGTGGCAGAGGCGTCGCACGTGACAAGAGTGGGGCTGGCCAGGTCGAAATGCGCCAGGACCGGTGGCGAGGTGAGTTGGGCCTTCAGGAGGCGTACGGCGTCTGAGCAGGCAGACGTCCAGAGCCAGGGCTCGTCATGCTTCAACAGCTTCCGCAGTGGTGTGGTTGTGGCCGAGTACTGTGGCAGGAAACGGAGGTAGTACGCCGTCATGCCTAGAAAGGAGGCCACCTGAGCGGCTGTGGTGGGCTCCGGGACATGATGGATGGCCTCGGTGTTCGAGTGCAGCGGGTACGTGCCATCAGCTGAGAGGCGGAACCCCACAAAGTCAATGGCTGGGGCGGCGAATACACACTTCTCACCATTGAGTGTGAGGTGATGCTTGGCCAATGCACTGAACACACTGTGGAGACGCTCGTCGTGGCTCTCGACGGTGGCCCCGTGAACCACGATGTCATCAAGATAGATGGCCACACCTGGGATCCCAGCGAACATGGAGGCCATGATCTTTTGGAAGCAGCTGGGGGCGGAGCTTAAACCGAAAGCCATGCGTTTGTAGCGGAAAACCCCTCTGTGAGTGATGAACGCTGTGAGGTTGCGGCTCACGGGGTGTAGTGGCACTTGGAGGTAACCCTGACGGAGGTCCAGTTTAGAGAACACGCTGGACCCGTAGAACTGGGCGGTGAGCTCCTCTATCGTTGGCAGGGGGTATTTGTCAGGGATGATGGCCTTGTTTACCGCTCTCAGATCCACGCAGATGCGCAGCCCCCCAGACTTCTTCTTCGCCACCACCAGGTTGGAGATCCAAGGCGATGCATTCACCTGCTCAATGATGTCGCTATCGAGCATGCTCTGTAGTTGAGAGGAGATGTCATCGCGGAGAGCCAGGGGGGAGCGGCGGAGGGGCTGTATAACAGGCATCACCGTAGGATCTAACAGAGGCTGGTGGGCAAAAGTGTCGAGGCAGCCTACACCGCTGAACAGCGCAGGCCACTGTTGCTGCCAGGGGATGGAAACGGTGTGAATCTCTGAGCTAGCTGTGTCTAGCAGGGTGAAACCGAGGGCGTTGAACAGGTCGAGGCCTAACAAGTTGGTCCCGTGGCGTGCAACGTTGAAACTGAAAGCCGGCAGTGTCCTCTCCCCGTACTTCACAGGCAGCTGAAAAGAGCCCACAATGTCAATCTTAGAGTTGGCATAGCCACGCAGGGTGGTGGAGGGCAACCCCAGGGGCACATGGGAGAAGAACTGTGTATAGGTCGTCAAGTTCACAAGGGACACTGTGGCTCCAGTGTCTAGGAGGAGCGGCAGAGTGACATCACCAACCATCAACGAGCATGTTTTGAATGGCGCTCGTCCTGAGCTGACATTATGGATGACTGTGGTAGGTGACTGGGAAGCTCTAGCTGGGGCAGACCTGCAGACCTTGTGAAAGTGGTTTAGTCTCCCGCAGTTGGAGCAGGTTTTACCACGGGCTGGGCATGTCTGAGCTCTTGAATTGTGTGCAGAAGAGCCGCAGTTCCCACACGGCTGGTGTGGCTGGTCGCGTGACCGAGAGGCCAGTAAAATGCTCTCCCCGCCGCTGGTTGCACTCACATGGAGGAGGGGCACCTGTAGGCTGTGCGCGCCCTCTGCCGGTGAGCTGGGAGAGGCTGAAAAACTAACTGCACATTCTAAAGCTGTTTCAACCTGGGCCGCCATGTTCAGAGCTGCTGATAATGTAAGTTCATCATTTTCCAGTAACAGTTTTTCCCTAATCTTGTCACAGTTCGTGTGTAAGATGAGTTGGTCTCTTATCATTTCGTTCTGTAATGTCCCGAACTTGCATACGCTCGCCAAACCCCGCAGATCAGCCACATACTGTGTCACTGTCTCACCTGTTCGTTGGTGTCTTCGTCTGAATATGACGCGGCGGAGAAGAGCGCTTTGTGGAGGGGCGAAGTGTTGCTTCAATAGTTCCACAGCGTCTGTGTATCTTGCCGCAGGGCCGAGAGTTTCAAACACGCGCTGACCCTCCGCTCCCAGGCAGTGCCGCAACAGCGCATATTTCCTCTTGTCTGATACATCCTCCAAGCCGGCAGCTAGGATGTATGTTTCGAAAGAGGAAATCCAGCGGCCCCACGGAATCGGTGGTTCTGCCGGGACTGCTAGGAAAGGAGAGGGTGTTGGTAGAGAACAATCAGCAATCCTCGTCGCCAATGTTATGTTCAATAATGGAGACTGAACTCAGAGCTTGTAGTCGGAACGTGTACTCCATTTAATCAACAACGTGTGTAACACAAAACGTAATACGGCACGTCGTAAAGTCCCAACTGTCGTAAAACTACAGACGTAACAACTACTAAATGGTTAGCCTAGCCTAACAAAATATCAGAGCTGTCATTAACTACAGGGACCTATGTGCCTATGATATCTAAGTGCTATTATTGAGGCTTATTTGTGGGATATGACAATAGGAGGAAGCAAGTAAGACAGTGAACAGCAGGGTGAATCTCTCCGCCTCTAGCCTAAGTATCTTAATTTACCTTTAGGGTAATACAGACTACAGATCGACTCTGTTAGAAGGAAGGCCAGTCCGCGGCAGATGTCATCATAAATGACTTCAACGAATCCCTAATTTCATCACCTCGAACCTAAAAAGGGTCTAAAAAGGTCTTGAATTTGACTTGAACCCTGAGTGTATGATAAGACATTAAATGATTCAGATTGCGCACCTTTTATCACAGAGGGTCTTGTATCTCTGGGGGGTGAGTTTTGTATCTCTGGGGGATGGCTGATGAAAAGGTTCCTGTGAAGATCCTGAGGAACATTGGGGGCATCTGAATCATTTGTGTTAGTCAGTGTTAGTCAGTGTTCCTTTCTTGCCGGGGACAGACAGACACACACAGGAGTGTTTTGGATCAGGGATTAGGGTTGTCGGTTCCCTTTAATAGACTGGAGCTGATGTCCGATCTGTTGCAGGGTGAGGTTATAGTTGGTGTAAGTAAGTAAGTAAAATGTATTACAGCACCTTTCCCAGACCAAGGGTCACAAAGTGCTTTACATAACAAAGAAGAAACACAATGAAGCATAATAAAAGAGCGAAAGCCACAGAAGGTTAAAACAGGCAAACAAGTGAAAATAAAAACAAATAACAAACAACAGGTGTACAACAACATCAACAGGACACAGACAGACAGGCCCTAGGGGCTATCCAGAAGCCTGTCTAGACAAGACAGTCTTTAGCAGTTTTTTTAAAACCTCGACCGAGCCAGCTGATCTAAGGTCCAAGGGCAGAGCATTCCAATTCTGTAAATCTGAATAAACAATAAAATATTCAAATAATTACATTTCCATATACACTATATTTACAAAGGTATTGGGACACCCGAACATCACACCCATATGTGCTTGTGAACTTGTCATTCCAAAACCATGGGCATTAATATGGAGTTGGTCCCACCTTTGCTGCTGTAACAGCTTCCACTCTTCTGGGAGGACTTTCTACTAGATTTTAGAATATGGTTGCGGGGGATTTGCTCCCATTCAGCCACCAGAGCATTAATGAGGTCGGCCACTGATGTTGGGTCAGAAGGACTGTCTTGCAGTCGGCGTTCCAATTCATCCCAAAGGTGTTCGATGGGGTTGAGGTCAGAGCTCTGTGTGCAGGCCAGTCATGTTCTCCCAGACCAAACTCAGAAAACCATGTCATTATGGACCTCACTTTGTGTATGGGGGCATTGTCATGCTGAACCTGGAAAGGGCCTTCCCCAAACTGTTGTCACTAAGTTGGAAGCATACAATTCTCTAGAATCACATTGTATGCTGTAGCATCACCTTCTTCAGGGGACTAATTTTATTTAGAAAAAATGACATTCTTATTCATATTCTTATTTAGAAAAAAAAGACAAAATACATTCTTATTCAGTAACCAATGAAGGAAAACAAAACAATACAAATAGTAATAGTTATACTCATGAGGATAACAAAGTTGACTTGAAAAACAGTAGGAGGAAGGGGCCAACCACCAGTGGTGTAGTCTACGTGATACGCAGGACTACGCCGTATACCCACTAGGAAAGGCCAAGGATTTGCGTATACCCACTTAAAAATGCGCGAGGATACGTAACAGCGTTTTGTGACAGAACTTTCACACTTTTATTCATAAAATTCACCCCGTCTGTGTTACGAAGCACTTACTTCGAACTTTCTGACATGTTTGTTATCGCATAACCAGTCGTTCAGAATGCTCTCAGTATTTCCCCTACAGAGCCTTGGGGTGGGCGGGCCAGACCTCCACACTTCGCTTCGTGCCGCGCTGGAGAATGGTTTTGTTTTGTTTTGTTTTGACGCGAGAGAGTTTTTGCAGGGTGAAAGCTCTGCAGAAGAAAGTAAGCAAGTTGAAACATTAGCAAATATAATTATTGTGTTCGGACAGAGAAAGTTGGTTCAAATTAGTCGTTATTATTGTGACTAGAAAGTGTCTGATTATAGTTTCATGATGTGAATAATAGTGTCAAAGAACTAGCAAGCTAGCTAGCGTGCTCAGAGGTGATTAGATGAGCTAGTCTGCTGCACACATGCCAGCTAAAGAGCTAACTGGATGCACTTTATTATTTTACTTAAAGTAGATATACAATCTTTCTTATTCTGCTAGAATTGGGCTTTATGGTAATACCATAATGGTATATTTACAGTACATGGACAGTGGATTGAAGCATTGGAACAAACCCTCACTCATTGGAAATGTCTGTTTTTTGTAGTTGGACATACGATTTTCTTACAGGTGAGAGAGTAAGTAAAGACAGTATCTGACTGCATTGCCCACAGCAACCCAATATTCAATTAGAATGATGTTATGATTTGATATGAATTCAATGTATACCTCTTATTAAATTATAAATACTCTGGTTGTTATATTTGCCTTTTGGTTGACAGCAAAAGAGGGAGAGAGGAGGATAGAGAGGGAGAGAATGAGAGAGAGCAGGATGGTGTCGGCACACCAGAGAGACAGCAAGAACCAGGTGAGAAAGTGGACATGTAGTCAAGACCACATAAGTAGCCTTGAGAACCGATGGTTCTCGAGCCTAACGGCCCTTAGGGGGCAGGAGCCTATCTCCTGTTTCTGTAGCGTGAGGCAGCTTGATGTACAAGTACAGTCCATGCCACCCCCCCAAGGCAGCAAACACCGGTGAAGATGCATACTGTGTGCATAAGTGAGTGTGGTGGTGCTTATGGGGTGTCGCTACGGGACAGGTGTCGCTCTGACTGGGAGGGCAAAATCACAGTATACCCACTAGAAAAAACTAGACTATACCACTGAAGACACATATAAACGAACTAACAGGCAACAAAGGAGAAAGACACATTAATAATGATAATAACAACAATGCACACATTCACACACACAATACACACTCAACATATGCTTATACACACACGCACGCACGCACGCACACACACACACACACACACACACACACACACACACACACACACACACACACACACACACACACAATAAATGGCTTGTGTTGTCTTCAGTCTCAGCACTGTGTAGGTTTATTGATCCACCTGTTAGACTAATTATTATTGTGTATGGCAGCACTTTTGGGGGGAAAAAGGAGTTGTAACATCTGACGCATCTGATATACTATAAATCATAATATTATACCTCACCGCTTGCCATTCAGGCCCTGAACACAGCAAAGACCTAGGTTCTAGGCCCTGGACAATCTAGACAACTTGATGGCAGCTACTAGATTGTAAACATAAGTGCAATATTGAAATACAACTGTGAACATTTCAAACCTGCAAACTGCGACACTTTAAATGAATGTGCAACAATACTATGTGCAATATGACAACCCTTGTGTACATAAGGTTCAGATATAGGAAAAGTTAGGATATTTATAGCATAGCATAGAGTACAGCACAGGGTTTTATTGTATAGTATAGTAGATAGTGTACATAGCCTTTATTTATGTAAACCAGCTCTTTTACCCTTGGCCCTCTTGTCTTTAGTCTTTTTCCAAGCACCAGGGGAGCCCCCTCTACTAAATGTCGTTGTATGGTACCTGTACTGTATTAATGACAATAAAGACCATTCATTCATTCATTCATTCATTCATTCATTCATTCATTCATTCATTGCCATTCATCAGAGCAACGCATCCGGGTACTTTCCCCTCCCGTCATGTCCACGCCCCTTTTTGGGTGATAGAAGGGGAGAAGTTTGACTGGTGGTCAATGGGAATTTCTGGTCTTTGCTACTTTAATCAGATACAATAAATCAAATCAATCAAATCAAATTTTATTTGTATAGCGCATTTCTTACAAGATGCAACTCAATGCGCTTCACACAGTGAAAATGTTCAGTCAATCAGTCAATCAATCAATCAATACTGACAGAGCCGCGAGCAGGCAAAAGTAAAAAACCTGTATACTATGTAGCCAGGAAAAAATTCCCTTGCAGCCCTCTACCAATAGAGCGACTACTAGCCAGTTTGCTTACCAGTACCCAGCGGTCCCCCAGGGGAGGCCAGGACCACCGGCACAAAGCAAGCAAGCAAGGGCAAAAACCTGTACACCATGTATCCAGGAAAAATTCCTTGCATATTATCGGCGTACACACTGTCCATAAATTTTGTGTTGTATTTGCATCGTTCTGCATCCAGTATGGTCACAGGTCCTGCCAAAAGAGAAACTTAAGCACAGTTATAATGCAACAACACAATAGAGACAGTAAAGATGACAGCAATACAACCTGATGGTGGTCCTGGTACACTCTTGTACCGGTTCCAGTACTGCTCTAGGTGCTATTTGGAGCTGACAGTGCCTCATCAGCACCCGGGTCCATTTTCCTGTCAATACAAATCTCAAAAACACGAGTATGGTGTAGTGGCCTAGTGATCCTAGTTCTATAATGTCCAATGTCTCCCTTAGTATCAAAAGGCGACATTGAATAAGTAGGTTTTGAGGTCACGCTTAAAAATGTCCTGAGTTTTAGACAACCTCAGGCCCTCAGGTAGGGTGTTCCACAATCTAGGAGCATATATGCTAAAAGCTGATCCTCCAAATCTCTTTGTCCTAGCCTCTGGCACTATTAAAAGTTCCGTGCCACTAGACCGTAAGGGTCTAGCTGGTGTGTATCTTATGAGCATGTCCACCATGTAATTGGGTGCATCACAGTGAAGTGATTTATAAACTAGTAAAAGGATCTTGAAGTCTATTCTATGACTGACAGGGAGCCAGTGTAGTGATCTCAAGACAGGTGTGATGTGCGCTCTCCGTTTGGTCCTAGTAAGGACACGAGCAGCAGCATTTTGAACCATTTGTAGTCTATTTATCATTTTTTTGGGGAGACCTGTCAGGAGAGCATTACAGTAATCTAGCCTACTAGTAACAAGAGAGCAGGATGAGAAAACCGTAGTGCTTTTTAGATATTAGGAGCCCAAATCCGATGGCCAGTTAGGCAAACTATTATATAGTGTGGTTGCCGATCAATGATCGACGTCGTTATATAGAGAAAATTAATGAAATAGGGGTTGATTCATCATAGCAGTCATACGTCATCTCCCTGTCATCAGGGATTTGTAGTTCTTCAGTTGATTTGCCGTGGTCCTAACGTATTCGTAACGTAAGTAGTACCTTAGTAGGCTAGATCAAATGAAGAACTACAAATCCCTGATGACAGGGAGATGACGCGCAATTGCTCTGATGAATAGGATAGACGTCAGCTATTCCCGCGAGACCAGGAAACGGGATGTGAAACGGCGGGACGTGAAACAAAGATGGTGGATCAGGAAGCGCACACAGTGCTGAGACCGAAGACAACACGAGTCATTTATTAAGTTTATAACTGTGCCAGAGGGCAAACATTACAACATGTTCACTTATTACACAAAGACTGGGAAAGCGACACTAGCTTGAACAACAACGGAGGCGCCGACCTGACGGTAGGAGTTGGAGTGATTGATGATGAATGAAGCAGAGAGCTGCTAGATACAATGGTCAGTACAGAGCTGCGTTAGTGATACAAGATCATTATTACATACGTATTCATTACTATCAAATACAATCATGTTCATAGATGTGGCTTTGTTTGGCTAGTTAACCAGCCAACTCTGTAACATTACCCTAGTGAATTACTCATGACATGACGTAGGCCTACTAGTTCCCTCTCGTCCGCATTTCAGACAGCAAATGTTACCAGCCCTTTATAAACAAGCACAAACACTTTCCACCACTTATCCATGGCACTTTTTGTTCAGTAAAAGATTGCATTTCATGTTCGAAAGGCGCTATGTAAATAAAGCTTTACTTACTTACTTACTTACTTACTTACTTACTTACTTACTTACTTTTACACTGCTATACTGAAAAGGTACTGAACCGTGACTTCAAAACCACAAACTGAAATGTGTCTGTACCGTTACACCCCTATATATGTTAAATGTAACAATACAAACTTGATCTTTTCAAATCTGTAATCTCTTACCTTTCAATCGCTATTTTCATTTCGTCAGCATTCTTATCCTGTGGCCTGTAAATGGTATTTGAAATGTCAAATGCCAAAATCATGGCACAATCAGCCTATTTGCTGTGTTGTCAACACAGAAAAAGCTAAACTTTTGGTTTTCCCTTGAAAAAGAGGGGGCCACATATTAAAGAGCTGTAATTCCTAGACCCTTCCTCCAATCTGGATAGGAATACCCTCAAATTAAAGAGGGTATTTAGTCTGCACTTTAAGGCCATATGCATTCTATATCTGCAACTTGAATATGTTTTGGTAAACAGCTAAAATAACAACAATTCTGTCAGTGTCCAAAATGCATATATATATATGTACAGTATATATGGACCTACATATAGCTTGGCTACTGTTTTTTTTGGCTACTGCTTGCTTCCTGCTTCTGAGTAGATTAGACGTGTTTCTCCCTCGCTCCTCTCATACCACTGCTTTCCTGCTTTTTTCTTGCTTCTTTTTTATAGTTTTAACATTTTTTTTTTAATATAGCTGTTATTCCTACCATGCCTGCTATCTGTCAAAGTTGTGTGGATCTTTCAAAGAGAGTAGACTTATTGGAATATACTCTCCAGGGGCGACTCTCCGCACTCGAGAATCGCTACGCTAATGGTTCTCCACCCACGCAAGCCATTGAAGAGGATTTAAATCAAAATTCACACTTCCCAAAGCTAACGAGGCAGGTGACAGCTGCAAAATTCACTGGACAGATGAATTATCCCCCGAAACTACTGAAAAGCAGCCAACTGAAGTCCTCGTTAGCACCGCTAGCATCATTAGCAACAGGTAGGCCCGAGCCATGGGCTTGCATGACTAAACAGAGCCGAGATAGGAGTCTGAGACACCGGCCCGCGGAGCAGCGAGCTGGCATGACTCCCAAGGCCCGAGATAAGAACATCAGAGTCACGCCAAGATTTCCCAGGCCTGGGAATCACGTGACTCCCCGGCCCCCCCCGGTGACTCCCCGGCCCGCAGACACGAGCTCAAGGTCACCCCCTCCTTCTTCTACTTCTCTGTGTGACATGCAGCGGATGAAACAGACTTCACCTCCAAAAGATACTTTGTTGATTGGAGACTCGGCGATCAGAAACGTAAGAGGTAAAAAATTACATATCCACTGTCTTCCTAACCTAACGGTCTCAGAAATAACAAAAGATTTGGAAGAAACACTGTCTAAAAACCCAGACACAAAGCGTCTTGTATTACATGTGGGACAAACCGATTCACGTAAAATGGGCTCAGTAGACTTGAGACGTGATTTTTCAATAGACTTGACAAGCTTAAGATTGAGACATTCATCTGTGGACCGCTACCCACTGTTGACAGAGGTAACCTGGAATTCAGCCGGCTCCTAAGCCTTAATACGTGGCTCTCTGCTGCGTGCCAACTTAAAAGGCTGAAATTCATTGACCACTGGAACATATTCTGGAGGCAGAGAGACCTATTCAAAAGAGATGGCCTCCACTTAAACAGATCGGGAGAATACCATTTGATGAACAACATACTCTTCAACCTCATAAACTCTGCTCCCCCTTCCCTCGCTCTTGAACCAACTGAAAGGCCTACAGTGCAGGATTCTTCAGACTCAGCACAGGCAGCTGAACTGCTCACAGTGGATAAACTCTCCCCACAGTCCTGCGACTCATCACAGCCTACAGTAAAGGGCCCTCCAAACTCATCACAGCTGGCTGAACCCCCACTAAGGCGACGGTCCAGCCCCTTTTCTCTCCCCCCACCCTCCCTCCCTGCCCCCGACCCCCCAAACCACTCTGCCCCCGACCCCCCAAACCACTCTACCCCCAACTCCCAGAGACACTCATCCACTGAGTCCACTGAGCTCTCCTTCCTCCAACTCGCGCCGTTCCTGCCTTTCTCAGCTAGGTTAGAGAAAATGGTGAAGACAGGAGTAGAGCTCACCCCGAAAGCTGCTCCATCTCAGGCAACTCTCCATTCTACAACACCTGGCCCCACACTCCCTGTGACGCCAGCCTCATCAACAATGCCAGCCTCATCAACAATACCCATCGCCCTACCCCGCCACAGGATGCTATCTACAACACCCATCCCCATCCCCCGGATGACACCCAGAATCAGTTGATGCTCTAACAGTCCCTGCTTCCATAGAGTTGATACCATTGACATTCCTGATATAAAGCTGGGACTCTCAACTCTTGCTATCCCTGTTCATATCAGTAACAGAACAGTTAATTGCAAGTCTGAATGCTTTATACACCCCTCAAATTTAATTTCTGTACCCTGCCACACACAGCCCACACAGAGACCAAACACAAAACCACTCAAGCTAGCACTTTTCAATGCCAGATCCTTAGCTAATAAGTCTCTCTTAATCAACGACTTGATTAGCTCCTATGAACTAGATTTCTTATTTATCACTGAGACCTGGTTAGATAAAGATAACAAGACACCAATTCTTATTGAGTCAGCACCCCCCAATTTTAGAACCTTAGATGTCGTTAGATCCCACAAAAAAGGTGGTGGAATCGCCTCTTTCTTCCGAGACAGTTTTAACTGCAAACAGAAATCCTTCGGGGAATTTTTATCATTTGAATATCTTTCAGTTGTTTTTAAATGTTCCACTCGAATTATTTTTATAATTTTATACAGACCACCCCAATACTCTACTAGCTTCTTTAATGAACTTACAGAGCTTCTCTCCATCATTACTACTGAATTTAATGGTCTGATCATTGCTGGTGATTTCAATATTCATGTAGATAACTCAGAGGACAACAAAGCCAAAGAACTCTCTGCTCTGTTAGATGTTTTTGAACTTCAACAACATGTGAACCTCCCTACTCATAATCGAGGTCACACTCTGGACCTTATCATCACCAAAGGCCTAGATATTTCAAATGTTGTTGTAACTGACATTGCCCTGTCTGACCACTGTTGCATATTCTTTGACGTATCTATCTTTCCTGTTATTCAAACTATGTCTAAAACTATTTCCAAACGATATATCAATGAAAAGACCAGTGCACTGTTCACACAGGCCTTTTCCCTAGCCCCCCCACCCCAAACTTCTATTCCAACCTCAGTAAATGACCTTCTACACGATTTCAACTTAAAAATCACAAAAACCATTGATGATATTGCACCCATTAGATCCAAATGCATCTCTGGTAAGCAAAAAGCTCCCTGGAGAACTGCCCCATCCGTAAAGACTCAAAAAAGAGAATGTCGTAAAGCAGAGCGCAGATGGAGAAAAACAAACCTTCAAGTCCACTATGATATCTATAAAGAGAATCTTCAGAACTATAACTTAGAAATAAGAAGTGCCAGGCAATCATTTTTCTCTAAGATCATAAACAATAACATAAATAATGCCCGCATCCTTTTCAGAACTGTTGACAGACTAACAAATCCCCCAACACCCATTGCTCAGGAATTTCACTCAACTAGTAAATGCAATGAGCTTGCATCCTTTTTTAACAATAAAATAGAAACCATTAGACAAGGCATTAGGTCTTCTGTGTCAGGCATGAAAAACATGTCCCCATTAACAACCCCAAATAGGGCGGACATAACAACCATGTCACAATTTAACACCATTGATTACAAGACCCTAGATAAAATCATGTCACGTCTTAAACCATCCACCTGTGCCCTTGATGTCCTGCCAACAAGCTTTTTTAAAAACATATTTAGCTGCATGGCAGGCGAACTAATACAAATAATTAACACCTCCCTTTCATCAGGAATCTTCCCTGAAGCCCTGAAAACTGCAGTTATTAAGCCTCTACTAAAAAAGAACGGCCTAGACCCATTTGTACTAAACAACTACAGACCCATATCAAACCTTCCCTGTACAGGAAAAATTATTGAAATGGTTGCCCACGAACAACTTAGCAATTATTTGACCCTAAATGATCTCTTTGATGACTTTCAATCAGGCTTTCGCCCCCTACATAGCACTGAAACGGCCCTTATTAAGGTCCTTAATGACATTCGCGTAAACACAGACTCCGGAAAAATCTCAGTTTTGGTACTACTAGATCTTAGTGCTGCCTTTGACACTGTAGACCATGACATTCTAATAGATAGACTAAAAACCTGGGTAGGACTTTCGGGCACTGCCCTAAACTGGTTTAGATCCTACCTACAGGACAGAAGCTACTATGTCTCCATTGGCAACTTTGTATCTGACCAAATTAAAATGACATGTGGGGTTCCCCAAGGGTCAATCCTTGGCCCCCTTCTATTCAATCTCTACATGCTTCCATTGGGACACATCATAAAAAAGAACAAAATTGCCTACCACAACTATGCGGATGACACTCAAATCTACATAGCCCTCTCACCGAACGACTATAGTCCCATTGACAATCTCTGTAATTGCATTGAGCAAATAAACGCCTGGATGACACAAAACTTCCTCCAACTAAACAAGGACAAAACAGAGATAATTGTATTCGGTGCACCTGACAAAAGATCGAAAGTCAGTGCAAAACTTGATTCTCTCTCTCTTCACAGTAAAAAACAGGTCAGAAATCTTGGTGTAATTCTAGACTCCGATCTAAACTTCAACAGCCACATAAACTCAATAACTAAATCAGCCTACTATCACCTGAAAAACATAACAAGAATGAGAGGTTTCATGTCCAAGCAAGACCTTGAAAAACTCATCCATGCATTTGTTTCGAGTAGACTTGATTATTGTAATGGTCTACTAACAGGCCTATCTAAAGGAGCTGTTCGTAAATTGCAGCTCATCCAAAACGCCGCTGCTAGGGTCCTAACAAAAACAAAGAAATTTGAACACATTACACCAATCCTGAGATCCCTGCACTGGCTACCAGTCTCTCAGAGAATTGAATTCAAAATCCTCCTAATTACATACAAATCACAAAATGGTCTTGGACCAAAATACATATCAGATCTCCTCCCACCCTATATTCCCGCAAGGTCCCTAAGGTCAGCTGAGACAAATCAGCTAATAATTCCAAGAGTAAAAACAAAACACGGTGCATCAGCTTTCAGTCACGCTGCTGCATGCTCCTGGAACAAACTCCCTGAAGAAATCAAACAGGCCCAAACCCTTAAAATATTTAAATCTAAGCTAAAAACCTTCATGTTTTGCACCAGTTATGATTAAACACAAACACTTCTATCAATGTCTTTTTTCCATTAACTATTGTCTTTTTAAATGTTTTATCTATTTACTTCTTATATTTGCTTTTATTCATTGTCATTTTTATTTTCTTATGCTCCTCTTGTGGAGGGATGTGGAGGGATATGGAGTGGTGTAGAGGGATGTAGAGGGATGTAGAGGGATGTGGAGGGATGTAGAGGGATGTAGAGGGATGTGGAGGGATGTAGAGGGATGTGGAGGGATGTAGAGGGATGTGAAGGGATGTGGAGGGATGTAGAGAGATGTAGAGTGATGTGGAGGGATGTAGAGGGATGTAGAGGTTTGTAGAGGAATGTGGAGGGATGTAGAGGGGTGTAGAGGGATGTAGAGGGTTGTAGAGGGATGTAGAGGAATGTGGAGGGTTGTAGAGGGATGTGGAGGGATGTGGAGGGATGTAGAGGGATGTAGAGGGTTGTAGAGGGATGTAGAGGGATGTAGAGGGATGTGGAGGGATGTGGAGGGATGTAGAGGGATGTAGAGGGATGTAGAGGTATGTGGAGGGATGTAGAGGGATGTAGAAGGATGTGGAGGGATATGATTAAACACAAACACTTCTATCAATGTCTTTTTCCCATTAACTCTTTGACTGCCAGCCATGTTCAGAGCGGAGAGCTCCACACTGCCAGACTTTTGGGGCATTTTTGCTGAACTTTGAAGACCCACCAAATATTGACTTTTCGGACTACATAAACATTGAACATATCTACCAAAACTTTAGACTCTCTTCTTTCATCAGAAAAAGAAAGTTTGTTTCTAGCCTCTTTGAGTGTTTAGAAATCGGCCGTAGAACATAGGGTGGTTTCAGCAAAAACACCTGATTTTGACCAATAAACAGAGAAAACGAGCTTTTTCTGCAGAACTTTTTTTTTTTTTTTTTTTCTGCACTTTTTCTGTATCATCCGACTCTGAACTGTTTGAAGAGTCGTGCGATGGCTGCGCTGCTCCGCGATGCTCCGCGCCGCGTTTGGCACATACCCTGATCCGTTTCGCCATTACTACAACTCACAGCAAGCCACTTCCTTCTCCAGGCTTTTATCGAACTACTGCCCCCATCTGGGACCGAAATACATTACACCCAAGTCTGAAATTCACTCGCTAGGTGTAGAACATGTCAATAACGCGATCCCCGCGAAAAAATAATAATATTCTATAAGACGCCAATTGGCGTCTTTGGCAGTCAACGTTACTATTCTATAAGACGCCAATTGGCGTCTTTGGCAGTCAATGAGTTAACTATTGTCTTTTTAAATGTTTGATCTATTTACTTCTTATATTTGCTTTTATTCATTGTAATTGTTATTTTCTTATGCTCCTCTTGCTGTATTTTTAAATAATGCATGTAAAGCACTTTGAATTGCCCCTGTTGTATGAAATGTGCTATACAAATAAACTTGCCTTGCCTTGCCTTGCCTTGTTTTCCACTTCTGGTAAAAAAATAACAAAATATGTTTTGATTAAATTTCTTCACTCTTGTTTTAATATTTTGATCATCTTTATTCGTAGGATTCCCTGCACTGTGAACTCCCCATCTGGGCAATGATGGATGCTTCTGCTTGTTCTGGTCATGACGACATGCGCCAGTGCTACGTCCAGTGTGGGAAGAAACTAAACATGGCGGATATTGTGAAAATACGGCAGCGAATTAGAAAAGGAGGACAACACCATTGTGGTACAACTGATCAGTAAGTCATACACATGCTGTGAATCCTGTCCACAAGTAGCCTATTGTGTTCACAGGGTTCCACAGTAACGCTTGTCCGGAGCAAGTAAAAAATTCGCCGGGTTTGTTTGCGCGAGCCCGATGCCGCTGCTGGATCCTGGATATGTTTAACTGTGTGCAGGAAGAACAACAGATGGCATAATAATAATATCTTCACTCCACGATCATCTAGTCTGGTCTGGCGCCTGCGCCGTCTGTTGTTCTTCCTGCACACAGGTAAAAATATCCAGGATCCAGCAGCGTTGTCGGGCTCGCGCAAACAAATCCGTTGAATTTTTTACTTGCTCCGGGCAAGCGGGCAAGCGTTACTGTCGAACCCTGGTTCAATAATTCACCATAGGGTGCCAGGTGTACAGTATGCTAATGGTGGTCATTGAATTGATATGATGAATTATACTGCCAGGTGCATAACTATAATCTTAGCCAAGTCATTGTATTAGCTCAGTACATTTCAGCAGAAGCTAAACAGTTGGTAATTAAAGGGCAGAACTATAAGCACATCTAATAGATGAATGTCATGTATGATAACGCAGCAAGCTAGCTTGAAAGGGAGCTGCCAGTCAAGCGTGCAAAGTCCATGCCCATACAGCCCTCTGTCTGACCAGGAAGTTGAGCCTAACTAGAAGATTATTGAGGATCATTTTTTCTTGTGTAAAGTATTTAAAATATCAAATATCAAAATACTAATTGGAACCGTTTAATGTCTATTTTCCAGACCCTTTAATTACAAAGAAATGCAATCAGTAATCCATAGATTATTGCATTTGCAGCACATGTCCTGTCAGTCTAGATGGGCTTTCAGTGAACTGGTTGGCTGTCATTTATAATTGACTCTGCATTGTTTGTGCCTCCATTGTTTCTAGCTGCAGGTCCTCTTCAGCTCATGTAACCAAGTATGAACCAGAGTCCACAGAGTCCCCCGGATGTGACTGTGGTTTTCCAGCCCTGAAAATCACATGGTGGGGTCCAGAGATGGTGGCAGTGAAGCTGGAGGAAGAAGATGTAGAGGAGAATGGGGTGATGGTGAAAGAAGAAGTGGAGGAGAAGAGAGTGATGGTGAAAGAAGAAGATGGAGGTGCAGCTGTAATGCAGAAGGGTGTGATGGTGAAAGAAGAAGATGGAGGAGAAGAAATGAGGGAGGAGGGAGGGATGGTGAAAGAAGAGGGCGAAGTAGAAGTGGAGATTGAAGACACGGATGGTAAGTCTTTGTTGTATAGTGGTGAGGGTCATTGCACTGCTGTAAAATCAATGCTGCCAGTGGCAAGGCAAGTTTATTTGTATGGCACATTTCATACAACAGGGGCAATTCAAAGTGCTTTACATGCATTAGGCTATTTAAAAATACAGCAAGAGGAGCATAGCAAGAAAATTAAAACGACTGAATAAAAGCAAATATAAGAGGTAAATTGATAAAACAATTTAATTAGACCATAGTTAATGGATAAAAGACATTGATAGAATTGTTTAATCATAACTGCTGCAACATGAAGTTTTTTAGCTTAGATTTAAATATTTTTAGGGTTTGCACCTGTTTGATTTCTTCAGGGAGTTTGTTCCAGGGGCATGCAGCAGCTGACCTTAGGGGCCTTAGGGAATATAGGGAGGGAGGAGATCTGATATGAATATAGGGAGGGAGGAGATCTGATATGAATATAGGGAGGGAGGAGATCGGATATGAATATAGGGTGGGAGGAGATCTGATATGAATACAGGGTGGGAGGAGATCTGATATGAATATAGGGAGGGAGAAGGTCTGATATGAATATAGGGAGGGAGGAGATCTGATATGAATATAGGGAGGGAGGAGATCGGATATGAATATAGGGTGGGAGGAGATCTGATATGAATACAGGGTGGGAGGAGATCTGATATGAATACAGGGTGGGAGGAGATCTGATATGAATATAGGGTGGGAGGAGGTCTCAGTGTTTCCCCTAGGTTTGCTGCCTTGGGGGGGTGGGGCATTAACCCCCCCCCAGGGGGTAAGACCCTGCGACATACCAGCGTCATGTCCAGGGGGTGTACTTGTACATCAAGCCGCCTCACGCTACGGAAACAGGAGATAGGCTCTTGCCCTATGGGCCGTTAGGCTCCAGAACCATCGGTTCACAAGGCTACTTATGTGGTCTTGACTACCTGTCCACTTTCTCACCTGGTTCTTGCTCTCTCTCTCTCTGGTGTGCCGACACCATCCTGCTCTCTCTCCTTCTCTCCCTCTTTATCTCTCTATCCTCCTCTCCCTCTTTTGCTGTCAACCAAAAGGCAAACATAACAACCAGAGTATTTATAATCTAATAAGAGGTATAAATTGATCCATATCAATTTAAAACATAATTATAATTGAATATTGGATTGCTGTGGGCAATGCAGTCAGATAATGTCATTTTGACTTTACTCTCTCACCTGAAAAAAAATCGTATGTCCAACTATAAAAAAACAGACATTTCCAATGCTTCAATCCACTGTCCATGTACTGTAAATATGCCAATATGGTATTACCATGAAGCCAAATTCTAGCAGAATAAGAAAGATAGTATATCTACTTTAAGTAAAATAATAAAGTGCATCCAGTTAGCTCTTTAGCTGGCATGTGTGCAGCAGACTAGCTCATCTAATCACCTCTGAGTAAGCTAGTTAGCTTGCTAGTTCTTTGACACTATTTTACATACCATGGAACTATAATCAGACACTTTCTAGTCACAATAATAACGACCAATTTGAACCAACTTGCTCTGTTAGAACACTCAGCAATTATATTTGCTAACGTTTCAACTTGCTTACTTTCCATCTGCAGACATCTCACCCTGCAAAAACTCTCTCGCGTCGCGCGCGCACACTTGCGCACAATCTTGTGTGGAGATAGGTTTGGCTATGCGAGACTACTGCCGGACTAACGTTACCAACGAGCCCATGGGCTTGCCACTCGCCAGATTCGGATTGGGTGCATTTAAAAAAAGCTGATATTTTAGCCTACTTGTCAGATGTTTGGTGTCTACGTCCGTAATAATTCCTCTTTCTTGGGGGGGCGGGGGGTTCCGTTTAGGGATGCACGATATTATCGGCACCGATATTTATCGGCCCGATAATGGGACATTAATGTTTATCGGTATTTATCGGTTTTTATAAAATTTATGAAGCCGGAAATATTTCTGTTTCCGGTTTCCGCGCTCTGCTTCCGGTTTCCGCACTCAGGCACGCAGTTTGTTTTGTTTTGACGAGACGCGAGCGAAACATGCCTTCCCCGGTGTGGACATTCTTCACAGTTTCTGAGGCAGATATTGCGTTTGCAATTTGCAACACATGTTCGACAAAAGTTCGGAGAGGAGGGCAAAGGTCTACGAGTTACAACACAACGACACATCTTGTAGCGGGTAGATAGTAATATCCCTCCCCTGGCCCCTCTGTTTTCCCTTGATAGCTGACAAGCTAACGGGTGAAGTAGCGAGGCCTGCTAGCAGCTAGCCTACAACCCCTAGCCAGCAATGGCTAACGTTGAGGCTAGCGGACCTAGCACAGCCGAGACGTAAATGGCTAGCTGGGACACCCACTCTAAGTGCGCAGCGTGTCTGGGATTAATCCACGCCCAGGCCGCTGTTATCTCTACCGATGAGTGTATCCACTGTGCAGTGTTCCCCAAGAAACTTCTCCGCTGACGGCTAAGTCGCATGGCTAGCCTGTCGGGAGAAGATCCGCTGCCATCACAGTCTAACGCGGACATGTCTCCAGGTTTACCGACACCATGCTGGGCGGACTTAGTGCCACATAGCCCTGACATCGGTTTCCCGGTACTGGATGACAAGGGAATTGACAGCTTTACCGCTGCTCGCTATTGTAATGTTCTTGACAGACACGGACACGACTTTACTGTAGACATGTAGTTTATTTCTGGTTGCTGGCCGCGACCTACGGCAACTCCGTTGGGACACGACGGATACAGAAAGCGAATCACATCAGTGTGTTCGTGTGGTGTAGTGAGACAACACACAGTATGTTACAGCTATGACCCTAGGAGAGACTCGGACAATGATGAGGTCGCACAACGCATCTAATTACTCTTAGGTGAGCCTTTTTTGTTTTCATAAAAGGAGGCCAGATCTTGGCTAAAAAACGCATTGTGCACTGTCTATAACAGATTTAGTTTGTTAGAGGAAATAATAAATGAACATTTGAAGAGTCAGAAGTGTTCTCTTTGTTGTGTTAACAATAGTGATGTAAGTTAGATTTGGTGAGATCACTATGGAATATTAAATCATCAATCTTTGCTCACTACATAGCCTTTCTTACCTTCAGGTGTGCATGAACTACAGGTTATCAACTGTGAAATTATATCTGAATGGTCTTTATTGTCATTGATATAGTACAGGTACCAAACAACGAAATTTGGGAGGGGGAGCTCCCCTGGGGCTAGGAAAGAAAAAACAAAATAAAAATAATATCGGTATCGGTATCGGGTATCGGCCACGAGAAGCGGGTAAATATCGGTATCGGTATCGGTTGGAAAAAATGCATATCGTGCATCCCTAGTTCCGTTGCAAGGCAGTGGTAGGGGAAACACTGGTAGATACTAGGGGTGGGCATCAATGATCGACGATCGATAATTGATCGATAAGGATCTTCGTCGATCACAAAATATTTTTCTCGATAATCCTTCATATTATTATTATTATTTAAAAATATATATATAATAATAATAATGGAAATTAGTTTGTCCACGTTATGTGTGAGAAATGAACTTTGCATTTGCCTTCGCATTGAATTTCGGTAAATACCATGTTTACATTTCATGGCTCTATGGTAGATACCATGTCTACTAGGGCTGCACGATTTGGGGGGAAAATCGAATTGCGATTATTTGGACAGATATCGCGATTGCGATTAATTTGCGATTATTATTTTTTTAAATAATGGGGTGACCCAGTGCTGAGGCTGAGGGCTGTGGAGGTGTGGGGGCCCACCTATATTATACTATACAGGGCTCGACAGTGCGACTGTTTTGGTCGCATTTGCGAGTGAATATATTTCTGTGCGACTTGGAAATACATTCAATCGCACCAGTGCGACTAAAAGACTGCTAAACTACTGTCATGCACAGTCAAACCTATGTGTATAAGCGATGAGGGAATCCAAACAGTGAACAGAAACGGGTGTCGCAGAAATGCTTCACGCGAGTCCTATATGCGCTTAAAATGCGCTCGTAGCGCTGTGTTTTGTTAGTCGCTAGCTGCTAGCTGCTAGCAGCGTTTGCTTCCGGTTTCATTACAAAGAGGTTAACCCCATATGTGCCTGACGTCTAACAACATTCAAACGACTCTAACTTCATCTTTTTTCGGATTTCAATGTATGACACATCATTTGAAAGCTTATGATCCGTAGTTCCAATCCACAACACGTCACATTTGAAAGTGTTTATGTAATTTTTTTTACATTTTAAAGTGTTTTTTGTTTATATATATTTACATATTTATACAATATACCAGTCATATTCTGGAATGTGTCTAAATGTTAAAGTTCCATAACATAAGTATAAGCAAAATAAAGTAACAGTTTGTAAATAAATAGTAGCATTTAAAAAAAAAAAACGTGAACCGTGACCCAAAAACCGAGGTTCATACCGAACCGTGGGCCAACTGAAATGTATATTCTTACTTCCCCTTTACATTGTGTGAGTCTCCATTGTTATTACGGCCAAGAGCCGGTTATGATCATTTTGATATGTTATGATTATGATAATTTGTTGTCGTTGTTGACGAAAATTGCACAATTTTCATTGTGCTACTGAAATTCTTGGTGTGCTACTAAATGTTTCAACATGGTAGCACAGTGCTACCTGGGGAAAAGGTAAGCGTCAAGCCCTGCTATATACCACCTATACTATGCGTTCATCCTACCTGGTTTCATCAATGCAAAGCCGTTGTGAGACTCACATTTTCCGTGCTCACAATGTTCCCTTTCTATACATGCGAGTCGTCCTTTTCGTCAATGAATGTGATAAAGACGCACGAGAGGAATCGATTGATGCATAAAAAATAAAAATAAAAACTGCCTGCGGATGGCGGTATACCCTTCAAATAACAAACAATCTCTGCATGTCTCGCGGACATCTCAACATCCATCCATGTCGTTATCATAATGGTCTTATTAATTAGTAATCACTGAGTATGAAAGCATAGTGGGACTGTCAAATTAGTCCAGAAATCTCCTCAGTAAAGTTTTGTGTCAATCCAGGAGGAACTCCAGACAGCTCTGAACCCCTTACAGGAGATCGTTGCATCGTAGAAAGAAGGTTGCGGCGGTGCATAAACTATAGAGTTGCGATAGTTGAGACTCTCTCTAATTAATTTGAAATACAGTGTCCGTTATTACAAACCTGCCTAAATGTCCCTTTGAAAACACTCAAGTTATCACTATTATCAATAATCAAATCAAGAATATTATTAGTTTTCAAAACAACCGCGGATTAAAGTGACGTCAATATCACCAGATATCAAGCAAATACTGACCGATGGGAGATGCCACTTTTCACATTACGTGAGTACCAAGCCTGTCGTTATTGTATTTAATAACCTAATTGTATTTTGTATATTTTGAATGAATGGCTTATGGCTCATTGTACTTATTATCCCTAATAGCGCGTTTGCTCTGTCGTTTCAGGAGCATAGGCCTACCACCACTTTTGCGCCGATTTTGTTGTCAATGTTTTTCAGAAAATTAAACAGAATTTGCTTTGTTACTGTTCATATGTGTGTTGCAGTCACATACGTAAACATTACTTTTGAATGATTTAATGAGCTGATGTTATTTTTTTCAAACCACACACGCTATTTCAGCACCACGCCTTGTCCACCTACTTATGATTCACTGATTATGGTTCAGCGTCAGTGCGCTTCGCTGCCTGATTGTCTGTCCCTGTGTCATTCACTCTCAACATGAATAAAAGTACAATACGCATTATTCAGGTGGAGGTCGATTCTCTATTCGGACATTATAGGCGTGGTGTGGGACTGTCAGTCCGATATTGTAAAAAAAATTCTCAAAATTGTATTCTCAAAATAATCTGCTGGGCCAAATATTATTGGTGACGGGCCAGCAATGGCCCACGGGCCGCCTATTGCCGACCCCTGTTCTAGAGATTGAATAGGAGGGGGGATTGACCCTTGGGGATCCCCACATGTCATTTTAATTTGGTCGGACACAAAGTTGCCAATGGAGACATAATAGCTTCTGTCCTGTAGGTAGGATCTAAACCAGTCTAGTAGTACTAAAACTGAGATTTTTCTGGAGTCAGTGTTCACACGAATGTCATTAAGGACCTTCATTTGGGGTTGAGTGGTTTGTGGAGTTGGGGGCAGGGAGTGAGGGTGGGGGGAGAGAAGGGGGGTCTGCACCGTCACTTTAGTGGCTCAACAAGTTGGCTAACGATCTGTCTTGCCCTGGCGACTGAAGGGCGCAGTTCAGCCAGCTGTGATGAGTTTGGAGGGCCCTTTACTGTAGGCTGTCGAGGCTAACGAGACGCGGTTGAAACGCCTCCTAGGATTACGGTGCTAGTTGTCCGTCTTCCATTCCGTTTCAAAGCCTTCTAAATCATCCGAATCAGTTATAACATTGTCATAATAATAATAGTAATAACTTTTATTTGTATAGTGCTTTTCCTGCAAACGTTGCAGCTCATCATCAATATCACTCCCTTCCGAACTAACTTCAGAAACTTATCCGCTGTTGCCAAGATATAGTGAAAAAATATATAATCTGCACGTGTGTAGATACTCCCACGTGTATATGTTGATGCATTCCATTGGCCAAGAGACCAGAAGAATGTGGGAAAAATACACATACTACAAAATGACGTATCCGCTTTACCGGCTTGAAAGGTAGAACAATGCAACAGCGCCCCCGGTTTAAATGGGTTAACCATTGTGTTACTCCCCCAATCCACTTGGTCATACCATTTGACCTTTTGACCCTTGTATTATGTTGGGACAAACTCACACGTATATGACGGACAGGCATGTTTATATTATTTTATTTTATTACACCTTTTCTTTTAACAATATATTTGAGAGACACCATGTTTTGCAGTATAAACTATAGGTATATATCTATTTAAAATAATATTCTTCTTTTTGACAACTTTGCTCAATGTTTTGCACAAAATGTGTTTGTAACCCTGTATATGTTCATATTCTTACAGATGAGCAGAGCTCCAACGCAAGTTCAGACAGTGAGCCCAGCTCCACCACATCAGGGAACCATAAACAACACAGACACTCAGGAGAGAAAACACACCACTGCTCCCAGTGTGGCAAGAGTTACAAGCATGTAGGACACCTGAAGCAGCATCAGAGAATACACACTGGAGAGAAACCTTACCAGTGCTCCCAGTGTGGCAAGAGTTTCAATCAAGCAGGATCCCTAAAGACACACCAGAGAATACACACTGGAGAGAAACCTTACCAGTGCTCCCAGTGTGAGAAATGTTTTACTCAAGCAGGACACCTAACTATACACCAGAGAATACACACAGGAGAGAAACCATACCAGTGCTCCCAGTGTGGGAAGAGTTTCACTCAGGCAGGATCCCTAATTGAACACCAGAGAATACACACAGGAGAGAAACCATACCAGTGCACACAGTGTGAGAAATGTTTTACTCAAGCAGGATCCCTAAAGACACACCAGAGAATACACACTGGAGAGAAACCTTACTAGTGCTCCCAGTGTGGGAAGAGTTTCATTCATGCAGGACACCTAAATACACACCAGAGAATACACACAGGAGAGAAACCATACCAGTGCACACGGTGTGAGAAATGTTTTACTCAAGCAGGAGACCTAAAGAGACACCAGAGAATACACACAGGAGAGAAACCATACCAGTGCACACAGTGTGGCAAGAGTTTCAATCATGGAGGAACCCTAAGGAGACATCAGAGAATACACTCAGGAGAGAAACCATACCAGTGCACACAGTGTGAGAAATGTTTTACTCACGCAGGAGACCTAACTATACACCAGAGAATACACACAGGAGAGAAACCATAGCAGTGCTCCCAGTGTGGGAAGAGTTTCATTCATGCAGGAAGAAGCATCAGAGAGGAAGAATCTGCAGGAGTGTGTGATGTTCACCACACCGGATAAGTGGTTGTTGAAGATCACTCCACGGTTCTTGCCACCAGAGGGAGGCATCGAGCAGTCCACCCTGCCACAGGTCATTATAACACCACCAGAGGGCAACGATGAGCAGACCCCACCTCCGTCTGAGGAGGATCCAATGCCAGCATTGGGTCTGGACTTGAACTATGACATCGAGCTGTTCCCCATGATTAACCTGGGTTTACCACCAATGACTCTGTTGATGAATGATGAATGTTTCTGCCATGATCTGCCAGACTGATTTGCTATGAAATGTAGACCTGCTTGCATAGGAATAGAATCAGGAAGTGAAAAGCTAAACATATATACTCTGAGAGAAATCAACATATCCAAGATACCCACTAGAATGGGGTTGATTGTGTTGCAAGATGTGTAAGAAATGTGAGATAGGACCAATGTGATGTAGCTGAGACTTGAGATAGGATGTGTGCACTATCTTGTTGTTGATTAAAACAATGTCTTATGTTGAACTAGGGACAGAGCTTGAGGACAAAGGAGTTCCCCTGAAGGAGAGCCATAGAGTCAAGCGAGCCTGAAATGTCATTTACTTTTTCTGGAATTACTTGTAATTAAAGACTTGAAAAAATATGATAACCATCGTATTATCTTAGTTTAATGTCATTTCAATGCATCATAGACCTTTTCTTTACAACAAGCATAACAACAAAAGATTGCTATTATGCCGCTATTGTGCCTATGCAGGAGAGCCCCATTGAAGCGTCAAGCACAGCCATCCCATAATATAATATATTATATAATAATATAAGGAGCGAGATTCACATCGAGATGTGCATTCCTGTTTAGAAATAAAAGATTACCTGTGGCGTTTGACAGCAGATGATGATAGACATATTTAATGTGAAGTTATCTATCTAACGTTAGGCTGATGTGTGCATGATAGACGCGCATGACCTATGTCCATGTTTTATTTACAGCTATGGCACGAATTAAACCAAAACAACCCGCAATCCTATCCCAGCAGTTGTTATTATGTAATATTGTTGATGGGTTATATAATTTAATGTTATTTCAATGCATTATAGACCTTTTCTTTACAACAAGCATAACAACAAAATCGCTGTTATGCCGAGGTGCTTAACATAGAAAGTTCCATAGTCCAGCGCGCTTGGGACAGCGGGCAGGACACCGGAGCGCGTTTGTCACAGGCTGACAGTCACCATGTCCCCCCCCCCCCCTTGGTGGTATATGACGCTATAGTTGTTATTATACCAAAACAACCGGCAATCTAATCCGAGCAGTTGTTATTATGTACTATTATATATGTAGTTAACTAATGCAGTGGACAGCGGCTGTTTCTCCAGCGTTCCTGTCACTTCGGATTTCGTAACGTCATAAAATTAAATCTGTCATGCATTTTTCCATGTTTCCCTTTGATGGCATATGACGCCGTAAATGTAACTAAAGTTCAGCCTCGAAGTTGTTGCACTGTTGTCCTAAATCAAGCAGGGTTGGGCCGTGTTAGTACCTGGATGGGAGACCGCCTGCTGTAAGCTTTTCGTTCCTCCACGTTACCGAGGAGAGGCACGTGCCGCGGCCGAGGAGAGTGTACTCTTTCCGGATAGACATTTATGCATGCTCTCGGGGTTCGAAACATAACGTCCCGGGGTGCCAGCGGGTTGGTTGATGGCTCAAAATGAACGTATACCGATGGTGAAGTTAGCAAAGCAGTATTGTGTTTTTACCACCTTCATAGCCGGTGTTATTCACGGACAAACACGGTGCCCGGAGGCACCCTTTGCGGGTTAATAACTGTGGTTTACCGTGGGTTAGGATAACAATTAAAACGTGTCCGGATAGGGGAGAGGACAGGGAATCTAAAACCATTTGAATGGTGTCGATACGACACAAATCCCGACAAAGACACTTGAGTCTGGGTTCAACAAAGGTATAACCAGTATACTTCGGTTCTCTCAACACCTGTCAGTCACCTAGTGGTATATCATGAACTCGCTCTAAGGCGCATGCGCTGTCCTGACTATGAATTAACCCATTCATTACACTACGGATGACGTATTAGGGTTGTCCCATGAAGGGTTGTCCCATTTCCCCCGGGGAACCACTACGGCTCTGGCTCCAAAACGAGTGACTCCAAAACGAGCCGAAGTGGTAAAAAAGAGAATCGGGATTGGGCCTCAGACTTGGATTATTTTGGGAACCGCCTTCACTTGTATTGGGGAAGTGAAACGAGGCTCTGCCGAGGGCCGATTTCAACTCTGAGGATACAGGCTGGTGGCTGAAAGGAGAAATTAGGGCATCGGTCAAAGCCAAACTTCTCCATTATTTTTGAATATCAGATAGGCAGAGTTTGGGAAGAATCATGAAACACGGGACTTGATGTTATACTGTCCATTGTTCCAATGGATGGTACGCACATGAGGTTTGCCTTTATGTTGAGAGTGGCATGGTAGCTGTATCTCAGACATGGGAAGGATGTTACATTTCGGGACACATCGTCAGTAGAGTACCTTTGAATCATGGGGTGTTTCGGCCTTTTCAACACTAGACACCCTCATCTAAGGCGGCCAGCTACAGGGTGATCAAGCCTGAGCTTGTGTCCCATGCCCAATCATGAGAATTGCCTGGTTGTTTAAATGGCGCAGCCCACGGGACTATGCAAGGCAGGGATGTCCTCTCCCTGAGTCAGGCCTAGAGCTGACCGCATACCTTGTTCACCCTCCTCCTGGAGGGTTCTGACCTGGGTTCTCAAGTGGGAGTGGGGGTAGGGGGGGATTAGTGAGCTGGTCATGTTGCTGTTCTTTGAGCCCAGCAAGGGTCCTTCCGCTTGATCCATATCCACTGGCTGCTTCTTTCGGCTGCTTCAGAGAGTGATCTAATTGTCTGTCGCAGAGCCTGTCCATGGATGCCAAGGTCTTTCAGCAGCCTAATGGTGGAAGAAGCCACGAAACCTCTGCATCCCACTTCACCCGGATAGACTTTTGCCTTCCATCCTCGTTGTTGAGCGTCTGCTGCCAGTTCTGTGTAGCGCAGTTTCTTGCGCTCATAGCTGGGTTTCCGTTAACCGGTAATTGCCGGACTTTGTCCGGTAATTTTTTTTGAAGTCCGACAAATTGAAAAGTCGTCGGACATATTGTCCGGACATATTGTCCGGTGAAAATAATTCCCTTTGAATACAATTCGCTAAAGTTCACATTCTGATTCCTTCTATTTTAAAAAAGACGAATATATAGGCTATGTATTTCTTTTATTATGATATGATTTGACACCGGCATGATGATGACTCCTAATGTAGGCCGGCCTATGCGAAACAGCGCACAGGTGCCACATGGGATTGATGCCAGATGGGATTACAGTTTAACCAGTCTATTACCGCTTAAACACAGTAGCCCATTCGGCGGTAACCCATGCCTATCTGGCAACCCTGCCAACCCGTCCACCATAGTAATACGCAAACGTTGCAGTTTAAACATTTAAACCTTCCTACTTTTCAGTTAATCTGGCTGTTGATGTCATTTTGTCATAAAAAAAAAATAGGCCATCACTGATTCATTATCACTCATTCCGTCCCCTCAGCGCTTGAAGAATATGCTAAACCGGCCATCCAGACCATCATTGGTCATTTTGGCCAAGAAATGACCAGCGATGATGACTCAGCACCAGCCACAGCCCCGGTCATCGATGCCACAAACGTGCAACGAGATGCCATCGGTGTCATGACAGCGCTTCGTGGTTATGGGGGCTTGCGTTTCTCAACAGCCTGCGAAGTCCTCATCCGAGACTTCAGCGAAATTTACCCAGAGTGGGCCACACTGGCCAAGATAGCCTGCTTGATTCCCGTCTCCAGTGCCTGCAGAGAGAGGATTCTCTCTGCAGAACCGAATTAAAACTGCGGACCGAAGTCGCCTTGGGGAGGGCAAGGTCACACGGCTAATGCGCATTGCAAGTTGCGGAGAGACACTTTGCAGCTTTGATTTCAAGTCCGCAGCTGCACGCTTCAATGCTGCCAAAAAGCGACGTTGGCCTAATAAGTAGCTGAATTATATGAGCAGCCATTGTTATTTTCAGAGTTTTTACTCTAGGCTATTTTATTTAAGGCTATCCCCTATCTATCTGAGAAAAGGCATAGGCGATAGGCCTAGGCTGTAACATCGAACGGAAATTAGCCTATACATACGCATTGCAAGTTAATTTAAAGCCTATTCATTTTCAAAGAGTTTTATTCTATTTTATTTTATCTGATAAAAGGCATATGAACGGAAATTAGGCTAGCCGTGTCACGCCAGAAGCCTACATGCTTGCACTGTTACTGTTCAATAAAATGTTGTACATCTAGACATTGTGGTATTTCTTTATATACGTATCCCAGACTGCCTATCAATTGTTTCTCAATAAACAGTTATGTTCTTCCCATTGTCATACTCTCGAGCTAAACGAAATGCCTTCCCAACCAGCGAGACTTATAGAAATGACGTTGTTTTATTGATTTTAAAAAAAGGGTAAAACTGGAAAGAGAAAATAGAAAACACATTAATCCCAAACAATTTAACAAACTTCAGTTAACGTAATGTGGAGTCCGTTCATTGATCGATGCTGTCTGTTCAGTTCCCAGTGAGGCGCCCGTTCAGCGCTGGACCCGTTCAGCGCTGGATTTGACGCATGGCATAGCGCGCATGCGTCAAATCATGTTATATTATTATATATTATATAGCTCGCATCTAATCGTATCGGATGAGAAATAGACATTAAATGGCATATAGGCCGCTACACAACAGTAATCACCGCGACAAACAGCTATATTAGATTTGGAGGGGAAAAAAATATGATTTTGATTTTTTTTTTTTTTATTATATTTTAATATGATGACCGGAATATATCACGTTTGTCCGGTAAATCGAATTCTTCCCGGACACGATGTCCGACGGCAAATTTTTCTAACGGAAACCCTGGCTCATAGGCCTCTTCAGCTGAATTCTCCCACGGGACTGTGAGCTCTATGATGTAAACAGACTTCAGTGAAGGGGACCAGAGTACCAAGTCTGGTCTAAGGGTGGTGGCTGCAATCTCGGGTGGAAAGATTAGTTGCTGGCCAATATCGACTAGCATCTTCCAATCCCGGGCCATGGCTAGCTGTCCAGCTTCAGGTTTGGTTGAGGATGGTTGGACTTATTCTGTCCCTCTCGGATGAATGTTGGTGCCGTGATGGAATTGGTTGCTTTCAAGGGCAAGGAGTTGGTGGTATTCCTCTTGCTCTCAAGAGCTGCTGCCAGGCTCTTGAGGACCTGGTTGTGCCTCCAGGTGTAGCAGCCTTGTGTGAGGCTGGTCTTACAACCGGACAAGATGTGTTTGAGAGTCGCTGGAGTTGGGCAGAGGGCACAGGTTGGGTCCTCACCATACCACTGGTGAAGGTTTTTTGGAGATGGGAGCACATCATAGGTAGCTCTGATGATGAAGCTGATGTTGCTTGCCTCCATTCCCCAGAGCTCCCTCCAGCTGAGCTTTCTCCTTTCCAGACCTTCCCACCTCATCCATTGTCCCTGCTTTGCAAGAGAGACGGCCTTCGCGCTTCTTTCAGCCTCCTCCTGACGGCGCACCTCCTCGACCACCATTTTCCTCCTCTCTGATGTTGAGGCCTTACGCCAAGTTGGTTTACTTGATGCAAGGCCAAAGCCTCCTCTTCCCAGCTGGACATGCCCCACGATGTCATTGTGCCTCAGGGCTGACGTAGCATGCTGCACCGCGTCAGATGGTGTCCATTTCCGTCCAGTTATAAGGGGTGGTACAGCATTGCTGATGGTCTGGTCTCTGGAATCCTTCAACGTCATCTGGAGTCTTACTTTAGAGCACTTGTACTCTTCGGTGAGGCTCGTGATGGGTAGTTCAAGGACCCCTTTTCCATAGAGGCCGATGTTGGTCAGACAGCGTGGGACACCGAGCCATTTCTTCACATATGAAGTTATGTTTCGCTCCATCTTCTCCACAGTTGTTATTGGGACCTCATAGATAGTGAGTGTAGGGCTGCCACAAACGATTATTTTCATAGTCGACTAGTCACCGATTATTTTAACGATTAGTCGACTAATCGGATCATAAATTACAGCTTATCGCACAATTACTCAATCGCTCTTATTTAGCTATCATCTTCTAAATCAGCTTCTAAATTTAGCTTGAAGTTGTAAGTTGTTGTTGTAGGCATGTGCTAACTAAAAATAAAGACAATTAAAATGATTGTTCACTCAAAAATAGATATTTTAATGAACTTTGCAGATTTATTTCTGGCATCACTTGCATGTAATGTAATGTAAAGAGTAGTAGAGGGTGCAAACTGCTGAGTAAAATGAGGTAGGCTAGGCACTAGGCAACCAAAAGAATACAAAAACAAAAATAAATACTTTTGTAAGTAATAATACAAAGTTTTGCTTTGCTTCACTCATCTCATAGTAGAATGCGCCTTCTTAGCACTGTAACGTTAAGACAACATTTTTAGCTATTTGATAAGTATCGCTTTGATGACAACGTAAAATAATGTAAGAAGGCTTTTAACGTAACGATATCGTTAGCCAATAACAAGCTAACTAGCTTACCGAGACGAGCCATCGTCTTCCTCGTCATCTGCCACAACGTCCTTCCTTTTTAGATGCTCGCGCATCATAGACGTGCTGCCATGAGCGAGTTCAGCTTTGCACATTTTACATTTTACATTCTTTTTTTCAACGTTGTGGTTGAAATGCTCCCACACTTTAGAGGTACGAGGACAGGAAGACATTTCTCTGTTTGTTTTTCCGGGGAAGTCACGTGTGCCCCGGATGACCGACACTGCGCATGTACATCAAAGACACTGGGAGACGCTAGCCAGTGGCAGCTTCAGGGAAGAAAAACGAATGCTTATCGAATGAAATGAATGGTCTTTATTGTCATTGATTTAGTACAGGTACCAAACAACGAAATTTGGGAGGGGGGGCTCCCCTGGTGCTAGGCAAAAAAAAAAAAAAAAACGCTTATTTCAGCTCCAAAAAAACATGCGACTACGGCGATTACCAAATATGTCGGCGACGATTTTGGTAGTCGACGTCGTCGTGACTAGTCGACTAATCGTGGCAGCCTTAAGTGAGTGGCCACATTACCCGAGGGAGAAGTCCAAATTGCAGCCACCAGAGCTTGAGCTTCCCTGGCAGTAGGGTCTTGTTGATGTTTTCCAGACTGTTGGTGATGTCCTGCCTTAGCTGCTGCACTTGGTCTTTGTCCCTGAGGCTTGCGTTGTACCATCTACCCAGGCTTTTTACAGGTTGCTCTAACACTGTTGGTATTGGGTCGTCCCCAATACAGAACTTCACGTTTTTAAGCTCTCCCTTGACTATAGAGATGCTTCGTGACTTGCTCGGCTTGATTTTCATCCGGGCCCACTTGATGCTCTCCTGCAGTTTTCCAAGTAGCCGCCTGGTGCATGCTGCAGTAGTGGTCAGAGTGGTCATGTCATCCATGTATGCTCGGATAGGTGGAAGGCGGATCCCGTTCTTAGTTCGCTCACCCCCGACCACCCATCTTGAGGCCCTGATGACCTCCATGGCCATTGTGAAGGCCAGGGGTGAGATTGTACAGCCTGCCATGATGCCTACTTCTATGCGCTGCCATGATGTTGTGAAGTCGGCTGTTGTGAAGCATAGTTGCAGGTCTTCGAAGTAGGCTTTTACTAGGGTAGTGATGGATGATGGAACGTGGAAAAAGTCGAAGGATTCCCAGAGGAGGTTATGGGGAACTGAGCCAAAGGCATTGGCCAGGTCAAGGAAGATGACATGGAGGTCTCTTTTGTCCTTCTTTGCTGCTTGGATCTGGTGCCAGATCATACTGGTATGCTCCAAGCAACCAGAGAACCCAGCAATGCCGGCCTTCTGTATGGATGTATCGACGTACTTGTTCTTCACCAGGTAGGTGGACAGCCTCTGTGCTATTACGCTGAAAAAGATTTTCCCTTCAACGTTGAGAAGGCAGATTGGCCGGAATTGACTGATGTCTGTTGCATCCATCTCCTTGGGAATTAGCACACCTCCCGCCCTTCGCCACGCCTTAAGTATCATTCCCTTCTGCCACACTATCCTCATGAGCCTCCAAATATAGCATAGAACATCTGGTGCGTTCTTGTAGAGCTTATACGGTACTCCATTCGGCCCAGGGGCTGATGCTGATCTTGCGCGCTGTACTGTATTCTCTACTTCCTTCCATTTTGGAGGGCCAGTCTCCAGGTTGACATCAGGAGGTTGAATAGGTGGGATGTCATGTGGGATGACTAGCTGTTCGTGCCTTTTCGTGTCCTGGTGGACCTTTTCCAGATGTTCTTCAAGTTCCTGCTTTGGAGTTTTCAGGATTCCGCTGAACAAGGTTGGTCATTCATTTAATTTCCTTTCATTATTATTTTTAACATTTAGTATGACTTTTAAATTACTTGATGATTTTATTTCATTTCTTTAAAAGTTTTACCCACTTATGGGATGATATATATTTATATATATCCATGTGCTGGCATTTTTACCATCACTTAATGAATAATAAAGTATTACTTGAGCAATTGACAAGAGGGGTGCAATGATTTGACAAGGTATTAGGATGATTATTATTAGCTCTATTATAAACACATATTATTATTAAATTATTATTAATAAAATGGTATTTATTAATTGAAACATCTGTTGTCTTGATTACAGATGTTCCAGATGTTTTACAATTCATAAGCTTGGAATTACATGCGACTGTGCGGTGTATGGAGTGCATGTATCATTCCAAGGAGAATAACATATTTACAAATAATTAAAACAAATGTAAAAAATTATTTAGAAGGGTGAATTCAAACCTATATTAGGGTGGATTGAAGAATCACCAGAGAGGGTTTAAGGTAGCCGTGACCCTCTGAGAGGGTTTAAGGTAGCCGTGACCCTCTGAGAGGGTTGGTCAAGGCCGGGTTATGGTTTAGAGCAGTGGTTTTCAACCCTCTTATGATTTGTACTTGATTAGTTGAATCAGGTGTGCTGGTGGTGGAACAGATCAAATATGTGGAATGGCTGGTGGTCCCCGAGGAGAGGGTTGAAAACCACTGCTTTAGAGGCCTCTGATCCTATGAAAGGGTGGGTCGAAGCCTATAAGGTATCCAGTTCTATAATGGGTAGATCAATCTTATGATCGGTTGGATTGACCTTATAATAGGTGAACTGGATATCAGGGATTAACAGGTTACTAGATGAAGGTATTACAAGGACTCAATATCCTTGCATGAACTCTCTCCAGCAGCGGGAAGACTCTGCAACCATTGATGTCATGCGGCTTGACCGTAGGCAATCGATTGGAAGCTGAGTTAGAGAGGTTGTCTTGAGTCTTGACCTTTCGCTGCTCCACTACCTGGCCTTGCCCCTAGGTGGCGCTAGTGAGGGTCTTGATGACAGGCATGCTTAAGGCGAGGGTACAATTATTACTAGGTTCAAAGGTTAATAAGCTATAGTAAGCAATAGGTTCGTTCAGTCAGAAGGTTCTTGATAGAAGGTTAAGTGGCATTTATTAGGAATTCCCTATGTAACAAAGGTCCCTTGTACCCTTCTTGTCAACTGTAAAACATTAGATTCAATGCACGTTATAGTTACTACTAAATGGTTAGCCTAGCCTAACAAAATATCAGGGCTGTCATTAACTACAGGGACCTATGTGCCTATGATTTCTAAGTGCTATTATTGAGGCTTATTTGTGGGATATGACAATAGGAGGAAGCAAGTAAGACAGTGAACAGCAGAGTGAATGTCTCTGCCTCTAGCCTAAGTATCTTAGTTTACCTTTAGGGTAATACAGACTACAGATCGACTCTGTTAGAAGGAAGGCCAGTCCGGGGCAGATGTCATCATTAATGACTTCAACGAATCCCTAATTTCATCACCTCGAGGATGACAAAAAGCTATCATATGGTGTCGCGAATAGGTCTAAAATTATATTCAAAGAGGTCTAAAAAAGGTCTTGAATTTGACTTGTTGAAACTTGTAGGAACCCCGAGTGTATGATAAGACATTAATTGATTCAGATTGCGCACCTGGGGGGGCTGATGAAAAGGTTCCTGTGAAGATCCTGAGGAACATTGGGGGCGTCTGAATCATTTGTGTTAGTCAGTGTTCCTTTCCTGCCGGTGACAGACACACACAGGTGTGTTGTGGATCAGGGATTAGGGTTGGACGTCCTGTCGGTTCCCTGACATAGACTGGAGCTGATGTCCGATCTGGTGCAGGGTGGGGTTATAGATGGTGTAAGTAAGTAAGTAAAATGTATTTATACAGCACCTTTCCCAGACCAAGGGTCACAAAGTGCTTTACATAACAAAGAAGAAACACAATAAAGCATAATAAAAGAGCGAAAGCCACAGCAGGTTAAAGCAGACAAACAAGTGAAAATAAAAACAAATAACAGACAACAGGTGTACAACAACATGAACAGGATACAGAAAGACAGGCCCTTGGGGCTATCCAGAAGACTGTCTATACCAGACAGTCTTTAGTGTTTTTTTAAAAACCTTGACCGAGCCAGCTGATCTAAGATCCAAGGGCAGAGCATTCCAATTCTGTAAATCTGAATAAACAATAAAATATTTAAATAATATTTAGTTTCCATATACACTATATGGACAAAAGTATTGGGACACCCGAACATCACACCCATATGTGCTTGTTGAACTTGTCATTCCAGAACCATGGGCATTAATATGGAGTTGGTCCCACCTTTGCTGCTGTAACAGCTTCCACTCTTCTGGGAAGACTTTCTACTAATTTTAGAACTCTATGGTTGCGGGGGATTTGCTCCCATTCAGCCACCAGAGCATTACTGAGGTCGGCCACTGATGTTGGGTGAGAAGGACTGTCTTGCAGTCGGCGTTCCAATTCATCCCAAAGGTGTTCGATGGGGTTGAGGTCAGAGCTCTGTGTGCAGGCCAGTCATGTTCTCCCAGACCAAACTCAGAAAACCATGTCATTATGGACCTCACTTTGTGTATGGGGGCATTGTCATGCTGAACCTGGAAAGGGCCTTCCCCAAACTGTTGTCACTAAGTTGGAAGCATACAATTCTCTAGAATCACATTGTATACTGTAGCATCACCTTCTTCAGGGGACTAATTTTATTTAGAAAAAAGACATTCTTATTCATATTCTTATTTTATTTAGAAAAAAAAAGACAAAAGACATTCTTATTCAGGAAAACAAAACAATACAAATAGTAATAGTTATACTCATGAGGATAACAAAGTTGACTTGAAAAACAGTAGGAGGAAGGGGCCAACCACCAAGACACATCTAAACGAACTAACAGGCAACAAAGGAGAAAGACACATTAATAATGATAATAACAACAATACACACATTCACACACACAATACACACTCAACATATGCTTATACACACGCACGTACACACACATACTATAAACCATATATTGTACCTCACCGCTTGCCATACATATTATGTAACAGGTACCACCTGTAGCTAATTAGTGTCATTCAAGGCGGCAATTAGTTCCACTCAAGGCGGGACCTAAGAGGGGAAGTTGGGGCGGAGATGTGCATTTAAGGACCAGAAACACGCACTATAGGCAGATCCGTCTGAGTTGGTTTATCCCCTCCGGAGCTCTGAAGTTCCCACAGGTAAAGCTGTTTGTAACACTAGCCGGGTTAGCTGTGTCTATCTTTTGTTGTCCCCTCTCATCATATTGTTTGTGCAGGTGGTGTAGATCGGAGTGGTTGCCCAGTGGTGCTAGCGTACTAGGAAGGGAGACGTGATGGTTAGGGATGCTCCGATCTGGATTTTTGGGGCCGATACCAGTGGCGTGTCCAGACCTTTTTCACTGGGGTGGCCCAGGTGGGGCACCTTGTTATGCATGGGTGGCACAATTTTGAGAATTTAACAACACTTAATTCCCTGCATTCTGGTGAATTTGTACACACCATTTTGTGCTTTTTATTACCATTTCTGTCTCCACTCCCCATTGTATACTTTAATTGGGCTACTAAGGTCATGTTCTTACATGAAAATCTGAATCATGACCCAGAGCAAGCGGATGAGTTTGCAACATTGTTGCATAAATTATTTCTGATTTGCGTTCTCACAGCCCTTTATGTAAACAAAGTAACATATAGGCAATTGAAGCAACATACGTGGTAGTTGATTGGTCAGGAAAATAGAAAACTGCCCGTTCGAATCGTCCCTCTCTTATCCAGATCAACACGCATGCGCTGTTGTTTTCCTATGGACAGCCTCGATGCGTCGTTTCTAACCGGAGCGAAACCACCCTTTTCAAGCGCCGGAGCATGTGTTGGTTGTTTGCTCCGGGAGTGACTTCGAATGTGCGTTCTCACAGCTCCAAACAACGCAGAGCAAAGCGAATTTTATCCTAAACTCTGATTCCAAGTGAAGCAAATGTTCTAGTGAGAACACAGTACTCACATTTCTTCAGGAGCGCCAAGACCAGCACACCTCACCTCTGATCAAAAATGTGTTCTGTTCGAAAAGTTCGTCTCGTGGCGCGAAGTGGCCTCTGCTCTGAGTGACTAGGCAGATAGCCAATCAATCAGGGTGGCACCTAGGGTGGCCAATCAGATTTCAGGGGTGGCACGAGCCCTGGCCCCCCCCTGGACACGCCCCTGCCGATACCGATCACCGATTTTTTTCCTTAAGATCAACCGATACCGATACCGATTTGTAAAAAAATACATAACTGTAGGCCTACTGACTGGATAGCCTACATATTTTTTGCTTTTTAGACAAAAGTTTTGATCCATTAGGCACCAAGCAAACGCAGACCCATTTTTATGGCATAGTAAAAGTCTGGCCTATCACCCAGTTAGGGCCTGAAGCCCAAGTCAGTCGATATGGCTGTATAAAAGACATTATAAACGTGGCCTTCATGGTTTACATACTGTTACGTCCTCCTATGTTTTCTGTTCAGTTTTCTGTCTTCCCCAGAAAAAAAAAAGAAAAAAAAAATCGGCTTTTGCGATCGGCCATTTTTGCCGATCACCGATCGAGTCATTTGGAGTGAAATCGGCCGATTTAAATCGGTGGCCGATAAATCGGAGCATCCCTAGTGATGGTGCGTATTCAGTCTACCTATTACGTCTGGTGTATGTTTTGAGACGTGAGGTTACGGTGCTAACGATCGTATTTTGCTCCAGGTCTAGCCTGACCTACTTGGTATCAGTACAGCGGGCCAGCCGATAGCTGCCGGGGACTCAGGTACAGACAGACAGGTGGACTCAGGTACAGACAGACAGGTGGACTCAGGTACAGACAGACAGGTGGACTCAGGTACAGACAGACAGGTGGACTCAGGTACAGACAGACAGGTGGACTCAGGTACAGGGGCGTGTGGCTTACGAAATAGACGCAGCTACAGTGTTATGGGTAGATGATTAACCCAACTCTTTTCCCTTTGCCCATAGGACTGCTAGCTGCTGTTTTGCTCATGTCCAAGGTGTATCGTAATGAAAACAAACTATATTGTGTAGTGGATAAGCCCACCTGACGTGTTATTTATTACCAGACATGAACTAACTGGTCGTTTTTATATATTAGTCCTTTTATTGTTGTTTTTCTGTTCTTTGGTTTGAGTGGGGGGCGCCGGCGTGGAGAGGGTAGTCGGGGTTCCCGGGTTTGGTCTCCTTGCACTGCATGTTGTGTGTGCGTGTCGTGTCTGGTGTGATTAATCACTGCATGTTGTGTGTGCGTGTCGTGTCTGGTGTGATTAATCACTGGGGAACACTTAGCCCACTGTCTACCGTGTCTTTGTGGTGTGTGTGTCCATGTCACAGATTCACTGGTGAACCTGTCCATCGGGGTAGTAGTATCCCTCTCTACTGCCACTCGTCCTACCCTTGTGTTTTGTTTTGTTTGTATGGTGTTTTAAATAGAGTAAATAGTTTTTTAAATATAAATGTTGAATAAAGTATTTTTCTATTTACACCTTAACAATGTTCTCTGTGTGAACCTGGTTTCATGTCTCCCTCCCTCATACACGAACCTGAGTGCTTTACTTTAGGTCCCGAGGACATCACCTCGTGTAACAAAAAGGTGGCGTTGTCTTGCAGTGAATTCATCTACTGATTAGCCGAAACCATTCGGGGCCTTGAGTGCCTTATGTCACATGTAGTTTGGCTTGGTGAATTAATGAAATTATTTACAGGCATTTAATAATTTCAGGTTCACACATTCAACACTAGAGGATATGGATTTTCTTACTTGATGAGATGCTGTCTGTAAGCGTCTGGCAGGTCTGGAAAAAAACAACAATTTAAACTGCTGTACTGTATTGTGCTGCTTGTGCAAGAAAAGTTCATGTTGACTGTAAAAATAGTTTTACCCTTGCAAAATGTTCTCCATTCTTGGAGTGCTCACTTCATTTGGAGTGCTCACTTCATTTGGACCGTCCCACACCTGCATACAACACACAGATGACAGATTAGATCAAATGAAAATATTATCAAAATATTGTCAATTCACTTCATTTAAGGAGAAATGCCATGATGCAAACTGACCACGGTGTCTGAAAGTGGACTGTCTCCAGATGCCAAATTAACCATTTGAACTACACCGTCATCATCTTCACTTGAAGACTGTCCACTGTAACCTTTGAAAAATAATAATTGGCATAATTGATGTGGGTATAAAGATGAATTTCACTCATTGCCTCAGTTTTACAGAGTGGAGCTTAAAACAAGGTGGAAACTTGCACTTACAACTGTTTGTGAATTGTTCAACAGGGCAAATGTACAGTGTTATTCTTTGGTAGGCCTTTCCAATGGCCTCCTTGTATTTCTCCACTGTGAAAGCGGTGTCTGTTCCTGGAATGTTTCGAACTTCCTGAACATCGGGGTACAGCAAGACATAGGCAACATCTTTCATGTCCTGGTTAAAATCTTTCAGCTTCTTTAAAGCAGCATCCAACAGTTGGTCAGATGACCATTGTGGTTGAACATCAAGGGGAAGTGACTTCCCTCTCACAGGTTTAAGGAAGTCACCTGTCCTCCTCATAATGCCAGCAAATATCTACAGAAAGAGAAGAAAATGGAAATTAATAAAAGTAAACAAATTGATACAATCTGTCTTTTGACAGTGTGTGAGTCTGCACTGTGAGCAACATATTTATTTATACTAATAAAAACAATGTTAAAGAGCATACCTTCACTATTTTCTGTTTCTGTTCCTTCTTAGAGTTCTGACGTGTCTTTGAAAACAATGTCTTTCTCTCCCCCTCTTTTATTGCCCTACATTTCATAAAGGACTACACCTGAGCTTCCTGCTACAAATAATAGGAATGAGACATTAATTAGGCGACTCCTTCCTTATTAAGCTCATAAGGAGTCTCAGCATTAATTTTTCATGCAGGGCATTTTAGAACACATTTAATATGCTAGTTATTGAACTAGGCAAGCAACATAGTGCAGAGATCATGTATTTGAATACAGGAACACGATTAGAACTTTTAAACCAAGTCTTCTAATGACTTATTTACCTGCACTAGTGCTAGGCTGTGCATTAGGATGTGCACTGGT
Organism: Nansenia antarctica; assembly: GCF_963989245.1. Lineage (NCBI taxonomy): Eukaryota > Metazoa > Chordata > Actinopteri > Argentiniformes > Microstomatidae > Nansenia > Nansenia antarctica. The sequence goes on along the minus strand of NC_137679.1, from coordinate 41,662,204 downwards.
GCTAGGCTGTGCATTAGGATGTGCACTGGTGGTCGGCATCTCCGCAGGGACGTTTCCCACATCTTTTAGAATGTGATGTTTCTGCCACACACACAACAAAAGCCTGGGGAAGCAGTCACAGTGGATCCACAAAATGGACAATACATCTGTGAAAAAAAGAGTTTGCAAGGTTGGAGGTTATATCAGAGATTTTTTTTCCTAATGAATTCTTGTGCACCCTTTAAAAAAAGTTACACTCAGCTCCTTAGAGGACAAAAACGGTCCCCTCCTAAAACTGCTATACCCTAACCACCTCCTAACTTACTTCCGCCAAGGAGGTTATGTTTTCGGTGCCAAATCTGATATGTGCATAGCAGACTGGACCTTGGCGGAGGTCTGCACTCTCCGACTGCCATTCTAGTTCTTAAATAAACCAGTAGATTGTCGTGCCATTGTTACCAATACATAAACTGTGTCAGAGTTCAGATTTCAGATTACCTTCTCTGTTTCACCTCTCTCCATCTTCCTCTTTTCCAATGTCCCCCTCGCCAAATGTGGAGATGATAGAGGGGAGAAAACGAACGTTAATGCAATCAAAAGACTGACAATTGTGTCTCTCTGAACGTAATGTTACCTTAGTAGTTGCGAGTTAATTGCACGATTTGGTTTAAAAAATGTGTCGCTAGCAAGCTCTGATAGAGGACAAAGTCACCAGCAGGATCCCTAGCAAAGCGAATCTGTTGCTCTTTTATAATATAATAAGTTAGTTGTAATGAGGTCTTGTTCTAAGTTAACTCAGTCTGGTTGGGAGGTGTGACGTTCATTAGCTAGCTAGCTAACGTTAGCTAAACTTCTGCAGCAGTCCAGTGTGTACAGTGCAACTAACGTTAATGATAGCTAACTATTCGACATCCATCCACGTATAATCAAAGAATAATATTCAGAACACAATCATAAAGAACACCATAAAATAGCTAGCCACGGATTTTAACGTACACATTCATTCAAGACGGTTAGAAAGTGGCTAGCAAACTAGCCAACTCTGTGGTCTTGTTAACGTTAACTAGCGAACTGTTACCTCAGTTATCTCCAATCTAAATATTAAACATTGAAAATACATACCGAAAATATAAACTTACATGTTTATGAACAAAAGAACGAAAGAAGAATGGCACAATATTAAAGCCTTAATGTAAAAAAAAAATAACATAATCACTATAATGTTACCTTTTTTATGCCGCCTTGGCTCTCCTTGGCTTGACGATCAAATCTCACGGTTCAAACACGTCTCCGGTCCGTTCCACTTATCGTTCCCCCCCAGAACACTTCCGTTGTGTTGTGAACTGAATTTGCAGCGTTTTGTTGTTGCATGTGTTGTCAGGGGTTGTATGTGTTTTTGACTTTGTATCGTTTCTGTATTTGCAGCGCGTTTGCTGTTAATGTATTTGTTTTGGCTTTCTGCAGCACGTTTCCGTTGTTGCATTTGTTTTGGATTGTGTATGTGTTTTTGAGTTTGTGTCGTTTCTGTATATGCAGCGCGATTCTCCTAATGGAAATGCTTTCGGTATTTGCAGAGCGTTTTCTCCAAATGGAAATGCTTTTGGTCTTTGCAGTGCGTTTGCCCTTGTCGGCCACCGTACTTTATGCCTGAAGAAGGTCTATGGCCGAAAGCTTGCAATAAAATAATGATATTTGTACAGATTTCAGTGTGCGGATGCTGCTTTTTTCACTCTAAAACAATTAATAATCAAAAGTGTAAAAGCTGTACAGTAGTAATAATAATAATAATGTATATTTGTATAGCACTTTTCCTGCAAGCGTTGCAGCTCAAAGTGCTCCAATCATTATATAATCATAATTTAATTATTTAGTCATTTAAAGGTCATATTAAAAAGATGGGTTTTTAGTCTTGACTTGAACATTATGTGCTGAGGTTGTATCCCTAATGTAAACTGGCAGTGCATTCCACAATTTGGGTGCATAAAATGAGAATGCAGCCTCACCAAATCTCTTCTTTTGTACATGTTGTACAGAGAAAGCCAGCATCAGAAGACCAGAGAGCTCTATTGGGCTGATATGCTAGCACAAGATCTGAACATATTCTGGTGCTGTGCCAGTGAGAGCTTTATAAACAAGCAAAAGGATCTTGAAATCTATTCTGAACTTAATGTACATGGCCTTTATTTACCTCAACACAAGAGAGCATCATTCTCTTAAAGAGACAGCCTATTATAGAGATAGACTGTTATAGAGACAGACTATTATAGAGACAGACTATTATAGAGACATGCTATTATAGAGACAGACTATTATAGAGACAGACTATTATGGAGACAGGCTATTATAGAGACAGACTATTATAGAGACAGGCTCTTATAGAGACAGACTATTATAGAGACACACTGTTATAGAGACAGACTATTATAGAGACAGACTATTATAGAGACAGACTATTATAGAGACAGGCTGTTATAGAGACAGACTGTTATAGAGACATACTGTTATAGAGACAGGCTGTTATAGAGACAGACTATTATAGAGACAGACTATTATAGAGACAGGCTGTTATAGAGACAGACTATTATAGAGACAGACTATTATAGAGACAGACTGTAATAGAGACAGACTGTTATAGAGACAGACTATTATAGAGACAGACTGTTATAGAGACAGACTGTTATAGAGACAGGCTGTTATAGAGACAGACTATTATAGAGACAGACTATTATGGAGACAGGCTGTTATAGAGACATACTATTATAGAGACAGACTATTATAGAGACATACTGTTATAGAGACAGACTATTATAGAGACAGACTGTTATAGAGACAGACTGTTATAGAGACAGGCTGTTATAGAGACAGACTATTATAGAGACAGACTATTATAGAGACAGGCTGTTATAGAGACATACTATTATAGAGACAGACTATTATAGAGACAGACTGTTATAGAGACAGACTGTTATAGAGACAGACTATTATAGAGACAGACTGTTATAGAGACAGGCTGTTATAGAGACAGACTATTATAGAGACAGACTGTTATAGAGACAGACTATTATAGAGACAGACTATTATAGAGACAGACTATTATAGAGACAGGCTGTTATAGAGACAGGCTGTTATAGAGACAGGCTATTATAGAGACAGACTGTTATAGAGACAGACTATTATAGAGACAGGCTGTTATAGAGACATACTATTATAGAGACAGATTATTATAGAGACAGACTATTATAGAGACAGACTATTATAGAGACAGACTATTATAGAGACAGGCTCTTATAGAGCCAGAATATTATAGAGACAGACTATTATAGAGACAGACTATTATAGAGACAGACTGTTATAGAGACAGACTATTATAGAGACAGACTGTTATAGAGACAGACTATTATAGAGACAGGCTATTATAGAGACAGGCTATTATAGAGACAGACTAGTATAGAGACAGACTATTATAGAGACAGACTATTATAGAGACAGGCTCTTATAGAGACAGACTGTTATAGAGACAGACTATTATAGAGACAGGCTCTTATAGAGACAGACTGTTATAGAGACAGACTATTATAGAGACAGACTGTTATAGAGACAGACTATTATAGAGACAGGCTCTTATAGAGACAGACTATTATAGAGACAGACGACTATTATAGAGACAGATTATTATAGAGACAGGCTATTATAGAGACAGACTATTATAGAGACAGGCTCTTATAGAGACAGGCTGTTATAGAGACAGACTATTATAGAGACAGACTATTATAGAGACAGGCTCTTATAGAGACAGGCTGTTATAGAGACAGACTGTTATAGAGACAGACTGTTATAGAGACAGACTATTATAGAGACAGACTATTATAGAGACAGACTGTTATAGAGACAGACTGTTATAGAAACAGACTATTATAGAGACAGACTGTTATAGAGACAGACTGTTGTAGAGACTGACTATTATAGAGACAGACTGTTATAGAGACAGACTGTTATAGAGACAGACTATTATAGAGACAGGCTGTTATAGAGACATACTATTATAGAGACATATTATTATAGAGACAGACTATTATAGAGACAGACTATTATAGAGACAGGCTCTTATAGAGACATACTATTATAGAGACAGACTATTATAGAGACAGACTATTATAGAGACAGACTGTTATAGAGACAGACTATTATAGAGACAGACTGTTATAGAGACAGACTATTATAGAGACAGGCTATTATAGAGACAGGCTATTATAGAGACAGACTATTATAGAGACAGACTATTATAGAGACCGACTATTATAGAGACAGGCTCTTATAGAGACAGACTGTTATAGAGACAGACTATTATAGAGACAGGCTCTTATAGAGACAGACTGTTATAGAGACAGACTATTATAGAGACAGACTGTTATAGAGACATACTATTATAGAGACAGGCTCTTATAGAGACAGACTATTATAGAGACAGACGACTATTATAGAGACAGACTATTATAGAGACAGGCTGTTATAGAGACAGGCTGTTATAGAGACAGACTGTTATAGAGACAGACTATTATAGAGACAGACTATTATAGAGACAGACTATTATAGAGACTGACTGTTATAGAGACAGACTGTTATAGAAACAGACTATTATAGAGACAGACTGTTATAGAGACAGACTGTTGTAGAGACTGACTATTATAGAGACAGACTGTTATAGAGACAGACTGTTATAGAGACAGACTATTATAGAGACAGACTATTATAGAGACAGGCTCTTATAGAGACATGCTGTTATAGAGACAGACTATTATAGAGACAGACTGTTATAGAGACAGACTATTATAGAGACAGGCTCTTATAGAGACAGACTATTATAGAGACAGGCTGTTATAGAGACAGACTATTATAGAGACAGACTATTATAGAGACAGACTATTATAGAGACAGGCTCTTATAGAGACAGGCTGTTATAGAGACATACTGTTATAGAGACAGACTGTTATAGAAACAGACTATTATAGAGACAGACTGTTATAGAGACAGACTGTTGTAGAGACTGACTATTATAGAGACAGACTGTTATAGAGACAGACTGTTATAGAGACAGACTATTATAGAGACAGACTATTATAGAGACAGACTATTATAGAGACAGACTATTATAGAGACAGACTGTTATAGAGACAGACTATTATAGAGACAGACTGTTATAGAGACAGACTATTATAGAGACAGGCTATTATAGAGACAGGCTATTATAGAGACAGACTATTATAGAGACAGACTATTATAGAGACAGACTATTATAGAGACAGGCTCTTATAGGGACAGACTGTTATAGAGACAGACTGTTATAGAGACAGACTATTATAGAGACAGGCTCTTATAGAGACAGACTATTATAGAGACAGACGACTATTATAGAGACAGACTATTATAGAGACAGGCTGTTATAGAGACAGGCTGTTATAGAGACAGACTGTTATAGAGACAGACTATTATAGAGACAGACTATTATAGAGAAAGACTATTATAGAGACAGACTATTATAGAGACAGGCTCTTATAGAGACAGGCTGTTATAGAGACATACTGTTATAGAGACAGACTGTTATAGAAACAGACTATTATAGAGACAGACTGTTATAGAGACAGACTGTTGTAGAGACTGACTATTATAGAGACAGACTGTTATAGAGACAGACTGTTATAGAGACAGACTATTATAGAGACAGACTATTATAGAGACAGGCTCTTATAGAGACAGGCTGTTATAGAGACAGACTATTATAGAGACATACTGTTATAGAGACAGACTATTATAGAGACAGGCTGTTATAGAGACAGACTGTTATAGAGACAGACTATTATAGAGACAGGCTGTTATAGAGACATACTATTATAGAGACATATTATTATAGAGACAGACTATTATAGAGACAGACTATTATAGAGACAGGCTCTTATAGAGACATACTATTATAGAGACAGACTATTATAGAGACAGACTATTATAGAGACAGACTGTTATAGAGACAGACTATTATAGAGACAGACTGTTATAGAGACAGACTATTATAGAGACAGGCTATTATAGAGACAGGCTATTATAGAGACAGACTATTATAGAGACAGACTATTATAGAGACCGACTATTATAGAGACAGGCTCTTATAGAGACAGACTGTTATAGAGACAGACTATTATAGAGACAGGCTCTTATAGAGACAGACTGTTATAGAGACAGACTATTATAGAGACAGACTGTTATAGAGACATACTATTATAGAGACAGGCTCTTATAGAGACAGACTATTATAGAGACAGACGACTATTATAGAGACAGACTATTATAGAGACAGGCTGTTATAGAGACAGGCTGTTATAGAGACAGACTGTTATAGAGACAGACTATTATAGAGACAGACTATTATAGAGACAGACTATTATAGAGACTGACTGTTATAGAGACAGACTGTTATAGAAACAGACTATTATAGAGACAGACTGTTATAGAGACAGACTGTTGTAGAGACTGACTATTATAGAGACAGACTGTTATAGAGACAGACTGTTATAGAGACAGACTATTATAGAGACAGACTATTATAGAGACAGGCTCTTATAGAGACATGCTGTTATAGAGACAGACTATTATAGAGACAGACTGTTATAGAGACAGACTATTATAGAGACAGGCTCTTATAGAGACAGACTATTATAGAGACAGGCTGTTATAGAGACAGACTATTATAGAGACAGACTATTATAGAGACAGACTATTATAGAGACAGGCTCTTATAGAGACAGGCTGTTATAGAGACATACTGTTATAGAGACAGACTGTTATAGAAACAGACTATTATAGAGACAGACTGTTATAGAGACAGACTGTTGTAGAGACTGACTATTATAGAGACAGACTGTTATAGAGACAGACTGTTATAGAGACAGACTATTATAGAGACAGACTATTATAGAGACAGGCTCTTATAGAGCCAGACTATTATAGAGACAGACTATTATAGAGACAGACTATTATAGAGACAGACTGTTATAGAGACAGACTATTATAGAGACAGACTGTTATAGAGACAGACTATTATAGAGACAGGCTATTATAGAGACAGGCTATTATAGAGACAGACTATTATAGAGACAGACTATTATAGAGACAGACTATTATAGAGACAGGCTCTTATAGGGACAGACTGTTATAGAGACAGACTGTTATAGAGACAGACTATTATAGAGACAGGCTCTTATAGAGACAGACTATTATAGAGACAGACGACTATTATAGAGACAGACTATTATAGAGACAGGCTGTTATAGAGACAGGCTGTTATAGAGACAGACTGTTATAGAGACAGACTATTATAGAGACAGACTATTATAGAGAAAGACTATTATAGAGACAGACTATTATAGAGACAGGCTCTTATAGAGACAGGCTGTTATAGAGACATACTGTTATAGAGACAGACTGTTATAGAAACAGACTATTATAGAGACAGACTGTTATAGAGACAGACTGTTGTAGAGACTGACTATTATAGAGACAGACTGTTATAGAGACAGACTGTTATAGAGACAGACTATTATAGAGACAGACTATTATAGAGACAGGCTCTTATAGAGACAGGCTGTTATAGAGACAGACTATTATAGAGACATACTGTTATAGAGACAGACTATTATAGAGACAGGCTGTTATAGAGACAGACTGTTATAGAGACAGACTATTATAGAGACAGACTATTATAGAGACAGACTGTTATAGAGACAGACTGTTATAGAAACAGACTATTATAGAGACAGACTGTTATAGAGACAGACTGTTGTAGAGACTGACTATTATAGAGACAGACTGTTATAGAGACAGACTGTTATAGAGACAGACTATTATAGAGACAGACTATTATAGAGACAGGCTCTTATAGAGACAGGCTGTTATAGAGACAGACTATTATAGAGACAGACTGTTATAGAGACAGACTATTATAGAGACAGGCTCTTATAGAGACAGACTATTATAGAGACAGGCTGTTATAGAGACAGACTATTATAGAGACAGACTATTATAGAGACAGGCTCTTATAGAGACAGGCTGTTATAGAGACATACTGTTATAGAGACAGACTATTATAGAGACAGACTGTTATAGAGACAGACTATTATAGAGACAGACTGTTATAGAGACAGACTATTATAGAGACATACTATTATAGAGACAGACTGTTATAGAGACAGACTGTTATAGAGACAGACTATTATAGAGACAGACTGTTATAGAGACAGACTGTTATAGAGACAGGCTCTTATAGAGACAGACTGTTATAGAGACAGACTATTATAGAGACAGGCTCTTATAGAGACAGACTGTTATAGAGACAGACTATTATAGAGACAGACTGTTATAGAGACAGACTATTATAGAGACAGGCTCTTATAGAGACAGACTATTATAGAGACAGACGACTATTATAGAGACAGATTATTATAGAGACAGGCTATTATAGAGACAGACTATTATAGAGACAGGCTCTTATAGAGACAGGCTGTTATAGAGACAGACTATTATAGAGACAGACTATTATAGAGACAGGCTCTTATAGAGACAGGCTGTTATAGAGACAGACTGTTATAGAGACAGACTGTTATAGAGACAGACTATTATAGAGACAGACTATTATAGAGACAGACTGTTATAGAGACAGACTGTTATAGAAACAGACTATTATAGAGACAGACTGTTATAGAGACAGACTGTTGTAGAGACTGACTATTATAGAGACAGACTGTTATAGAGACAGACTGTTATAGAGACAGACTATTATAGAGACAGGCTGTTATAGAGACATACTATTATAGAGACATATTATTATAGAGACAGACTATTATAGAGACAGACTATTATAGAGACAGGCTCTTATAGAGACATACTATTATAGAGACAGACTATTATAGAGACAGACTATTATAGAGACAGACTGTTATAGAGACAGACTATTATAGAGACAGACTGTTATAGAGACAGACTATTATAGAGACAGGCTATTATAGAGACAGGCTATTATAGAGACAGACTATTATAGAGACAGACTATTATAGAGACCGACTATTATAGAGACAGGCTCTTATAGAGACAGACTGTTATAGAGACAGACTATTATAGAGACAGGCTCTTATAGAGACAGACTGTTATAGAGACAGACTATTATAGAGACAGACTGTTATAGAGACATACTATTATAGAGACAGGCTCTTATAGAGACAGACTATTATAGAGACAGACGACTATTATAGAGACAGACTATTATAGAGACAGGCTGTTATAGAGACAGGCTGTTATAGAGACAGACTGTTATAGAGACAGACTATTATAGAGACAGACTATTATAGAGACAGACTATTATAGAGACTGACTGTTATAGAGACAGACTGTTATAGAAACAGACTATTATAGAGACAGACTGTTATAGAGACAGACTGTTGTAGAGACTGACTATTATAGAGACAGACTGTTATAGAGACAGACTGTTATAGAGACAGACTATTATAGAGACAGACTATTATAGAGACAGGCTCTTATAGAGACATGCTGTTATAGAGACAGACTATTATAGAGACAGACTGTTATAGAGACAGACTATTATAGAGACAGGCTCTTATAGAGACAGACTATTATAGAGACAGGCTGTTATAGAGACAGACTATTATAGAGACAGACTATTATAGAGACAGACTATTATAGAGACAGGCTCTTATAGAGACAGGCTGTTATAGAGACATACTGTTATAGAGACAGACTGTTATAGAAACAGACTATTATAGAGACAGACTGTTATAGAGACAGACTGTTGTAGAGACTGACTATTATAGAGACAGACTGTTATAGAGACAGACTGTTATAGAGACAGACTATTATAGAGACAGACTATTATAGAGACAGGCTCTTATAGAGCCAGACTATTATAGAGACAGACTATTATAGAGACAGACTATTATAGAGACAGACTGTTATAGAGACAGACTATTATAGAGACAGACTGTTATAGAGACAGACTATTATAGAGACAGGCTATTATAGAGACAGGCTATTATAGAGACAGACTATTATAGAGACAGACTATTATAGAGACAGACTATTATAGAGACAGGCTCTTATAGGGACAGACTGTTATAGAGACAGACTGTTATAGAGACAGACTATTATATAGACAGGCTCTTATAGAGACAGACTATTATAGAGACAGACGACTATTATAGAGACAGACTATTATAGAGACAGGCTGTTATAGAGACAGGCTGTTATAGAGACAGACTGTTATAGAGACAGACTATTATAGAGACAGACTATTATAGAGAAAGACTATTATAGAGACAGACTATTATAGAGACAGGCTCTTATAGAGACAGGCTGTTATAGAGACATACTGTTATAGAGACAGACTGTTATAGAAACAGACTATTATAGAGACAGACTGTTATAGAGACAGACTGTTGTAGAGACTGACTATTATAGAGACAGACTGTTATAGAGACAGACTGTTATAGAGACAGACTATTATAGAGACAGACTATTATAGAGACAGGCTCTTATAGAGACAGGCTGTTATAGAGACAGACTATTATAGAGACATACTGTTATAGAGACAGACTATTATAGAGACAGGCTGTTATAGAGACAGACTGTTATAGAGACAGACTATTATAGAGACAGGCTGTTTGATAGGATGCGTTTTAATCATTGTGCTTAGGTAAACCCTGAATGTTTAATCATTAGTGATTATCAGCAAGTTGAAACATCTGACTATTGAGAAATGAGCCAGCCTCTCTCGCTGTATCAGCACAGGACTGCAAACTCTCTGTCTGTAACTGGACCTGAGCCAAATATAGAGACCACGGGACCAGTTGGGATCTAAGGACAGTGGAGCCTTGTGGTGGTCAGCCAGGTGGTAGACTTATATGGGTACTGGGGTCAATAGATCAGTATATTTAGGACCAGCCAGTCAGCTGACCAGGGTCAGGTAGCTGGGTTGTCAGGATAATCAGCCACTTTTGGGAGATGGGGACTTCTCGTCAACAACCCTACCTAGACTCAACGGAGCCCTGTCTTTGGGAATGATTTGCATGACAAACAGCTGGCTGCTTGATCAGCAACTTTTGCCTATATCAAGCCGCTGCAAAGTGTCATTAGGTGCGAGTCTCTCACCGTTGCTTGCCGTGTATTGAGAGGCTGGCCCAGCGCTGTGTATGGAATAAACTATTATCTTAATTGTCTACCTCGAGCATTAATTAATTATCATAAGGAAGCAACACATCTCGGCCTGCCGCCCTTCATCTGACATTCATCTTATCAATTGGCGTTTAACGAACAGGATCCTAGATTCAGCGAGACAGGTAAGGCAGATAAATTGTGTGCTTTAACCTGAATCACTGTTCTAGAGGGAAAAACCTGTAATTTTTTTCCTTGAATGAAGGAAAGGGGATGAATTTGATGATGGGGGGGCCAATGACTAGATTTGACTAAATATTAAAGGTTGAGTATTGGTGTGAACATGAAGGTCATTAATCCACATATAGGATAATACGGTATAAAAAGGACAGAGCTGCTAGGTGTCACTCTGGAGGAGATTAATACTGACACTGGATATTGATTAATTCATAGAAGAATTGATTAAACGGAATTGGGCATTCCGGGGGTTTTTATTTATGTTTATCTGTAAGGTACAGACATATTGAGGTATTTGACAGGAAATAAGGTGAACTGCAGAAGCACGCTTGAGTCAATTGAAACTATGAAGTAGAATGTTGATTAAGATGGTTAAATGAATAAGGTATTGACACGCAAGTGGTTATGGTATGTAAGTTGAAGTGTGACCTAAAGAAAGTGTTTTAAAGTGGTCTAGTAATGTGGTATTATGTAGAGAAACAGGATAAAGAAAGATATAGGTCAGCGGTAATAAGACAGTTGTAGGACGATAAGAATTTGAAAAGATATGGTATTTGTGTTAATGGTACAGCGCAACAGATTTGAGTGACAAGATTGATTTATTGAGACAGGAGAGAACAGATGAGACGTGGATTTAATTGACCTTGATGGGACGCAATACAACAGACTGAATTAAAGTATATAACACGAATGGTGTAACTATAAAGCTCTAACGAGACAATTTAGATAAAAGAATTCCTTTTTACTAACATTGTGTGAAGTGTAATTAATCAAACATGGGGAATCAAATGTCTAGGACGGCAAATTGTGAGAAACGGATTATTAAGTATAAATCGGTTAGGGACTTGCCTAGAGGGTTGGAATGAATACTAAGCATTATGGGTAATGAAGTCTTACGTGAAGCATGTCGAGTGATAGAGTTATAGGGAAATCATTGAGTTAAGTAATAATAATCCTTGTATTGATTAACATATTGTAAACAAATGATAAAGAGTGAAATGAATAACTATTGTATTTTCAGGACAAGCTAAATAGCTTAGCACCAACAGCAGAAAAGTGGTAAAGAGACGAGGGGTGAAACACTGCTCCACAACGCTGCACCAGGGACGACGCTCTGAACCAACACTATTAATAGAACTGCCCTTGCAAACAAGACGCAGCTCGGTGACACAGAGACACACACACGCAGAGAACACATAGAAGTGTTAGACATGAAAATGTAGTTGTCTCTTATTGTAATTATCATACAATTCTGCATTGACTCAGTAAACGTAACATTTGAATTTACTTAGTAAACAGAGACATGCATTGATGACTGTTGATGTTCACACAAGCAAAGAGGAATATGTGACATTTTGATTGATGAATAATCCCGAACGGACAACACAACTCTTGCCAATTCTATCTCCTGACAGACCCAAGAAAATGCAGAAATACTGAGCGACGGACTAAAAAACGGGGGCGTTGCTGAGGGCCAATCTAACAGAAGTGGGGGCTGAAATGACAGTGAACGATTGACGGATGAGAGAAAGGGGAAACCACAAATGATAATTCTCTGTGTAACTGTAAATGAAAATGTTGTTTTTCTGTTTGGAAGCGGAAACATGATAATGACATGACAGACTACAGACTTTGATAAAGCAATTACACATACGAATATGACAGTACTTCACAATCAACAGTGTTAATCGGCCAACAGCTGAATGCACGAGCATTACACATTGATGCAACATTTATGATAAAGAACCATTCACACTGACTCAAGAATGTCTCTGATAAATCTACTAAAACCAACGGGTGATTGACTGAGAAATATTTGATTATAAGAGAGGGATAGAACATTTAAATGTTCACAGCAAATTTAAACCTTAATGCAAAATAAGCTCATAGTGTACATAGACCAACGGGGAAGTATTCAAGCCATCAGTAACGATTGTGATCAGAATTTTTAACATACGAGTAGAATAGAACCTATCTACCTCATTAAAAGTATGCTTATGGGAATTGACTCAGATTGCACATTGACAGTATATAAACTAAGTATTGAAGAACTGATTTGGATATTAAAGGGACGGTTCACGGTTTTTCACAACACACGTCCTAGTTTGAATACCCATGGCATGAACGTCAAATGACAAATCTTTTTGTTTCCTCTAGGAGCATTGATGAAGGACGAGTTAACCATTTTGAGAGAAACTAAATGTCTGTCTACCTGTACTTAACGATTGTGCAATCCCTGTATCTAAAAATGTCTCAGCAGGCAAGTGCAGAACTCACTAGAGGGGGGGGACCACAGGGGGCCCAACCCACTCTCAACTCTGACGATGAGAACCAAGCAAAGGGGAAAACACGTATTATGAAACGATTACTGATTCCAGTACCATAATGATAACTATCTCTGCTATTAACAATTATTCTTGATGTTGTTGTGAATTAAGATTGAAACTAGGACAAGAGATACCGGACAGACGATGCGTGCCGAGAGAAACCGTGTGATCCTGGCCTCGGTGTGCATAAGATGGATGGCCACAATTTTATCGGTTCTGTATACGATCTGGGTGTTAACTAACGAAACAGACTTTACTTTAACTGAAGACTCTGACACTAATCTTGTTCGCATGCGTCGTGACATCCAGGGAGTTAAACCAAATAGCGCACTAGACTCAGTTGCAGGAGTTTGCCAGTTTGTTGACAATTGTTGTACGTATTCACCACAACAGGATTAAACCTTTAAGATCAGACAATGGGGACATAGAACAATAGGGGAGAGAAAAGTAGGGGGTAAGGATTTAGAGTTTCAATAACACTGTTAAAACATTTGAGCAAGCATCATGATGGTGAATGAAATAATTTCTACTGTGAGTCTCTCAATAACACAGCAACAAGACAAGAGGACGATAAGACGAAAGACAACAATGTTCCAGCGTCTCAGATAGTGCCTCATTGCGACCGGAAAAGCATGATGGTCCCTCTGTTGAAGATCGACCTAGGATATCGAAGAACCAAGACTGATTGACGATATCCCTATTTGTTAAAAATGTATAATTATGTAACAAACTATGGAAAAACATGTGATTTGAATTAATGATGGAAATGATACCTACTTCATTTGTAATGAGTAGTTAGACATAGTAATGAGAAACCTATTTGGATGTTTTCTCCTTTAAACAACAAAGGTTTTTATCCAAAGAAGGTGATTATTAATCAGAGTAGTTAACCACAAAGTGACCTTTTACTCACGCCAAGTCAATTGTGGAGTGAGATGTTTGTTCACTTTGTCAGGCCACATGACTGGGAACTTGCATTTGTCCATGGGAAAAGTCATTTAAAGACGATTCCGGGGGAGGAATGCGGGATCTCAACCATGGGGAAAGAAAGAGAAATAATTAAAGTTACTGTCCATTAGAGAAGACAAAAAAGAGTGGGCTGATAGGATGCGTTTTAATCATTGTGCTTAGGTAAACCCTGAATGTTTAATCATTAGTGATTATCAGCAAGTTGAAACATCTGACTATTGAGAAATGAGCCAGCCTCTCTCGCTGTATCAGCACAGGACTGCAAACTCTCTGTCTGTAACTGGACCTGAGCCAAATATAGAGACCACGGGACCAGTTGGGATCTAAGGACAGTGGAGCCTTGTGGTGGTCAGCCAGGTGGTAGACTTATATGGGTACTGGGGTCAATAGATCAGTATATTTAGGACCAGCCAGTCAGCTGACCAGGGTCAGGTAGCTGGGTTGTCAGGATAATCAGCCACTTTTGGGAGATGGGGACTTCTCGTCAACAACCCTACCTAGACTCAACGGAGCCCTGTCTTTGGGAATGATTTGCATGACAAACAGCTGGCTGCTTGATCAGCAACTTTTGCCTATATCAAGCCGCTGCAAAGTGTCATTAGGTGCGAGTCTCTCACCGTTGCTTGCCGTGTATTGAGAGGCTGGCCCAGCGCTGTGTATGGAATAAACTATTATCTTAATTGTCTACCTCGAGCATTAATTAATTATCATAAGGAAGCAACACATCTCGGCCTGCCGCCCTTCATCTGACATTCATCTTATCACTGTTATAGAGACATACTATTATAGAGACATATTATTATAGAGACAGACTATTATAGAGACAGACTATTATAGAGACAGGCTCTTATAGAGACATACTATTATAGAGACAGACTATTATAGAGACAGACTATTATAGAGACAGACTGTTATAGAGACAGACTATTATAGAGACAGACTGTTATAGAGACAGACTATTATAGAGACAGGCTATTATAGAGACAGGCTATTATAGAGACAGACTATTATAGAGACAGACTATTATAGAGACCGACTATTATAGAGACAGGCTCTTATAGAGACAGACTGTTATAGAGACAGACTATTATAGAGACAGGCTCTTATAGAGACAGACTGTTATAGAGACAGACTATTATAGAGACAGACTGTTATAGAGACATACTATTATAGAGACAGGCTCTTATAGAGACAGACTATTATAGAGACAGACGACTATTATAGAGACAGACTATTATAGAGACAGGCTGTTATAGAGACAGGCTGTTATAGAGACAGACTGTTATAGAGACAGACTATTATAGAGACAGACTATTATAGAGACAGACTATTATAGAGACTGACTGTTATAGAGACAGACTGTTATAGAAACAGACTATTATAGAGACAGACTGTTATAGAGACAGACTGTTGTAGAGACTGACTATTATAGAGACAGACTGTTATAGAGACAGACTGTTATAGAGACAGACTATTATAGAGACAGACTATTATAGAGACAGGCTCTTATAGAGACATGCTGTTATAGAGACAGACTATTATAGAGACAGACTGTTATAGAGACAGACTATTATAGAGACAGGCTCTTATAGAGACAGACTATTATAGAGACAGGCTGTTATAGAGACAGACTATTATAGAGACAGACTATTATAGAGACAGACTATTATAGAGACAGGCTCTTATAGAGACAGGCTGTTATAGAGACATACTGTTATAGAGACAGACTGTTATAGAAACAGACTATTATAGAGACAGACTGTTATAGAGACAGACTGTTGTAGAGACTGACTATTATAGAGACAGACTGTTATAGAGACAGACTGTTATAGAGACAGACTATTATAGAGACAGACTATTATAGAGACAGGCTCTTATAGAGCCAGACTATTATAGAGACAGACTATTATAGAGACAGACTATTATAGAGACAGACTGTTATAGAGACAGACTATTATAGAGACAGACTGTTATAGAGACAGACTATTATAGAGACAGGCTATTATAGAGACAGGCTATTATAGAGACAGACTATTATAGAGACAGACTATTATAGAGACAGACTATTATAGAGACAGGCTCTTATAGGGACAGACTGTTATAGAGACAGACTGTTATAGAGACAGACTATTATAGAGGCAGGCTCTTATAGAGACAGACTATTATAGAGACAGACGACTATTATAGAGACAGACTATTATAGAGACAGGCTGTTATAGAGACAGGCTGTTATAGAGACAGGCTGTTATAGAGACAGACTGTTATAGAGACAGACTATTATAGAGACAGACTATTATAGAGAAAGACTATTATAGAGACAGACTATTATAGAGACAGGCTCTTATAGAGACAGGCTGTTATAGAGACATACTGTTATAGAGACAGACTGTTATAGAAACAGACTATTATAGAGACAGACTGTTATAGAGACAGACTGTTGTAGAGACTGACTATTATAGAGACAGACTGTTATAGAGACAGACTGTTATAGAGACAGACTATTATAGAGACAGACTATTATAGAGACAGGCTCTTATAGAGACAGGCTGTTATAGAGACAGACTATTATAGAGACATACTGTTATAGAGACAGACTATTATAGAGACAGGCTGTTATAGAGACAGACTGTTATAGAGACAGACTATTATAGAGACAGACTATTATAGAGACAGACTGTTATAGAGACAGACTGTTATAGAAACAGACTATTATAGAGACAGACTGTTATAGAGACAGACTGTTGTAGAGACTGACTATTATAGAGACAGACTGTTATAGAGACAGACTGTTATAGAGACAGACTATTATAGAGACAGACTATTATAGAGACAGGCTCATATAGAGACAGGCTGTTATAGAGACAGACTATTATAGAGACAGACTGTTATAGAGACAGACTATTATAGAGACAGGCTCTTATAGAGACAGACTATTATAGAGACAGGCTGTTATAGAGACAGACTATTATAGAGACAGACTATTATAGAGACAGGCTCTTATAGAGACAGGCTGTTATAGAGACATACTGTTATAGAGACAGACTATTATAGAGACAGACTGTTATAGAGACAGACTATTATAGAGACAGACTGTTATAGAGACAGACTATTATAGAGACATACTATTATAGAGACAGACTGTTATAGAGACAGACTGTTATAGAGACAGACTATTATAGAGACAGACTGTTATAGAGACAGACTGTTATAGAGACAGGCTCTTATAGAGACAGACTGTTATAGAGACAGACTATTATAGAGACAGGCTCTTATAGAGACAGACTGTTATAGAGACAGACTATTATAGAGACAGACTGTTATAGAGACAGACTATTATAGAGACAGGCTCTTATAGAGACAGACTATTATAGAGACAGACGACTATTATAGAGACAGATTATTATAGAGACAGGCTATTATAGAGACAGACTATTATAGAGACAGGCCCTTATAGAGACAGGCTGTTATAGAGACAGACTATTATAGAGACAGACTATTATAGAGACAGGCTCTTATAGAGACAGGCTGTTATAGAGACAGACTGTTATAGAGACAGACTGTTATAGAGACAGACTATTATAGAGACAGACTATTATAGAGACAGACTGTTATAGAGACAGACTGTTATAGAAACAGACTATTATAGAGACAGACTGTTATAGAGACAGACTGTTGTAGAGACTGACTATTATAGAGACAGACTGTTATAGAGACAGACTGTTATAGAGACAGACTATTATAGAGACAGGCTGTTATAGAGACATACTATTATAGAGACATATTATTATAGAGACAGACTATTATAGAGACAGACTATTATAGAGACAGGCTCTTATAGAGACATACTATTATAGAGACAGACTATTATAGAGACAGACTATTATAGAGACAGACTGTTATAGAGACAGACTATTATAGAGACAGACTGTTATAGAGACAGACTATTATAGAGACAGGCTATTATAGAGACAGGCTATTATAGAGACAGACTATTATAGAGACAGACTATTATAGAGACCGACTATTATAGAGACAGGCTCTTATAGAGACAGACTGTTATAGAGACAGACTATTATAGAGACAGGCTCTTATAGAGACAGACTGTTATAGAGACAGACTATTATAGAGACAGACTGTTATAGAGACATACTATTATAGAGACAGGCTCTTATAGAGACAGACTATTATAGAGACAGACGACTATTATAGAGACAGACTATTATAGAGACAGGCTGTTATAGAGACAGGCTGTTATAGAGACAGACTGTTATAGAGACAGACTATTATAGAGACAGACTATTATAGAGACAGACTATTATAGAGACTGACTGTTATAGAGACAGACTGTTATAGAAACAGACTATTATAGAGACAGACTGTTATAGAGACAGACTGTTGTAGAGACTGACTATTATAGAGACAGACTGTTATAGAGACAGACTGTTATAGAGACAGACTATTATAGAGACAGACTATTATAGAGACAGGCTCTTATAGAGACATGCTGTTATAGAGACAGACTATTATAGAGACAGACTGTTATAGAGACAGACTATTATAGAGACAGGCTCTTATAGAGACAGACTATTATAGAGACAGGCTGTTATAGAGACAGACTATTATAGAGACAGACTATTATAGAGACAGACTATTATAGAGACAGGCTCTTATAGAGACAGGCTGTTATAGAGACATACTGTTATAGAGACAGACTGTTATAGAAACAGACTATTATAGAGACAGACTGTTATAGAGACAGACTGTTGTAGAGACTGACTATTATAGAGACAGACTGTTATAGAGACAGACTGTTATAGAGACAGACTATTATAGAGACAGACTATTATAGAGACAGGCTCTTATAGAGCCAGACTATTATAGAGACAGACTATTATAGAGACAGACTATTATAGAGACAGACTGTTATAGAGACAGACTATTATAGAGACAGACTGTTATAGAGACAGACTATTATAGAGACAGGCTATTATAGAGACAGGCTATTATAGAGACAGACTATTATAGAGACAGACTATTATAGAGACAGACTATTATAGAGACAGGCTCTTATAGGGACAGACTGTTATAGAGACAGACTGTTATAGAGACAGACTATTATAGAGACAGGCTCTTATAGAGACAGACTATTATAGAGACAGACGACTATTATAGAGACAGACTATTATAGAGACAGGCTGTTATAGAGACAGGCTGTTATAGAGACAGACTGTTATAGAGACAGACTATTATAGAGACAGACTATTATAGAGAAAGACTATTATAGAGACAGACTATTATAGAGACAGGCTCTTATAGAGACAGGCTGTTATAGAGACATACTGTTATAGAGACAGACTGTTATAGAAACAGACTATTATAGAGACAGACTGTTATAGAGACAGACTGTTGTAGAGACTGACTATTATAGAGACAGACTGTTATAGAGACAGACTGTTATAGAGACAGACTATTATAGAGACAGACTATTATAGAGACAGGCTCTTATAGAGACAGGCTGTTATAGAGACAGACTATTATAGAGACATACTGTTATAGAGACAGACTATTATAGAGACAGGCTGTTATAGAGACAGACTGTTATAGAGACAGACTATTATAGAGACAGACTATTATAGAGACAGACTGTTATAGAGACAGACTGTTATAGAAACAGACTATTATAGAGACAGACTGTTATAGAGACAGACTGTTGTAGAGACTGACTATTATAGAGACAGACTGTTATAGAGACAGACTGTTATAGAGACAGACTATTATAGAGACAGACTATTATAGAGACAGTCTCTTATAGAGACAGGCTGTTATAGAGACAGACTATTATAGAGACAGACTGTTATAGAGACAGACTATTATAGAGACAGGCTCTTATAGAGACAGACTATTATAGAGACAGGCTGTTATAGAGACAGACTATTATAGAGACAGACTATTATAGAGACAGGCTCTTATAGAGACAGGCTGTTATAGAGACATACTGTTATAGAGACAGACTATTATAGAGACAGACTGTTATAGAGACAGACTATTATAGAGACAGACTGTTATAGAGACAGACTATTATAGAGACATACTATTATAGAGACAGACTGTTATAGAGACAGACTGTTATAGAGACAGACTATTATAGAGACAGACTGTTATAGAGACAGACTGTTATAGAGACAGGCTGTTATAGAGACAGACTATTATAGAGACAGACTATTATAGAGACAGACTATTATAGAGACAGACTATTATAGAGACAGGCTGTTATAGAGACAGACTATTATAGAGACAGACTATTATAGAGACAGACTGTTATAGAGACATACTGTTATAGAGACAGACTATTATAGAGACAGACTGTTATAGAGACAGACTATTATAGAGACAGACTGTTATAGAGACAGACTATTATAGAGACAGGCTATTATAGAGACAGGCTATTATAGAGACAGACTATTATAGAGACAGACTATTATAGAGACAGACTATTATAGAGACAGACTATTATAGAGACAGGCTCTTATAGAGACAGACTGTTATAGAGACAGACTATTATAGAGACAGACTGTTATAGAGACAGACTATTATAGAGACAGGCTCTTATAGAGACAGACTGTTATAGAGACAGACTATTATAGAGACAGACTATTATAGAGACAGGCTCTTATAGAGACATACTATTATAGAGACAGACTATTATAGAGACAGACTATTATAGAGACAGACTATTATAGAGACAGACTGTTATAGAGACATACTGTTATAGAGACAGACTATTATAGAGACAGACTGTTATAGAGACAGACTATTATAGAGACAGACTGTTATAGAGACAGACTATTATAGAGACAGGCTATTATAGAGACAGGCTATTATAGAGACAGACTATTATAGAGACAGACTATTATAGAGACAGACTATTATAGAGACAGACTATTATAGAGACAGGCTCTTATAGAGACAGACTGTTATAGAGACAGACTATTATAGAGACAGACTGTTATAGAGACAGACTATTATAGAGACAGGCTCTTATAGAGACAGACTGTTATAGAGACAGACTATTATAGAGACAGGCTGTTATAGAGACAGACTATTATAGAGACAGGCTGTTATAGAGACAGACTGTTATAGAAACAGACTATTATAGAGACAGACTGTTATAGAGACAGGTTATGTTATACAGGTTACTGGTTACTGGTTACTGACTCTGTAACAGGTTACTGTTATAGAGTCTATTATAGAGACAGACTGTTATAGAGACAGACTATTATAGAGACAGACTATTATAGAGAGAGACTATTATAGAGACATACTGTTATAGAGACAGGCTCTTATAGAGACAGACTATTATAGAGACAGACTGTTATAGAGACAGACTATTATAGAGACAGACTGTTATAGAGACAGACTATTATAGAGACAGACTATTATAGAGACAGACTGTTATAGAGACAGACTATTATAGAGACATACTATTATAGAGACAGACTGTTATAGAGACAGGCTCTTATAGAGACAGACTGTTATAGAGACAGACTATTATAGAGACAGACTATTATAGAGACAGGCTATTATAGAGACAGACTATTATAGAGACAGACTATTATAGAGACAGACTATTATAGAGACAGGCTCTTATAGAGACAGACTGTTATAGAGACAGACTATTATAGAGACAGGCTCTTATAGAGACAGACTGTTATAGAGACAGACTAGTATAGAGACAGACTGTTATAGAGACAGACTATTATAGAGACAGGCTCTTATAGAGACAGACTGTTATAGAGACAGACTATTATAGAGACAGACTATTATAGAGACAGGCTCTTATAGAGACAGACTGTTATAGAGACAGACTATTATAGAGACAGACTGTTATAGAGACAGACTATTATAGAGACAGGCTGTTATAGAGACAGACTATTATAGAGACAGGCTCTTATAGAGACAGACTGTTATATAGACAGACTATTATAGAGACATGCTGTTAAAGAGACAGACTATTATAGAGACAGACTATTATAGAGACAGACTATTATAGAGACAGGCTCTTATAGAGACAGACTGTTATAGAAACAGACTATTATAGAGACAGACTGTTATAGAGACAGGTTATGTTATACAGGTTACTGGTTACTGTTTACTGGTTACTGGTTACTGACTCTGTAACAGGTTACTGTTATAGAGTCTGTTATAGAGACAGACTGTTATAGAGACAGACTATTATAGAGACAGACTGTTATAGAGACAGACTATTATAGAGACAGACTGTTATAGAGACAGACTATTATAGAGACATACTATTATAGAGAGAGACTATTATAGAGACAAACTGTTATAGAGACAGGCTCTTATAGAGACAGACTATTATAGAGACAGACTGTTATAGAGACAGACTATTATAGAGACAGACTGTTATAGAGACAGACTATTATAGAGACAGACTATTATAGAGACAGACTATTATAGAGACAGACTGTTATAGAGACAGACTATTATAGAGACATACTATTATAGAGACAGACTGTTATAGAGACAGACTATTATAGAGACAGGCTCTTATAGAGACAGACTGTTATAGAGACAGACTATTATAGTGACAGACTGTTATAGAGACAGACTATTATAGAGACAGACTGTTATAGAGACAGGCTCTTATAGAGACAGACTAATATAGAGACAGGCTCTTATAGAGACAGACTGTTATAGAGACAGACTATTATAGAGACAGACTGTTATCGAGACAGACTATTATAGAGACAGACTGTTATAGAGACAGACTATTATAGAGACAGACTGTTATAGAGACAGGCTCTTATAGAGACAGACTAATATAGAGACAGGCTCTTATAGAGAGAGAGACTGTTATAGAGACAGACTATTATAGAGACAGACTATTATAGAGACAGGCTGTTATAGAGACAGACTATTATAGAGACAGACTATTATAGAGACAGGCTCTTATAGAGACAGACTGTTATAGAGACAGACTATTATAGAGACAGACTATTATAGAGACAGACTATTATAAAGACAGACTATTATAGAGACAGGCTCTTATAGAGACAGACTGTTATAGAGACAGACTATTATAGAGACAGACTATTATAGAGACAGACTATTATAGAGACAGACTGTTATAGAGACAGACTGTTATAGAGACAGGCTATTATAGAGACAGACTGTTATAGAGACAGACTATTATAGAGACAGACTATTATAGAGACAGACTGTTATAGAGACAGGCTCTTATAGAGACAGACTATTATAGAGACAGACTGTTATAGAGACAGACTATTATAGAGACAGACTATTATAGAGACAGACTGTTATAGAGACAGGCTGTTATAGAGACAGACTGTTATAGAGACAGACTATTATAGAGACAGGCTATTATAGAGACAGACTGTTATAGAGACAGACTATTATAGAGACAGGCTATTATAGAGACAGGCTCTTATCTTTTCAGGAAGGTACAGTATGTCTAAAATGCAAGGTCATTCATCCTATTTAGTGCCAAATAATATTACTGGTAGCTTATACGTAAGGAAGATTGTCAATCAGATAATAATAATAATAATAATAATAATAATAATAATAATAATAATAATATTTAAGTGACCTGATATCAGTCGTAGTAGAATTTGTTCAAGGATCAGCAACATCGAAGATTTACCAGAAGATTATAGTCTTTATTTACACAAAACAACTCTTCTGGAGATTTATTTTTATTGTTCTGTTGCTGGTGGGTTTCAGACTTGTTGTACTTTGGTGGGTAGAACAACCGTGCATATAAAAAATATGCATAAAAAGACCTTTTATCAATCTCTGATTGCAAATTCATCCCATTCCAACACTGGCTGTGGTTTCAATCTTAAATATCAAAATATCTTTTGGGGACACTCATTGGCAAGTTACACAACAAAAGTATTCAATTCATAGGCAGTGTTTTCCACAGAAACATCAGCCAGGGGTGTGACACTATTTACATCCCCATACAAACTGTAATGAGCTCATTGACCATTTGTCTGGGTTTCTGTGGAATGTTTTTAAAAAGGCACAACAAAATACTGGAAAGAAACATCACACAATAATGAAAATGACACCAACATATTACTCATGAAACACACATTAAGATAAGATCAGACATGACTGGACCCAACTACTGAAACATTCAAACGTAATAATAAGGAGAAAAGAGGTGTGTGGATGTGATCCCAGACAGGATGTCTGCTAGTTGCCTCATTCATCTGTGACACAAAGGACCAGAACACTTGTAAAGTGGTGTCAGCAGCAGATGGTTCAAATCTGTTAGATAGAGAGATCATCCTTAGCACCCTCTTCTGGATTACCAGTCATGTGTTGAGATATGAGGGATATGTGGCAGCCCAGACTATATTACACTTGACTACTGTGTGGTATTGACTTCTATGACCCCTGCATGGCACAGCAGCTCACTGCTTTACATTGTTACCTAGTTAACTAGAACACTGCTTTACATTGTTACCTAGTTAACTATAACACTACTTTACATTGTTACCTAGTTAACTATAACACTACTTTACATTGTTACCTAGTTAATTAGAACACTGCTTTACATTGTTACCTAGTTAACTATAACACTACTTTACATTGTTACCTAGTTAACTATAACACTACTTTACATTGTTACCTAGTTAACTAGAACACTGCTTTACATTGTTACCTAGTTAACTATAACACTACTTTACATTGTTACCTAGTTAATTAGAACACTGCTTTACATTGTTACCTAGTTAACTAGAACACTGCTTTACATTGTTAGCAGGCTCACAAAACAAGCTCTGCGAGTGTGTCACATTGATTTTTAACAAAGTTGAAATTTATTTACATTTTCAAAATAAAGTTCCAAACATTGAACAACAGCTTCCACCCCATAGATGTAAATGTTTGTTTGTGTCGATAGACCAATGAGAAGTGAGAACATCTTGTCTTCCTTGTTGTTGTATTATTAGTATAAGTGTTACGGCTGTGTTGTGTTGTGTGCAGCCGTAGTGTGTTTGTGTGTTGTTTCTCCCAGGTGATTGTCCTTCCTCCTGCCTGCTGCCATGGTGACGGCTTGATTGACAGGTGTGCTGACTCACTCACCGAAGGGTGGAGGGGGGATGAAAGGCTGGGAGAGACACTTCCATGGTGCCAGTGGGCCAGACGACAACTGCCCAGTTGTTTTTGTGTTGGTGTTGTTTGATACAGCTGTAGTATGGTATCTTAGTTTTGTAGGTTGTGTTTGTTAATCTGATTTGATCTGTTAGTTAGGGTTAGAGTTAGGGTTACCACTTGGTCAGTTAATTAAATTACTTTATCATTCATTTATACATTAGATTCATTTCGCTCTTCTTTTATAGAGTAGTTTTCAGTTCATGTGTTTCTAGGAAACCTGTTTGTGTTTCTATTTTACAATGAATCTTGTTTTATTTATATTCTCCCACCTCCTCTAGTTCTTTATCTTATTGATACATCCCATATCCGTAGATCTTATATGGGGTCGTAACAATAAGACTGATCTGTTAACCACACCGTATGTACCCTAAGGGTACCCTTAGGGGTCAATTCTTGTGAGCCTAGCCCACTCACATGTGTCTTTATTAGTGGTTAATTAGTAGAATTGACATGACAAGACACAGCTGTGTGTCACCCCTCATGGCTGAAACTCACTTGATCCATATTCTACAAGTGTTGCTGAGTACAGTGGTAGGGATCATGTTTATAGCCTTGGAAATATGTTTGTGTGTACAGTCCATTATGGGTTCCCTATGCAACCTAGAGGTGGCACTTTTAACTGTTGGGACGCAGGAAAGGACCAAGAATACTTTGTATCACACCCCTCAAGGTTGAAACTCACTTGATTCATATTGACTTGATTCATATCCACTTGATTCATATCCACTTGATTCATATTCACTTGATTCATATTCACTTGATTCATATTCACTTGATTCATATTACTCAGTAGGCTATGTTGTATCCATGGGTATGGTTTAGTCTTGTGTGTTATAATGATATGAATGGTATGATAACTAATAATTATTTGATGTTATGACAAAGATCACCCCTTTCGTCTGTGAGCGGTTGAGATGGGGCGAGAGCTGTTTTGTGCTGGAGCCTACCATTAAATAACCACCATTTTGTTTGCACATTCAGATAAATAAACAGCTTGAAAGTGAACCTGTGTGCCTGCCTGGTCTGTCCGGATTGTGAGGGGTTACAACTGGTGCCGCGACCCTGCGACTTCAAAGGATCAGCCCATCGCCGATCCAACATCCTACGGACCCCAGGCCGGCTGTCGAAGAGCCCCATAGATGTATTGAGGTTCCATGAATGATACAGTTCTATGTATAGCAGACAAATTTATCAGACACAACGCAGAACGAGTACTACAGTAATATTTAGCAGGCAATTGAATAGTTAGTCTAGTACTGATCTAGTAATTCTTTAGCTTGGGTAGCAGTAGAAGTGATTTTAACTGCCATTTGCCATTTTCCTGTCACTAATGGTTTACAGTGAGTGTTTTTGTTTTGGGTCGGTCATTATTTTATACACTGAGTGATTTATTTTCTTTTGGCACAATTTATTCAGTAAATTTTATGTCATACGATTTAGATACTAGTGAGTAGATATGGCAGAGGGTGCGAACATGGAGTTTTGTGATTCAGAACCTAATGGTAGGGGTGCAAGTCCCAAAGTGAGTTTTGGTAGAGGATTTATTACACCGATTAGCTCAGTATCCCTGCCTGGTTATGTGGGTTCTCTAGGGCGTGGTAGGGGGATTACTGACTTGGATGAGTACAGTAGGGCTAGTCTCTTGGTAGGCCAGAGTGCCCAGGGTCCTTACATTTTACCCACTTCTACCCCTGCCTATCACCTGCCTAGTGAGGGTGACACTACTATCCCTGTTAATCATGAGCCCAGTGAGACAGACACCCCTACCCATGTCTATCGCCAGTCTGGTGGGACAGACAATACTCCTCCGATACATCCCCAGCCTAGTGAGACAGACAACACGTTGAGGGAACTAGGTGTTTTGATCACAGAGTTGGGGAGACACATTGGAGATTCAGTTACAGCTAGGCTTCTGTCAGAAAAGGAGAGTACCAGTAACCGTAGCGGATGTACACAGGCTTGTGGTGCGTCAGTGGACCTCACGCAGTTCAGCATGGCTATGAGGTCTAGTGCCAAGGAAATTCCCATTTTCCGAGGTGAGTCAACTGACAAATGCTCTGTCCACGAATGGATCGACTTGATGTCTATTTACCTGAGAAAGAGGAACGTTAACATTGGGGATCAGTCTGATGAGATTATGTCCAAGCTGATGGGGAGAGCCAGAGATGTGGTGAAGATAGGAATACGCAGTGACACATCTCTTGGAGCTGACCAGAAACCAGACGCCATCTATGCTATCCTGAAGCGGCATTTCAGTGACCTGACGTACTCGGGCACGCCACTTGCCGACTTCTACAGTACGCTTCCCAGAGCCCATGAGAGTCCCCTAGATTACTGGGTGCGCCTGAATAGGGCAGCTGATGTAGCAGAGGAGGGTCTGCAGCGCCAGGGGAAAGGGATGGGAGATCTCAATGGGGAGGTGGCTATGATGTTTGTTAGATACTGTGACGAGCCTTCCTTGTCTGTCGTGTTCAAGAGCAAGCTGGCTAGCAGCTGGACAGCCAAAGAGGTCCAGGAACGGATTGATGAGTACCATAGAGAGTTGAAGGCCAGGCCCAGTAGGCCCGCAGCAGAACGTAGTACCAGGCAAGCCGTTGCTGTGATGACCGTTGATGCACAGGGGATGGAGAGACCGGAGCCTGATGTTGTGTTGCAGTCCCACAAGCAGAGTGTGAGTCTCCCCCCACCGTGCCAGTGTGTGAGTCAGCCCCCACCACGACAACCAGAGCCAAGTGTGGAGCTCACCTCAATCCAGAACAGCATGGACAAGATGGCTGGGATGCTTGATGAGGTATTGAGCAGAATGGCGAGAAGTCCTGCCGCCAGGGGCCGCTACTACTCGTCCCGGGAAGGGGGAGCTTCAGGAGCCTGTACAGTCTGTGGTGACAGTTCTCACACTACCACTGCTCACTGTAGGCAGCACAACCTGTGTTTCTCATGCAAACAGCCAGGGCACATGAAGTTACAGTGCCCGAATGTACACCCCCTCCCTGCGCCTCTGTCTGCACCAAGTGCCCCAATCTTCTCGTCTAACCAGGGAAACTAGATAGCCTGCATTTGGAGAGGGGCAATGTGGGCTTAAGTGATAATACCCTCAGTGATGATCTACAGTCAGTATATGAGTCAGTCTGTGAGAGTGCTCCCAGTCGTCAGACAGTCATCCTTCAGAACATACAGCGTCTAAATGGTAGTGATAGTTTGTTTTACACACCTGTGGCTGTTAATGGATGTGTAACAGTGAATGCCATGTTGGACACAGGTTCAATGGCATGCTCTGTTAGTGAGGCTGTTGAACAGCGGCTCATTGCTGCTGGCACTCTAGACAGTGATGTTCAGAGTGACTTAGATATAGTACTGATAGGATGTGGAGGAAAGAGAGTCCATCCTAAGAGACTTTGTGATCTACAGTTTGAGGTTTATGGATGTACAGTGACGGTGCCCACACTAGTTGTCCCGGGTCAGGTAGATGAGCTCATCATAGGGACAAATGTGATCAAGTATCTGACTCACAAATTCAAGGACTCAGACACATATTGGAAAATGATCTCTGAGACAGTTGGTCCTGTGGCTGGGGGGTGTGACGACTTCCTTGCTATGCTCTCCGGCATCAATCGGTGGAAGGGTGATGATGTGCCCGACGTTGTTGGAACAGTCAAACTCAACCAAGCCGTCACTCTCCTGCCTGGACATGAACACCTGGTGTGGGGGAAGCTTCCAGAGAAATCACGTAGACCCCCGGGCTGCACCGTGGTGGTTGAGCCAACAAAGTCACATGCAATCCCGAGAAACGTCCTAGTTGGCAGAGTGGTGACTCCTCTGTGGGGAGATGGATGGGTCCCCATGAAGATCATAAACCCCACGGACAAGCCAATAACGATGAGAAGAAACGCCAAGTTGGCAGATGTGTATCCATGCCTGGCTGTTGAGGAGCTCCAGCCCGCTGATGGTCCATGTTTAAAGTCCAACAGTCAACATGTCACAGCTGAACGGGCCCCACCTCCGTCTGACCTGACGGGAGCTCTGAGAGAGAGTGGCCTGAGTGACTTGGATCTCGATTCATGTGAGGTCTCTGAGGACTGTAGGCAGGAGATGTGCAAGCTCGCTCTCAGATACTCTGACATCTTCTCTAAGGATAGGCTCGACTGTGGGGAAGTGAGGGACTTTGTTCACAAGATCCACTTAGTAGATGAGAGGCCATTCAAGCTGCCGTACCGGCGCGTGCCGCCAGCGCACTACCAGAAGCTCCGGACAACACTGAATGAAATGGAGGAAAAAGGCATCATCAGAAAGTCAACTAGTGAGTTTGCCTCTCCACTCGTCTGGAAGAGAGATGGCGAGCTGCGCATCTGTACTGACTTCCGCTCTCTCAATGCCAGGACAGTGAAAGATGCCTACCCTCTTCCACATCAGGCAGACTGCCTGGCAGCTCTAGGAGGGAACGTGTTGTTCAGTACAATGGACCTTACCAGTGGCTTCTATAACGTCCCCTTGCACGAAGACAGTAAGAAGTTCACTGCCTTTGCCTCGCCTGTCGGCCTCCATGAGTATAACAGACTTCCTCAGGGTCTGTGTAACAGCCCAGGAAGTTTCATGAGGATGATGATGATGATCTTTGGGGACCTCAACTTCATGAACTTGTTGTGCTACCTGGACGACTTGATGTTATTCGCGGCCAGTGAGGAGGAGGCCGTGAAGAGGCTGGAGATCGTCTTCGAGCGTCTGCGGGCATATAACCTAAAGTTGGCCCCCAAGAAGTGCCACCTACTGCGCCGCTCTGTCCACTTCCTGGGGCACATTGTGGACAGTAGTGGCGTGTCAACAGATCCAGCTAAGGTGGGAGCCGTAACGGAGATGACCAAGTCAGACCTGATGTCCTCCGACTGCCAGTCCCCATGCCCCAAGAAGATTAAGTCATTCCTTGGTTTGGTCATGTGGTACCAGCGGTTCATCCCTCACTGCTCCACTCTAGCTAAACCTCTCTTCAGACTGACGGCTGAGGCGAAGACGGACAAGAGTAACAAGGGGAAGAGACAGAGGCGTGTGACCTACAGGAAACTGACCGCTGCAGACTGGACCGCAGAGTGCGACCAGGCCCTCCAGAACCTTAAAGAGGCCTTACTCAGCAACGTCATGCTGGCTCACCCTGACTTCTCAAAGCCGTTCATCCTTTCCACCGACGCGTCGTCTGACGGCTTAGGAGCTGTGCTGTCTCAGGTTGCCTCCAGTGATGGGCGGGCTCGCCCAATAGCCTTTGCGAGTAAGACCCTGAACAAAGCCCAGAGTGTGTACCCTGCTCATCGGTTGGAGTTTCTGGCTCTGAAATGGGCTGTCTGCGAGAAGTTCAGCCACTGGCTGAAGGGCCATGTTTTCACCGCCTGGACAGACAACAACCCTCTCGCTCACATCCTCACTAAGCCCAAGCTGGACGCTGTCGAGCAACGGTGGGTTGCAAAGCTCGCTGCTTACGAGTTTGACATCAAATATGTCCCAGGGCCACAGAATGTCGTCGCGGCTGCCCTTAGTAGGGAGCCTTTTGCGGGAAGGAGAATCGGTGGGCGCCTGATCAGTGAGCCTTACGAGTGTCTATTGAAGGAGTCAGAGGGTCTGTCTGGGGATGGTGTCCAAGAGGCCTTCAGGTGGTCCAACGCCCGCCAGTCAACCCAGAAAACCTCTCGGAAAGACCAGTCGACAGCCTCCAACGCAGCTGTGCCCTCAGTCAGCTCCATGTCCCAAGATGAAGTGTCAGCTCTGTTTGAAGGTCATAACAATTGGGACACAGCTGCGAGAGTCAGGTCCACAGTCCTGGTAGACCACGTCCAGAGGGTCATGTCCACTGGCCAAGATGTGTTACCGTCTTTCTCTAAGCAAGATCTCAGAGACAAGCAACGGGAAGATGCTGACATAGCGAGAGTGGTGTTCTACGTCGAGCGGAACCGTAGACCTTCAAGGAGAGAGAGGCCTGGTGAGACTGCGGGTGCTTTGAGGCTTATGAGGCAGTGGGGCAAGTTAGTGATGGAGGATGGTATCATGTATCGTGTGTCCAGAGATCCGGTAACCAGGAAGAAGAGGCAGCAGTACGTTGTCCCTTCGTCACTGAGAGAGGATGCTCTGTGTGGGTGTCATGACAACGCGGGACACCAGGGTCAGGATAGAACCTTCTCCCTCATGAGACAGAGGTTTTACTGGAGCTCCAGGATTCTAAGAACCGTCCTGTGGACGTCTTAGTTGTGACGAACCACTTCACAAAGCTGGCTCACGCCTTCTACTGTCCTGACCAGACCGCTAAACAGGTGGCGAGGAGATTGTGGGATGACTTCTTCTGCTACTACGGTCTCCCTGAAAGAATACATTCAGATCAGGGCGCCAACTTTGGGAGCGAGTTGATAGCAGCCCTTCTTCAGGTGTCCGGTATTAAGAAGTCTCGTACCACAGCCTATCACCCGATGGGAAACGGATCAGCAGAGCGTTTCAACCGCACGTTGGGGAACATGATCAGGACCCTCTCTCCACGAGCCAAGCACGTCTGGCCTCAAATGTTACACACACTGACATTCGTGTACAACAGCACCACGCATGAGACCACCGGATACCCGCCGTTTTACCTCATGTTCGGCCGGGTTCCACGCCTACCGGTTGATGTCCTGTTCAAATCCGCTCTGAGAGACGACAGTGAAACCTCGTTCCCACAGTACGTTGAGGAGCTGAAGTCAGATCTTCGTGAAGCTATGGTGTTGGCAGAAAGACACACCAGTGACGAACAAAGGCGTCAGGCCAAGATCTACAACCGGAGAGTCAAGGGAGTGGATATCGAACCCGGTGACAGAGTTCTCCTGGCGAACAAGGGAGAGAGAGGACGCAGGAAGCTGGCTGACCGATGGGGAGATGTGGTCTATGCAGTGATCAGCAAGAACCCCCTGACTCACACCTATGAGGTGCGGAATCCGGTCTCAGGCCAGTCAAACGTTGTCCACCGTAACCTGTTACTCTGTGTGAATTTCCTGCCAGTCCTGCCCGAGGATGATGATAGTGCCTCAGTGATCTCTGATAGTGCTTCTGAAGATAATGGAGCCCTGGATATCTCATCTGAGCAACTCACACAGCTTGACTGTGCTTCTGAAGAGAATGGAGCCGTGGATATCTCTGAGCAACTCACGGGGCTTGACTGTGCAGTGGGACACACCTCCCGTACTCGGCACTGGGTGTCCCAGATTCCGGTACACGAGGAGAGTCTTCGTGCAGTGGATAGTAAACCCCCCACCCCTCCCCATGAGAACAGACCCGATCAGGACCAGGATGGGGGCGTAGTGGCCGAAGAGGTTTCTGGGAGGACAGTTCTGGAGTCGATCGGCGGGTCCACCTGTCCGCGGATGGAGGGAAGCTCTGAGCATACTGCATCCATGGTTGGTCCACATAGCCACGCTCATGCTGATACCAGTGCTTTGCTAGCAGAATCTAGCCATGTTCACGATGCTGACACAGTGGTATCCAGAGTAGGCCGCGTCATCAAACCGGTGAACAGGCTGATTCAAACCATGAGCAATCAGAGGGTGTTGAACGTGCAGACGCAGAAACTTAAGATGTGGGCTAGCTCCTTATTTGGCATAGACACACTGGGATAGGCTTTCTTGCCTTTGAGATGTTGTTTTGTTTGTGTGTTCATACCTCTTAGCAGTGCCATTGTAGTTGGCTGGTCTTGAGTTTGAATTGAATGCGAGAGGTGTATAAAGGCACCTTTTACGTCGTCTGTGAAGGGTTTGTGATATGCGCAGCACTGCCCTCAGGAGTTCTTTATTGAACAGTCTTGTGGCTTGACAGGGCACATTGTTGTATATGTGTGTTATTCATTCAAAGTGTTGCTTATGGGGTATGGTGGGATTCTTTGACACTTTCATGGTGCTAGTTAGTCCCTCGTGTTTTGGATGTCTTTAGTTTTTATGTTACTCCCCCGTTAGTCTCGATTTCGTTGAATTCAGGCGGGGAGAGTGTAACAGGGTTATAAATTATATTTAAGTTATAGGTTGAAGTTCATCAAAATCGTTTGCTTTTTATCATTTGGTTAAGTGTTTTGAATTGATTTACCCATGGCTGCATACCTGTTGGTTTCCTGGTGTGTAGCGCCCCTAGTGGCGCATTTGATGTTATTACATATATATATGACGAAGGCAGCAAAGATCACCCCTTTCGTCTGTGAGCGGTTGAGATGGTAGGTTGTGCTCCGGTCCCCGTTTTATTTTTCCTTTGATAAAGAGTTGCCACTAATATAAACCGAATGTATTATTTTAGATTAATGTTTACCATTGGTTTTTATGCCATTACTTTTGAGTTATGTTTTGTTTATTTGTATTTTATGGATGGATAAAGTTGTGAGCTAACTAGCTAACAGCTAGCTAACAGCCAGGCGGCAATGTAGCGTGTTCTGAATGTATTGTTTTGCTGACATGCAGGGGCGAGAGCTGTTTTGTGCTGGAGCCTACCATTAAATAACCACCATTTTGTTTGCACATTCAGGTATGTTGTATGTATGTTGTCTCTAGTGTTGTTCCGATACCATTTTTTGATCCCGATACCGATACCGATACCTGACCGTGCAGTACTTGCCGATACCGAGTACCGATCCGATACCACGGCGTTTGAAAAAACAAAACAAAAAAACATGTTTTTTGAGCCGCATACTCACCTCGATGTAAAATTATTGCTAACACTTAGTCTGGCATCGGGTGTTTGGTATCGTGAAAAGTATCAACAAAAATCAATTAACCAACTCAATCAAGGTACCATTTGGTTCTGTAACTAATCATAACAGCAGGGCCGGCCTGTGGGACTGGGGAGTGAAGGCGGTGTCGCCCATCAAAAGAAGAATGTGGCCAGGTACTAATATATGTGAAGGCACACGATTTGTCAAAGTGCAGTTCAATGAATTTGTGAAATCACTTCGACTAGGTTTGACACGGAGACTGGCCCGGACTTCTTCCGAGTTATTCCATCCGGGTAGTTTTGAAGCCTGACAAGCAAAGAATGCTGCTAGGGTTTAAACCTTCTAGTCGGAGACTCCTAGCAAAGTTTCTAGCTAAACGCAAGTAGACTTAAAAGTTCTAGACACTGTTTTTTATAACTTTGACAGTCCGGTGTGTGCTTCATGAAACGGGGTTGGTTTTTTAGCTACCATGCATTGGCCAACAGAATTAGTTACCCTGGTGAAAAGTGGGCAAACGTGGCACCATTGTTGAAATCAAAAGTCAAGAACGATAGCTAGTTATTAGTTACGCGTATAACATTACATAGCTCTTCATCCCCAGCAGTGCCTGTCGCTTTGCATGTTCTGTTCATTGAACAGTAGCAGCAACTCAACCACACACTGTCTGTATGAGTAACGCCGGTAAAACAAAACGTACCTTTCTCTGCCACATAATCCTTAGGGGCCATGCTTGCCGATCACAGGTGATGATATACTTGTTAACGGGACTTGTAAAATCCTATTTACTTTGCTCAACTTTAAAAATGGAATGTTTCTCGTGTCTTCACACCGTCACCGGAGACAATTCATTCACCGAGTTGCGGGACGCTGTGGGTGCGTTCGTAAATTCGCTCTGGAAATCTGATCACCACTCAAAGAATGCCTCTTGTCCAATCAAATTGCTTGGTCCCTTTATGACGTTGATACCACTGTGCGCTCCAGCGTTCTAAGAGCGAATTACGAATGCAGCCTGTGCAAAACGCGCATCACAAGTTTGGTATCGGGTGTTATTATTTGTTAGTACTCGCCGATACCGATACCAGCATTTTTGTGCGTATCGGTGGCCATGCCGATACTAGTATCGGTATCGGAACAACACTAGTTGTCTCCATGGGTATGGTTTAGTCTTGTGTGTTATAATGATATGAATGGTATGATAACTAATAATTATTTGATGTTATGACAAAGATCACCCCTTTCGTCTGTGAGCGGTTGAGATGGGGCGAGAGCTGTTTTGTGCTGGAGCCTACCATTAAATAACCACCATTTTGTTTGCACATTCAGATAAATAAACAGCTTGAAAGTGAACCTGTGTGCCTGCCTGGTCTGTCCGGATTGTGAGGGGTTACATGTACATAAGGTTCAGATATAGGAACAGTTAGGATATTTATAGCATAGAGTACAGCACAGTGTTTTATTGTATAGTATAGTAGATAGTGTACATAGCCTTTATTTATGTAAACCAGCTATTTTACCTTTTTTATTTTACCCTTGGCCCTCTTGTCTTTAGTCTTTTTCCAAGCACCAGGGCCCAGGGGAGCCCCCCCTACTAAATGTCGTTGTATGGTACCTGTACTGTATTAATGACAATAAAGACCATTCATTCATTCATTCATTCATTCATTCATTCATTGCCATCCGCTTGTTAAGTCTGACGTCAAAAGTGACGTTTAGCCATTTCCGAGTCCAAACCAGAAATTCCCCGCACCAGAGTACCTGTGAACAGCGGTAGAATGACAGTTTAATCGTTTTTTAGACTCGGATCTA
The DNA here is from genome assembly GCF_963989245.1 of Nansenia antarctica. NCBI lineage: Eukaryota > Metazoa > Chordata > Actinopteri > Argentiniformes > Microstomatidae > Nansenia > Nansenia antarctica. Next base: position 41,625,775 of record NC_137679.1, on the reverse strand, counting down.
TTCATACAACAAGGGACACGGCACTGCCTCGGAAAAGCGCTATGTAAATATAATTAATAATTATTATTATTTCGGCATTTCGAAGACAGCGCCTCAGCCAACGTTGGACCCGGAAACACGTCACGACTTAACAAGCGGTATTCCCGCGAGACCAGGAAACGGGATGTGAAACGGCGGGACGTGAAACAAAGATGGTGGATCAGGAAGCGCACACAGTGCAGAGACTGAAGACAACACGAGTCATTTATTAAGTTTATAACTGTGCCAGAGGGCAAACATTACAACATGTTCACTTATTACACAAAGACTGGGAAAGCGACACTAGCTTGAACAACAACGGAGGCGCCGACCTGACGGTAGGAGTTGGAGTGATTGATGAATGAAGCAGAGAGCTGCTAGATACAATGGTCAAATACAGAGCTGCGTTAGTGATACAAGATCATTACTACATACGTATTCATTACTATCAAATACAATCATGTTCATAGATGTGGCTTTGTTTGGCTAGTTAACCAGTCAACTCTGTAACATTACCCAAGTGAATTACTCATGACATGACGTAGGCCTACTAGTTCCCCCTCGTCCGCATTTCAGACAGCAAATGTTACCAGCCCTTTATAAACAAGCACAAACACTTTCCACCACTTATCCATGGCACTTTTTGTTCAGTAAAAGATTGCATTTCATGTTCGAAAGGCGCTATGTAAATAAAGCTTTACTTACTTACTTACTTTTACACTGCTGTACTGAAAAGGTACTGAACCGTGACTTCAAGACCACAAACTGAAATGTGTCTGTACCGTTACACCCCTATATATGTTAAATGTAACAATACAAACTTGATCTTTTCAAATCTGTAATCTCTTACCTTTCAATCGCTATTTTCATTTCGTCTGCACTCTTATCCTGTGGCCTGTAAATGGTATTTGAAAATCATGGCATGATCAGCCTAGTAGTTGCTGTGTTGTCAACACAGAAAAAGCTAAACTTTTGGTTTTCCCTTGAAAAAGAGGGGCCCACATATTAAAGAGCTGTAATTCCTAGACCCTTCCTCCAATCTGGATAGGAATACCCTCAAATTAAAGAGGGTATTTAGTCTGCACTTTAAGGCCATATGCATTCTATAACTGCAACTTGAATATGTTTTGGTAAACAGCTAAAATAACAACAATTCTGTCAGTGTCCAAAATATATATGTATATATGGACCTACATATAGCTTGGCTACTGTTTTCCACTTCTGGTAAAAAAAAAAAAAACATAAAATATGTTTTGATTAAATTTCTTCATTCTGGTTTTAATATTTTGATCATCTTTATTCGTAGGATTCCCTGCACTGTGAACTCCCCATCTGGGCAATGATGGATGCTTCTGCTTGTTCTGGTCATGACGACATGCGCCAGTGCTACGTCCAGTGTGGGAAGAAACTAAACATGGAGGATATTGTGAAAATACGGCAGCGAATTAGAAAAGGAGGACAACACCATTGTGGTACAACTGATCAGTAAGTCATACACATGCTGTGAATCCTGTCCACAAGTAGCCTATTGTGTTCACAGGGTTCGACAGTAACGCTTGTCCGGAGCAAGTAAAACATTTGCCGGATTTGTTTGCGCGAGCCCGATGACGGTGCTGAATCCTGGATACTTTTAACTGTGTGCAGGAAGAACAACAGACGGCATAATAATAATATCTTCACTCCACGATCATCTAGTCTGGTCTGGCGCCTGTGCCGTCTGTTGTTCTTCCTGCACACAGGTAAAAATATCCAGGATCCAGCAGCGTTGTCGGGCTCGCGCAAACAAATCCGGTGAATTGCTCCGGGCAAGCGTTACTGTCGAACCCTGGTTCAATAATTCACCATAGGGTGCCAGGTGTACAGTATGCTAATGGTGGTCATTGAATTGATATGATGAATTATACTGCCAGGTGCATAACTATAATCTTAGCCAAGTCATTGTATTAGCTCAGTACATTTCAGCAGCAGCTAAACAGTTGGTAATTAAAGGGCAGAACTATAAGCACATCTAATAGATGAATGTCATGTATGATAACGCAGCAAGCTAGCTTGAAAGGGAGCTGCCAGTCAAGCGTGCAAAGTCCATGCCCATACAGCCCTCTGTCTGACCAGGAAGTTGAGCCTATAGTCCAGTAGTAATAGGGTTACACCCGGAACAAATTGCAGAATTTTTCAGGATATGTTCAGAATACCTTTAGGAATGACATACTAAAAGTCCCCGTGAATCCCCCTTGTGCTCTCTGAGATATTCCAAAATGTCCGCCATTTGGAGATTTTTCCGTATCTCAGGCTTAAAACCTGATACAAATGCAATTAAAAGGTCAAAATATGTTTTTTAGTGTAAGTAAGTCAATTTCATCATTAGTTTCTTGAATGGAGACATTTCATAATAATAAATCACTTCAGTCATCATCCTCATCATCAGAAATTGGTGTTGATTCTTCAGTTTCTCCCTCATCATCTAGTAAAGATGGCATTGGTGCTGCATTGTTGCATGTTTGACCACTGCACTTTGTACACAAGGCAGAGCAGTGTACCCCCATCTTCCTGCAGCCACATGACACTCCACAGCCATCTGCTCTGCAGCCACAAGAGATCATGTTGAGCAGAGTGTCTGGAGCAATGGGGCGGTCAGTTTCAACTGGAGTCAAGATATCCTCCATTTTCCATCCCCAATCTGTTGGCTGCAATGGCCTTCCCATCCATTCCTGAACAATGAGATATGTTCTGAATGAATGTTGCTTGGCTGCAGCACTTGTTGGAGGCAAAGTTGCCAACTGGAAGGATGAGGAAAGTGAAGTTCTGCTGATTGCCTTATTGTAAGCAATGTATCGGAACTGATCCAGTGATTCACAACTGGAAGCTCCATACAGCTTCAGGAGGAAGCTTTCACCTGCTTGTTGTACTTGCTGATGACTACTTGCAGCATTGATGAATGTGTCAATTAGATCATACTCTTTCTTCTTATGCACCAGATTGAATGCCTTACGCTTCCCGTGGCGATACAGAGCAGATACAGTGTCACATCCAGTTATAGCATGTAACACCATCAGATATTTACTGGTGTTACCAATGCTCCCTTGAATGTCATGAACCCTGTACACAGTTGTGGGGTTCTTGCAGCATAACATGTAAAGGTCCATGTTTGTGGTTGCTTGAGCCCCCAGCATTACCAGCAGGTCAGTGTCAGTTCCAACAACAACAACTGGTTTGATTGACTCTGCCAATGACAGAGCAGTAGAGACTATCAATGCATCTGCATCAGCTTGTGCCTGCTTCACCTGAACACCTGCTTGACTCAGCAAGTCACTGAGCATCTCTATCAAACGCTCCTTGTTGTGGCTATTTGCTAGAAATGCTGCCTGAGTTGTTGTGGTTGGCATGTTCTGGTCAAATAAGATGTCACTGGATGTGGACTTCTTTGCCCTGCGCAGTTGCTCTGCTGCCTTGGTAGAGATCATGCTGTAGCCATCAAACACAGTTACAGTACCAGCCCCATAGTGTTTCAGGATGTAGGCAATGTAGCAATGGCACACATCTCCGTAAGTAGATGGCTGTGGCCACTAGGGATGGGACGATTATCGTGTTTATCGTTAATCGCGATAAAAACACCCGCGATAACTTTATCGTGGAGAATTTTAATTAGTTGAATAATCGTATTTTTTAAATTTTTATTATTATTCTTTTTAAATGACTGGACTTTTTAAATAGGCACTACATTTTATAAACACTGCTTTGTCTGACTGGTGGTCCCCAGCTGATGACCCAGTTAGGCCCACATAGGTGTTCAGTGAGGTGTCACAGCACACCTGTTCTAAAGGCACTGTTGGAGGTGCGTCAGGCAGCAATGCCCAGCAGGAGTACCATCACCTGTATCATGATTTGATCTGTCTGTTTTTATTGTATGTATTAATGTATGTGACCTATGTGTGTTTTTTTTAATTTTTAAAATATTTTTATTGAGTTTCACAGAGACATGTACACAACAACAACTAGTATCCGTGGGGGAGGTTATTGTCCCATTAATAGTAGAAAACTAGTTTTGCACTTTGTTATGCAGTACATTGTCCATAAACAATAACAGAAAATGTTCTTTCTCTTTTCTTTTTTTTTAAACAAACTAACAAACAAAAAACAAAGACAAACAAAACAAAACAAAAACAAAAAAACAGGGGGGGAGGAGGCCATGTCACATATCAGAAATAAACAGAAAAGAAAATGACAACAAATACCATAATATATGGGGGGATCACCCCCATCGGAGACAGCATCCATGTCTTACAGTCCTAAACACAGCGGCAGCACAACACCAGCACAGTAAATAATATTGTGACCCATACATTGTAGATCTGTTACACATTAGTCTTGTGTACTTTCTTGAGTGTAATCCACCATACCTTTCATTACAATGGCAGCCAGTCTGGTACCAATATAATCTAAGAACGGAGACCAAATCTTATAGAATGTCTTTATCTTACACTTATACCTATATGTCAGATATTCCATAGGAATCATATCAAAAATTACCTTGTGCCATCCAGCTATTGTAGGCGGTTTGCAGTCTATCCATTTCAGCAATATATTTTTCCTTGCACAAAAAGTGAGGATACACAGAAGTCTTTTGGAATGCATACTTTTAAGTTGTTTGTCTGGCAACCCAAACAATAGACACATGGGGTCCTTTTCCAATGTAACATCTAGAATTAGATGAATTTTATCCACTATACCTTTCCAGTAATCATCTATATATCTACAAGTCCAAACACAATGAACAAAGCTCCCAACCTCGGTAATACACTTTGTACACATTTCCGATTTGTTATGATCCATTTTATGTCTAAGTTGGGGAGTAATCTGCAAACGTTGTAGTAGTCTACATTGCGTTTCCTTCGTCCTATTACAGATTGAGATGTCGTTTGCCGATTGCCATATTAGTGACCAAGTTGCTGCATCAGTATTAATGTTCAGGTCATTATTCCAGTCTTTGGGCGTAAATGCAGGTTTGCCGTTATCATATTTCGAAAGTGCTCTATACCCAAGCCCCAGAATGCCTCTCGTCTTTCCAGCAGAGACTATCTCCTCCAGCGGAGAGGGTTGGTGACAGAGGCCAGTGTCTTTTTGGCTATTTAAAAAACTTCGTATCTGAAGGTATCTGAAAAACTCATTTCGTGGTAGGTCATATTTCTTACATAATTGGTCAAATGAAAGTAGTATTTCCGTATCATATAAATGTCCGATAGTAACCATCCCTTTGCTGTCCCACCGCTTGAAACCCCTATCCGTGGCACCAGGGGAGAAGTCTATGTTGCCCCAAACTGGCGAGAGGGAGGATGTAATAATCGTATGTTATAAATAAATAGTAATATAATTGAGATTTCTCACATGAGCCGCGCGCGAATATCCTCACAGAAATTTCTCTCGCGCGATTGTTCAGCCTGCATGGGTAACGTGACTGTCAAGTCAGCCTTGTCAGTCAGTCACTAACGTATGCTAGCCTTCTCACCATGGCTGCATCGGCCCCGTGTCCATTGCCTCACCTTTCCAGGGTTGCACGCAGGCTTCTATGCATACCTGCAACTAGTGTTCCTTCAGAGAGAGTGTTTAGTGCCAGTGGGCACATACTCACACCTCTCCGAGCACAGCTAAAGGCAGAAAAAGTGAACATGTTGACATTTTTGCACTTTAACCTATCTTGAAGCTTTCAAGTCTCTAAGCCACAAGGCTAGCACTCAGTTTGATGACAGAAAAGTGTCAGTGTTCAAGTTTTGTTTGACAGTATTGTTTTCCTTTATTTATGCAGTGATACCTTATAATTTATCATTACCTTATTTAAGATTTTATTAAAGATTTTTATTTTTGTCAAGATGTTTTTAAAATGATGTTAATGTTATTAACATGATTCAATAAAAATACAACAAAATCTAAGTTAAAGTGATTACAGTGTGTTTTATTGGCATTCTAAAAAAAAGTTCGGGTCCCACCCCTAGTGGCCACACCACAGACTGCAACAGATGGCCTCCATCTAGAACAAACTGGCAGTTCTTTGGAATGGGTTGTACAGGGGCAAATAGGTTGTACAGGGGCAAATGACTTGAGAAGAGTACCTAGAACACTCTTGGTTGTCTTTCGCATGACACCATTATGAAACAGGGATGGAGGTTGAGGAGCAAGCTCATATGACATGAACTGCTCCATGTCAGAACTTGTCTTTAGGACACAGGTGATCCTGTTGAAAAGGAGACTGGGATTCACTACCATGTTTTGTCCCCTGACATTGATGGTGTTTTTATCCCCTATAGTCTTGACTTTGTCAGTGCGATGCAGTGTGATTTCTGAGAACTTTTTTCCTGTTATCCTGGAGGCTGCAGCCAGACCAATCTGGACTGCATTGTCACAATTGACGGATGTGTCAGCTATAACACCAGTAGCTATAGACACTAGGTGATCAGGCTGGTAACCTGCAAATGGTGGATGTTTCTCCAGCCACTGCATAAAGACATCATAGTCTTTGCTGTCTTTAGCCTGAGTGGATGATCGGAGATCTTTGTGTTGTTCAGAGGTAGCACTATGCACACCGGTGAACTTCTCCAAAGCATCACACACAGGGACGCAGTAAGGCAGTGCATGCACCCATTTGGTCAAGGTGCTGTCTGTTATTCCTCTACCATGGGTCATCCCTCCACTAGTTTTCAGCATCCTCATCAGGAACTGCTCAATTGTCTGGTCAGAGAAGTTGCCAGACCAGAACTCGTTGGCTCGACGGATGGTGAAGTACCCCTTTGAAGAGAACAATGTGTACTCCTCAGGTGGCATGACTTGTTGGATGGAGTTCATCTGCTGCAAGTACAGTCTTGCAGACTTGGCATATGGAAGATGACCTGCTGCATGGAAATGTGGGATCATTCCCTGCACACAGTGAAGATGAAACTTCCAGTTGCCTGTCCTTTCGGCTCTGATGAAGTTGAGCATGAGGAACACCTGGTTGATGTACTGTACCCATAACTTTCCTGTTCTGCTCTGTGTGGCAGCTTGTTCCAGGTGATGAGTGAGAAACTGTTGAAACTCTCGTAGAGTTTCATCTTCGTTGACCTGAGTTGCATCTTCATCTTGGTCAACTATATCTTGATACAGATTGACCAGATGTTCCTTGTCAGTCTGATTTGCCCAGTCTGACTTCTCTAGCAGTACAGAGATGAGGGCCAACAAGGTCAGAATGTGAGCACGCACTGCTCGAGAGAAGGCATGACCTTTGAGCATATGCACCACTGAACCTTTGGCATACACCCGTTCCCACAGCTCTGCCAGCCCGCTTCCTGTCATGATCTGCCCAATGCTGCCTAGAAATGACATCAGCAGGTGGAACCCACCAAGTCGCACCATCACTTTGTCCAAGTCTCTGGAGGCAGCAACTATCTCAGAGGCCTTTTGATACAGGGGTTGGTCGAATGTGACTGGGCAGATCTTGAGGTTGTGCTTCTCACTCTGTGTTTGTACAAAGCACAATGCAGTGTAGATAGTGCTTGGATTGCTTGGATCCAGCTTTATGAATGGAAGAGTCTCAATTCTGGAAGTTTGAAATTCATCACTTCTCAGGGCAGTTTTCATGAAGCCACTCCAAGGCAGACAAGGTGTTAACTTGTAATCTTGGTTAACTTTAATTTTAGCAGTGTGTCAATGGTGAATTTGGATTCCTTGTATGAGAAAACATATATTTTAACATTTTTATTGCATTTGTATTATGTTTTAAGCCTGAGATATGGAAAAATCTCCAAATAGCGGCAATTTTGGACGCCATCTTGAATATCTCAGAAAGCACAAGGGGGATTCACGGGGACTTTTAGTATGTTATTCCTAAAGGTATTCTGAACATATCCTGAACAATTCAGCTTGTTACAAATTTGTTCCGGGTTTGACTCAATTTTGAGCTAATGCTCTTGGACTACTAACTAGAAGATTATTGTCATTTTTTCTTGTGTAAAGTATTTAAAATATCAAATATCAAAATACTAATTGGAACTGTTTAATGTCTATTTTCCAGACCCTTTAATTACAAAGAAATGCAATCAGTAATCCATAGATTATTGCATTTGCAGCACATGTCCTGTCAGTCTAGATGGGCTTTCAGTGAACTGGTTGGCTGTCATTTATAATTGACTCTGCACTGTTTGTGCCTCCATTGTTTCTAGCTGCAGGTCCTCTTCAGCTCATGTAACCATGTATGAACCAGAGTCCACAGAGTCCCCCGGATGTGACTGTGGTTTTCCAGCCCTGAAAATCACATGGTGGGGTCCAGAGATGGTGGCAGTGAAGCTGGAGGAAGAAGATGTAGAGGAGAATGGTGTGATGGTGAAAGAAGAAGTGGAGGAGAAGAGAGTGATGGTGAAAGAAGAAGATGGAGGTGCAGCTGTAATGCAGAAGGGTGTGATGGTGAAAGAAGAAGATGGAGGAGAAGAAATGAGGGAGGAGGGAGGGATGGTGAAAGAAGAGGGCGAAGTAGAAGTGGATATTGAAGACACGGATGGTAAGTCTTTGTTGTATAGTGGTGAGGGTCATTGCACTGCTGTAAAATCAATGCTGCCAGTGGCCAGGCAAGTTTATTTGTATGGCACATTTCATACAACAGGGGCAATTCAAAGTGCTTTACATGCATTAGGCTATTTAAAAATACAGCAAGAGGAGCATAGCAAGAAAATAAAAACGACTGAATAAAAGCAAATATAAGAGGTAAATTGATAAAACAATTTAATAAGACCATAGTTAATGGATAAAAGACATTGATAGAATTGTTTAATCATAACTGCTGCAACATGAAGGTTTTTAGCTTAGATTTAAATATTTTTAGGGTTTGCGCCTGTTTGATTTCTTCAGGGAGTTTGTTCCAGGAGCATGCAGCAGCTGACGTTAGGGGCCTTAGGGAATATAGGGAGGGAGGAGATCTGATATGAATATAGGGTGAGGAGATCTGATATGAATATAGGGTGGGAGGAGGTCTGATATGAATATAGGGTGGGAGGAGATCTGATATGAATATAGGGAGGAGATCTGATATGAATATAGGGTGGGAGGAGATCTGATATGAATATAGGGTGGGAGGAGATCTGATATGAATATAGGGTGGGAGGAGATCTGATATGAATATAGGGAGGGAGGAGATCTGATATGAATATAGAGTGAGGAGATCTGATATGAATATAGGGAGGAAGGAGATCTGATATGAATATAGGGTGGGAGGAGGTCTGATATGAATATAGGGAGGGAGGAGATCTGATATGAATATAGGGTGGGAGGAGGTCTGATATGAATATAGGGTGGGAGGAGATCTGATATGAATATAGGGTGGGTGGGAGGAGATCTGATATGAATATAGGGTGGGAGGAGATCTGATATGAATATAGGGTGGGAGGAGATCTGATATGAATATAGGGAGGGAGGAGATCTGATATGAATATAGCGAGGGAGGAGATCTGATATGAATATAGGGTGGGAGGAGATCTGATATGAATATAGGGAGGGAGGAGATCTGATATGAATATAGGGAGGGAGGAGATCTGATATGAATATAGGGTGGGAGGATATCTGATATGAATATAGGGTGGGAGGAGATCTGATATTTTGGTCCCAGACCATTTTCTGTGAGAGACTGGTAGCCAGTGTAGGGATCTCAGGATTGGTGTAATGCAGGGGTCCCCAAACTCCGGCCCGTGGGCCGGACACGGCCCGCCCCCACACTTGGACCGGCCCTTTGAACAACGTCAATTTTCTACAGGCGTTGCACTCGGTGGATTTCTGTCATTTCTGACTGCAATAGCGGCACTGCGCCGACGTGGTGGCGGGGGCGCTGTTTCGCAAATAAGTTATCTTTAGTTTTGCTAGTGAAATAGCTGATAGTTGATGTTGACTGCTCAAGGAGAATACATATTTGAAAGTACAGAATGCCTGAGAGCCTTATATTGCATTATATTACATTATATTTTGATCATCTGGTGCCTGAATATTGTGTTTTCCTTTGCATAAATAATGACATTTCCACCATAAATTGATGCAGAAAGGTCACAAATTGGTGCATATCAATTCACCAGAATGGTAGAAATTAAGTGTTTGATGCTCGTTTAAGGACCCCCAGACAGCCCTGCTTCATGGGTCCCCCCGTGTATGATGAGGGTCCTCCCTCATGTATCAGACTGTAAAACTGATTATATTTCATTGACATATCACTATAGGTATAAATTCCATCCAAATTCAACTGTTTAGACTTTGTTTGCATCCACCAGTGCTCTCCTGCGCGCAATTGCTTTGCGCAACCGCCTCCATTTCACTCCGTTCCATATTATTTTATGTTAGAGACTAGTGCTGTCCCAAACGACTATTTTTCTAACGATTAATCTAGCGATTATTTTGTCGATTATTCGATTAGTCTAACGACTAATTTATTGATAAGTCTAACGATAATTTTTGTACTGTAAAAAAAATAAAAATAAAATAAATACAAATTTGTCTCCACCTCACTGCTATGTTTAGCCAACTTGAATGCCAACATGGCCATTTAGAAGTTTGTCCATCACCACAACACATAGCTAGCTAACGTTACTCTCGCTGCTATGTTATGATTAGCTAAATTGATGCTAAAGTAGCATGCGAGCTACGAGCTAGATAACGTACAGTAGGTGCTCGCACCACAATGACAATAGGCTACCGTAGCTAGCCAGCTACATAGCTAACGTTACTAACACCAGAAGACAAGACATACGAACTGTGGTGAGCTACATTGCTTGTGTAACATTAGCTAGTAGCTATCAATTTTTCACTCATACACTTAATTGTCTCGCCTGGTAAAATAAAGGTTTAAAAAAAAAAAAAAAAAAAAAAAAGAAGCCATTTTGTTTATTTACGACTAACCGACGCATATTACGCTAACCGACGTATTGACGTAGTCGGTGACGTCGACGACGTCGAATAATCGTAACAGCCCTATTAGAGACCGACCCAGGCCCCCCATCACAGAAAGGAAAAATTATGTGGCCCTCACAGAAAAAAGTTTGGGGACCCCTGGTGTAATGTGTTCAAACGTATTCATTTTTGTTGAGACCCTAGCAGTTGCGTTTTGAATGAGCTGCAGCTTACGAACAGCCCCTTTAGATAGGCCTGTTAGTAGACCATTACAATAATCAAGTCTATTCGAAACAAATGCATAGATGAGTTGTTGTTTTTTCAAGGTCTTATTTGGACATGAAACCTCTCATTCTTGTTATGTTTTTCAGGTGATAGTAGGCTGATTTAGTTATCGAGTTCATGTGGCTGTTGAAGTTTAGAGTCTAGATTTACACTAAGATTTCTGACCTGTTTTTTAGTTTAGAGAGAGAATCAAGTTTTGCACTGACTTTCGATCTTTTGTCAGGTGCACCGAATACAATTATCTCTGTTTTGTCCTAATGAAGCGATGTAAACACTGCTATTTGAGACAAACAAAACACTTCCTACACTAGTAGCAATAGCAGTGTTTCCATCTCATGGCTCTATGGTAGATACCATGTTTACATCTCATGGCTCTATGGTAGATACCATGTCTACATCTCATGGCTCTATGGTAGATACCATGTCTACATCTCATGGCTCTATGGTAGATAGCATGTTTACATCTCATGGCTCTATGGTAGATACCATGTCTACATCTCATGGCTCTATGGTAGATAGCATGTTTACATCTCATGGCTCTATGGTATATACCATGTTTACATCTCATGGCTCTATGGTAGATACCATGTTTACATCTCCTAGCTCTATGGTAGACAGTGTTTCCCCTAGGTTTGCTGCCTTGGGGGGGGTGGCATGGACCGTGGCATGGACCCCCCCCCCCCCCCCCCCCTCCCAGGGGGTAAGACCCTGTGACATACCAGCGTCATGTCCAGGGGGTGTACTAACTTGTACATTAAGTCGCCTCACGCTACGGAAACAGACCTATGGGCCGTTAGGCTCGAGAACCATCGGTTCTCAAGGCTACTTACTTATGTGGTCTTGACTACCTGTCAACTTTCTCACCTGGTTCTTGCTCGCTCTCTCTCTCTGGTGCACCATCCTGCTCTCTCTCCTTTTCTCCCTCTCTATCCTCCTCTCGCCCTCTTTTACTGTCAACCAAAAGGCAAACATAACAACCAGAGTATTTATAATCTAATAAGAGGTATAAATTGATCCATATCAATTTATAACATAATTATAATTGAATATTGGATTTCTTTTTTTTATTTTATTTTTTAAACTGTTTTTATTTGGGGTTTTCAATTTTATATAGAGGGCACAAACAAGTTGGCTAACGATCTGTCTTGCCCTGGCGACTGAAGGGCGCAGTTCAGCCAGCTGTGATGAGTTTGGAGGGCCCTTTACTGTAGGCTGTCGAGGCTGACGAGACGCGGTTGAAACGCCTCCTAGGATTACGGTGCTAGTTGTCCGTCTTCCATTCCTTTTCAAAGCCTTCTAAATCATCCGAATCAGTTATAACATTGTCATAATAATCATAGTAATAACTTTTATTTGTATAGTGCTTTTCCTGCAAACGTTGCAGCTCATCATCAATATCACTCCCTTCCCAACTAACTTCAGAAACTTCTCCGCTGTTGCCAAGATATCGTGAACATTTTTATAATCTGCACGTGTGTAGATACTCCCACGTGTATATGTTGATGCATTCCATTGGCCAAGAGACCAGAATAATGTGGAAAAAATACACATACTACAAAATGACGTATCCGCTTTACCGGCTTGAAAGGTAGAACAACGCAACAGCGCCCCCGGTTTAAATGGGTTAACCATTGTGTTACTCCCCCAATCCACTTGGTCATACCATTTGACCTTTTGACCCTTGTATTATGTTGGGACAAACTCACACGTATATGACGGACAGGCATGTTTATATTATTTTATTTTATTACACCTTTTCTTTTAACAATATATTTGAGAGACACCATGTTTTGCAGTATAAACTATAGGTATATATCTATTTAAAATAATATTCTTCTTTTTGACAACTTTTCTCAATGTTTTGCACAAAATGTGTTTGTAACCCTGTATATGTTCATATTCTTACAGATGAGCAGAGCTCCAACCCAGGTTCAGACCATGAGCCGCAGCATCAGAGAATACACACAGGAGAGAAACCATACCAGTGCTCCCAGTGTGGGAAGAGTTTCATTCATGCAGGAAACCTAACTATACACCAGAGAATACACACAGGAGGGAAATCATACCATTGCACACAGTGTGGCAAGAGTTTCATTCGGGAACAAAACCTAAAGAGCCACCTGAGAATTCACACAGGAGAGAAACCATACCAGTGCACACAGTGTGAGAAATGTTTTACTCAAGCAGGAGACTTAAAGAGACACCAGAGAATACACACAGGAGAGAAACCATACCAGTGCTCCCAGTGTGGGAAGAGTTTCAATCAAGCAGGATCCCTAAGGACGCATCAGAGAATACACTCAGGAGAGAATCCATACCAGTGCTCCCAGTGTGGGAAGAGTTTCTATCTTGCAGGAAACCTAAAAGTACACCAGAGAATACACTCAGGAGAAAAACCATACCAGTGCTCTGACTGTGGGAAGAGTTTCAGTCATGCAGTTAACCTGAAGAAGCATCAGAGAGGAAGAATATGCAGGAGTGTGTGATGTTCAAGTGGTTGTTGAAGATCACTCCACGGTTCTTGCCACCAGAGGGAGGCATCGAGCAGTCCACCCTGCCACAGGTCATTATAACACCACCAGAGTCCAACGATGAGCAGACCCCACCTCCGTCTGAGGAGGATCCAATGCCAGCATTGGGTCTGGACTTGAACTATGACATCGAGCTGTTCCCCATGATTAACCTGGGTTTCCCACCAATGACTCTGTTGATGAATGATGAATGTTTCTGCCATGATCTGCCAGACTGATTTGCTATGAAATGTAGACCTGCTTGCATAGGAATAGAATCAGGAAGTGAAAAGCTAAACACATATACTCTGAGAGAAATCAACATATCTAAGATTGCATTCTAAGTTGCAAGATGTATAAGAAATGTGAGATAGGACCAATGTGATGTAGCTGAGACTTGAGATAGGATGTGTGCGCTATCTTGTTGTTGATTAAAACTAGGGATGCTCCGATCTGGATTTTTGGGGCCGATACCGATCACCGATTTTTTTCCTCAAGATATACCGATACCGATACCGATTTTTTTAAAAATACATAACTGTAGGCCTACTGACTGGATAGCCTACATATTTTTAGCTTTTTAGACAAAAGTTTTGATCCATTAGGCACCAAGCAAACGCAGACCCATTGTTATGGCATAGTAAAGGTCTGGCCTATCACCCAGTTAGGGCCTGAAGCCCAAGTCAGTCGATATGGCTGTATAAAAGACATCATAAACGTGGCCTTCATGGTTTACATACTGTTACGTCCTCCTATGTTTTCTGTTCAGTTATCTGTCTTCCCCAGAAAAGAAAAAAAAAAGAAAAAAAGATCGTTTTTTGCGATCGGCCATTTTTGACGATCACCGATCGAGTCATTTTGAGTGAAATCGGCCGATTTAAATCGGTGGCCGATAAATCGGAGCATCCCTAATTAAAACAATGTCTTATGTTGAACTAGGGACAGAGTTTGAGGACAAATGAGTTCCCCTTTTACTAAAATAAGCTCACTAGCCGTAAGAGCAAGTAACTTTCCCCTTCTTGACCAGATGGTCTCCGGGAGAGGAGAACTTCCTCTTTTTAGCTAGTAGCTAATAGTTTGGAGTGATCCCAGTGAATTGGGCTGTAAAACGTAGAGGGTTTCTTACTGAATAATACTTGGTCTCAGGGTGAATCCCAATTCACCACTCTGGCTCCGTTTTCAGCTCTAATCTCCTTTTTGCGCGTTTACGTGTAGCCGTAGTGGCGTCCCAATTCAATACTCATTTAGGTTTAGGGTTAGGTTTAGGGTTAGGGTTGGCTCCAAACGGAGAAAATCTTGACCCTCGTTCGATTCGGAGCCATGAGACTCCCTTCTGGCATGCATTGTGAAACATCTACAGAAATGTTCTTTTCGCTCTAGTAATACGGAAGCGAGCCTGAAATGTCATTTACTTTTTCTGGAATTACTTGTAATTAAAGACTTGAAAAAATATGATAACCATCGTATTATCTTAGTTTAATGTCACTTCAATGCATCATAGACCTTTTCTTTACAACAAGCATAACAACAAAAGATGGCTATTATGCCGCTATTGTGCCTATGCAGGAGAGCCCCATTGAAGCGTCAAGCACAGCCATCCCATAATATAATATATTATATAATAATATAAGGAGCGCGATTCACATCGAGATGTGCATTCCTGTTTAGAAATAAAAGATTACCTGTGGCGTTTGACAGCGGATGATGATAGACATATTTAATGTGAAGTTATCTATCTAACGTTAGGCTGATGTGTGCATGATAGACGCGCATGACCTATGTCCATGTTTTATTTACAGCTATGGCACGAATTAAACCAAAACAACCCGCAATCCTATCCGAGCAGTTGTTATTATGTAATATTGTTGATGGGTTATATAATGTAATGTTATTTCAATGCATTATAGACCTTTTCTTTACAACAAGCATAACAACAAAATCGCTGTTATGCCGAGGTGCTTAACATAGAAAATTCCACAGTCCAGCGCGCTTGGGACAGCGGGCAGGACACCGGAGCGCGTTTGTCACAGGCTGACAGTCACCGTGTTCCCCCCCCCTTGGTGGTATATGACGCTATAGTTGTTATTATACCAAAACAACCGGCAATCTAATCCGAGCAGTTGTTATTATGTACTATTATATATGTAGTTAACTAATTCAGTGGACAGCGGCTGTTTCTCCAGCGTTCCTGCCACTTCGGATTTCGTAACGTCATAAAATTAAATCTGTCATGCATTTTTCCATGTTTCCCTTTGATGGCATATGACGCCGTAAATGTAACTAAAGTTCAGCCTCGAAGTTGTTGCACTGTTGTCCTAAATCAAGCAGGGTTGGGCCGTGTTAGTACCTGGATGAGAGACCGCCTGCTGTAAGCTTTTCGTTCCTCCACGTTACCGAGGAGAGGCGCGTGCCGCGGCCGAGGAGAGTGTACTCTTTCCGGATAGACATTTATGCATGCTCTCGGGGTTCGAAACATAACGTCCCGGGGTGCCAGCGGGTTGGTTGATGGCTCAAAATGACCGTATACCGATGGTGAAGTTAGCAAAGCAGTATTGTGTTTTTACCACCTTCATAGCCGGTGTTATTCACGGACAAACACGGTGCCCGGAGGCACCCTTTGCGGGTTAATAACTGTGGTTTACCGTGGGTTAGGATAACAATTAAAACGTGTCCGGATAGGGGAGAGGACAGGGAATCTGAAACCATTTGAATGGTATCGATACGACACAAATCCCGGGTAGAACTTCTCTCCCCCATGATAATGAAGCATTATTCTTTTTTATTTGATGACTTGTTTGATCGATTGATAGCGTTCAAGTTCATTCAAGTTGTGAATGAATCGCGAGCATCAATGCTTTTCTACGATACTACGTGTAATGTCACTTGGACATAGAATAATAAGACACTTGAGTCTGGGTTCAACGAAGGTATAACCAGTATACTTCGGTTCTCTCGACACCTGTCAGTCACCTAGTGGTATATCATGAACTCGCTCTAAGGCGCATGCGCTGTCCTGACTATGAATTAACCCATTCATTACACTACGGATGACGTATTAGGGTTGTCCCATGAAGGGTTGTCCCATTTCCCCCGGTGAACCACTACGGCTCTGGCTCCAAAACGAGTGACTCCAAAACGAGCCCAAGTGGTAAAAAAGAGAATCGGGATTGGGCCTCAGACTTGGATTATTTTTGGAACCGCCTTCACTTGTATTGGGGAAGTGAAACGAGGCTCTGCCGAGGGCCGATTTCAACTCTGAGGATACAGGCTGGTGGCTGAAAGGAGAAATTAGGGCATCGGTCAAAGCCGAACTTCTCCATTATTTTTGTATATATATCAGATAGGCAGAGTTTGGGAAGAACAAGGTTGGTCATTCATTTAATTTCCTTTCATTATTATTTTTAACATTTAGTATGACTTTTAAATTACTTGATGATTTTATTTCATTTCTTTAAAATGTTTACCCACTTATGGGATGATATATATTTATATATATCCATGTGCTGGCATTTTTACCGTCACTTAATGAATAATAAAGTATTACTTGAGCAATTGACAAGAGGGGTGCAATGATTTGACAAGGTATTAGGATGATTCTTATTAGCTCTATTATAAACAAATATTATTATTAAGTTATTATTATTAATAGGGTATTTATGAATTGAAACATCTGTTGTCTTGATTCCAGATGTTCCAGATGTTTTACAATTCATAAGCTTGGAATTACATGCGACTGTGCGGTGTATGGAGTGCATGTATCATTCCAAGGAGAATAACATATTTACAAATAATTAAAACAAATTTAAAAATGTATTAAGAAGGGTGAATTCAATCCTATATTAGGGTGGATTGAAGAATCACCAGAGAGGGTTTAAGGTAGCCGTGACCCTCTGAGAGGGTTTAAGGTAGCCGTGACCCTCTGAGAGGGTTGGTCAAGGCCGGGTTATGGTTTAGAGCAGTGGTTTTCAACCCTCTTATGATTTGTACTTGATTAGTTGAATCAGGTGTGCTGGTGGTGGAACAGATCAAATATGTGGAATGGCTGGTGGTCCCTGAGGAGAGGGTTGAAAACCACTGCTTTAGAGGCCTCTGATCCTATGAAAGGGTGGGTCGAAGCCTATAAAGGTATCCAGTTCTATAATGGGTAGATCAATCGTATGATCGGTTGGATTGACCTTATAATAGGTGAACTGGATATCAGGGATTAACAGGTTACTAGATTAAGGTATTACAAGGACTCAATATCCTTGCATGAACTCTCTCCAGCAGCGGGAAGACTCTGCAACCATTGATGTCATGCGGCATGACCGTAGGCAATTGATTGGAAGCTGAGTTAGAGAGGTTGTCTTGAGTCTTGACCTTTCGCTGCTCCACTACCTGGCCTTGCCCCTAGGTGGCGCTAGTGAGGGTCTTGATGACAGGCATGCTTAAGGCGAGGGTAAAATGATTACTAGGTTCAAAGGTTAATAAGCTATAGTAAGCAATAGGTTCGTTCAGTCAGAAGGTTCTTGATAGGATTCTTAATAGGACTAGATGTTAAAATCCCTAAATAATTAGCACAACAATTGACTGAGTGGAGTTGGAGATGTCCTCTTGGGTGGAGTGGAATTTGGCAATGATCACGTGGTGCCACCAGTACGACACATCTTCAGTTGTGGTCCCCGACCTCATTGGGTGTTTCGGCCATTTATCACAAGACACCCTCTGCCGAGGATGGCCCACCACAGGCCCCAGGTGAAGGACTTCCTGGACCCCCGGCAGTTTGCATACCAGGAGAGCATGGGGGTGGAGGATGCCATCATCTACATGCTGCACAGGGCCTACACACACCTGGAGAGGCCACAGAGCATGGTGAGGACCATGTTCTTCGACTTCTCCAGTGCATTTAACACTATCAAGCCATCACTGCTGGCTGACAAACTAGCAGTGATGTGTGTGGAGGACTCCCTGACGGCTTGGATCCACAACTACCTCACAGACAGGCGTCAGTATGTGAGACTGCAGGGCTGTCAGTCTGAGGTGGTGGTGTGCAACACCGGTGCCCCCCAGGGAACTGTTCTGTCACCCTTTCTCTTCACCCTCTATACCTCCGACTTCCAGTTTAGCTCCGACCAGTGCCACCTGCAGAAGTTTTCGGATGACTCCTCTATCGTCGGTTACATCACAGACGACAGGGATGAGGAGTACAGGGCCCTGGTGGAGAGCTTTGTGCAGTGGTGCGACACCAACTACCTTTTGCTTAACACCAGCAAAACAAAGGAGTTGGTGGTGGATTTTAGGAGGAAGAGAAGGACCCCAGCCCCCATCACCATCAAGGGGGTGGAAGTCGAGAGGGTGGACTCCTACAGGTACCTGGGAGTACAAATTAATAACAAACTGGACTGGACTGACAACACCGAGGCTCTTCTCAGGAAAGGGCAGAGCAGACTGTTTTTCCTGAGAAGGCTGAGGTCTTTCGGTGTCTGCAACAAGCTGCTGCAAATGTTTTATCAGTCGGTGGTTGCCAGCGTTCTGTTCTTCGCCGTGGCCTGCTGGGGTGGAAACATCTGTGCCAGGGATGCTGCGAAGCTAAACAAACTGGTGAAGAAGGCCAGCTCTGTGGTGGGGACCGGGCTGGACAGCCTAGAGGTGGTGGCAGAACAGAGGATGGGGAAAAAACTGGCGGCCATGCTGGTCAATCCCTCCCACCCGATGTACTGCGAGCTGGCGGGGATGAGGAGCAAGTTCAGCCACAGATTTGTTCTCCCCCGCCAAAGTACAAAAAGATTTGGACAGTCCTTTGTTCCAGCTGCACTCCGACTCTACAACCAGGCCCTGCAGGGTGGGGGAGACCTGGAGCTGGAACTTTTGGAACTTTTTACTTATTGAGCCTGCACTGTTCTATGTATTTTATTGAATGTTTTCTGTTTTCTGTATTGAATGTTTTCTGCCCTAACTGAGCTGTTTGACAACAAAATTTCCCCATTGGGGACAATAAAGGTTTTCAATCAATCAATCAATCAAGGCTGATCAGGCCTGGGTGTGTGTCGCACGGTGGCACCACGTGGTCATTTGGGAGCCCATGTTGGGTCCCTACGTTTCAGCCACAGCCAGTGACTGCTCCGTTCTGCTGCAGTGGACAGTTCTTTAATTGCCTTCCGTTGGGCCTGTCCTCTGATCCCTACTGCCCTCAGGAGCCTTGTGGTGGAGCTGGCTACAAAGCCTCTGCAGCCCACCTCCACTGGCCACACCTTCATGTTCCAGCCCCGCCCCTCTGCTTCGACTGCTAAGTTGGCATACTTGCCTCTTCCGTTCGAATGCCTCATCGATGGCCTCCTCCCATGGGACCGTCAGTTCTACGATGAAGACACGCCGGCAGGACTTGGACCAGAGGACTAGGTCTGGGCGCAGGTTGGTCGCTGCAATTTCGGGTGGGAAGGTGAGCCTCTGGCTGAGGTCTACCCGCATTTCCCAATCCCGGGCTGCGTTCAGTGGGCCTGAGTCTGGAGGTGATGGCTTGGTCCGCTGTTTCTCCCCTTCCCGGATGAAGATTGTTTTCCGTGGAAAGGTAGTCTGGGCATTTAGAGGCATGGTGTTGGTGGTTACCCTCTTGTGCTCAAGTTCGGCAGCCAAGCACTTTAGCACTTGGTTGTGGCGCCAGGTGTATCTTCCTTGAGTTAGACTGGTCTTGCAACCCACCAAGATGTGTTTGAGGCTTGCTGGGGCTGCACACTGGAGACAGGCTGGGTCCTCTCCATACCAGAGATGTAGGTTGGTAGGAGAGGGCAGGACATCATATGTGGCTCTGATGATGAAACTTAGCCTATTAGACTCCATGCTCCACAGCTCGTTCCATGTGATTTTCCTCCTCTCCACGCTCTCCCACTTCATCCAGCGGCCTTGCTGGGCTTGGGAGACTGCCTTGGCGCACCTGGCTGCTTCCTCCTGGTGGCGCACCTCCTCAACCACCATCTTCCGCCGTTCGGTTGGAGTAGCCTTTTGCCATGTGGGTGTTGTTGTTTCCAAACCAAGGCCCCCTCTGCCATGTTGGACATGCCCCACTATATCCCGGTGTCTGAGGGCGGTCTTTGCCACCGCAACTGCTGCAGATGGCTTCCATTTCCTCCCCGTTGCTAGGATCGGAGCAGCACCTCTGACGAATGGATCCCGGGATTCTGTGAGAGTCATTTCCAGCCTTGATTTGGCACATTTGTACTCCTCCACCAGGCTTGAGATTGGTAGGGAGAGGGCTCCGTTGCCATACAGGCCTATGCTGCTAAGGCCTCTCGGCAGTCCAAGCCACTTCCTCACTTGTGCATTCACCAGTCTCTCCAGCCGGTTGGCATGGGATAGTGTGACCTCGTAGATGGAAATTGGCCACATGAGACGGGGCAGCAGCCCAAACTGAAAGCACCACAGCTTCAGCTTCCCAGGGAGAGCAGTGTTGTTGATCTGCTTGAGGCCACTGATTGTATCCTGCCTGAGTTGTTCCACCTGCTTCGAGTCTTTGAGTTCTGCGCTATACCAGCGGCCAAGGCTTTTGATAGGCTTCTCCAGAACTGTTGGTATTGGCTCGTTGTTGACGTGGAACCTCTCATTGGCGAGCTTGCCTTTGACAATGGAGATACTGCGGGACTTGCTGGGTTTAATCTCCATTCGTGCCCATTTGATGTTTCCCTGGAGTTTATCCAGCAGGCGTTTGGTGCATGCGTTTGTTGTTGTTATTGTCGTCATGTCATCCATGTACGCCCTGATTGGAGGAAGACGCAGCCCGCTCTTCAACCGTTCCCCTCCAACGACCCATCGGGATGCTCGAATAATGAGCTCCATTGCCATGGTAAACGCCAGTGGAGAGATGGTGCAGCCCGCCATTATGCCTATCTCGAGGTGCTGCCATGCAGTTGTACTGGCTTGTGCTGTAACACAAAACTGGAGGTCCTGGAAGTAGGCTTTGACCAGCCTTGTGATGCCCTCTGGGACTTGGAAGAAGTTGAATGCTGTCCACAAAATCTCATGAGGCACTGACCCGAAGGCATTGGCAAGATCTAAGAAAACCACATGCAGGTCTTTTTTCTCCTTCTTGGCCGTTTGTACCTGGTGCCAGATAACATTTGTGTGTTCCAGGCATCCTCAGAATCCACTTATCCCTGCCTTCTGCACTGAGGTGTCGACAAAGTTGTTCTTCTGCAAGAATACTGAGAGCCTCTGGGCCACAACACTGAAGAAAATCTTTCCTTCCACATTCAGTAGACTGATCTGGCGGAACTGGTCGATGGTTGAGGAATTCTTCTCTTTGGGAATCAGGATCCCTCCTGCCCTTCGCCATGCCTTTGGTATGATTCCCTTTTCCCATGCCACTTTCATTAGCTTCCAGAGGTATTTCAAGACGCCTGGACTGTTCTTATATAGCCTGTATGGAACGCCGTTGGGCCCAGGGGCTGAGGCTGTTCTTGCCCGTTTTACTGTGCTCTCAACTTCGCTCCATGTAGGGGGCCTTGTTTCCATCTGGTGCTCAGGTGGTTGGATTGGTGGCATGTCATCCGGAATGCTGGCTGGCACATGCCTCTGGTTGTCGGAGTAGGTCTTCCTCAGGTGCTCCTCTAGTTCCCTTATGGGTACTTTGAGGGTACCCGTTTTCTCCTTGACAAAGAGGTCTTTGACGAACTTGTAGGGATCTCTGTAGAAGGCAGTCCTCGTTCGCTCTTTCTTCTTGTGTTGCTTTCTCAAGCATTCTGCTCTTCGCAGTGTTGCAAGACGCTGCTTGATGTCGGCCTGTAGTGCCTCAAGTCCTTTCCTTTCCACTTCTGTGGCCTTCTTCCACTGTTTTCTCAGGCACCTTCTTTCTTTCACAAGTCTTTCAATCTCTTGTTGTCTCCTGGACTTGAGATGGGCTGATGGTTCCTTCTGTGTCCCATGGTTCTTACTTTTCACCCCAAATCTCTCTGCTCCATAGCTGTAAATGATCTCTCCAATCTTGTCCAGCTTTCTTTCCACGCCCCCTTTCAGACCTTCTAGAAGATGGACAAGGTCTGTGTCAGTGTTTTCCCACTCCTTTTTCTGGCAGGCTTTAGGCCACAAGATTTGAGGCTTCCGTCCATTCATCTTCCTCTCTACTGCTGTCTGTGGCTGGATAGGCTCTGGACTCATGTCCGTTGATGGATCTGTGCTTGGTTGAGCTTCGTCTGGGGTTCTGATACCCTGTGGACTGTGGTGAATATCCTGCCACTGGGCTTCACTCGACTGATTTGCCCTACCTCTGAGGAAGTAGTGGTCAATGCGAGGCACCTCGCTAAGCTCTCTTAGGCACTTTTTCCTGCCCTGGTGGATCTTGAGACCCTTCTCTGATGTTATCTTTTTCCAGCCACAGATGCAGCTTTGTAGCTTGTGTCCTGCCAGTGTTGTTACTCCGTCAACTACCGTGCTGATCATTTGATTCGTTGTCATTTCCGTTCCAGGGTCTGTTACCGTGTGATCCGCCGTTGAGTCATCTTCCGCCCCCGCTCTCGCAGACTCTAGGGGTGTTTTTCCTTTTGAACTTTTCGTAGCCATAGTTGGGTGGAACCAAGTCACTGTGTAGTGAAAGGCTCCTGCCAACACGGGTAGCTAACCCATGCCAGCCCCGTTGGGGTCTGTTCCCTCCTGTCAGCTGTCTCTTCAAGCCGTCACCAGGTCTTTCCCAGGTTGTCAGCTGCCCTTTCGCAGCGGTCACTGGTTTTGACACCAGACATCAGGATTCTTAATAGGACTAGATGTTAAAATCCCTAAATAATTAGCACAACAATTGACTGAGTGGAGTTGGAGATGTCCTCTTGGGTGGAGTGGAATTTGGCAATGATCACGTGGTGCCACCAGTACGACACATCTTCAGTTGTGGTCCCTGACCTCATTGGGTGTTTCGGCCATTTATCACAAGACACCCTCTGCCGAGGTTGGCCCACCACAGGCTGATCAGGCCTGGGTGTGTGTCGCACGGTGGCACCACGTGGTCATTTGGGAGCCCATGTTGGGTCCCTACGTTTCAGCCACAGCCAGTGACTGCTCCGTTCTGCTGCAGTGGACAGTTCTTTAATTGCCTTCCGTAGAAGGTTAAGTGGCAGGATTTAGAGACAGGCACAGCATTTATTAGGAATTCCCTATGTAACAAAGGTCCCTTGTACCCTTCTTGTCAACTGTAAAACATTAGATTCAATGCACGTTATAGTTACTACTAAATGGTTAGCCTATTCTAACAAAATATCAGGGCTGTCATTAACTACAGGGACCTATGTGCCTATGATTTCTAAGTGCTATTATTGAGGCTTATTTGTGGGATATGACAATAGGAGGAAGCAAGTAAGACAGTGAACAGCAGGGTGAATGTCTCCGCCTCTAGCCTAAGTATCTTAGTTTACCTTTAGGGTAATACAGACTACAGATCGACTCTGTTAGAAGGAAGGCCAGTCCGGGGCAGATGTCATCATAAATTACTTCAACGAATCCCTAATTTCATCACCTCGAGGATGACAAAAAGCTATCATATGGTGTCGCGAATAGGTCTAAAATTATATTCAAAGAGGTCTAAAAAAGGTCCTAAATTTGACTTGTTGAAACTTGTAGGAACCCTGAGTGTATGATAAGACATGAATTGATTCAGATTGCGCACCTTTTATCACAGAGGGTCTTGTATCTCTGGGGGGGGTGAGTTTTGTATCTCTGGGGGGGGGCTGATGAAAAGGTTCCTGTGAAGATCCTGAGGAACATTGGGGCGTCTGAATCATTTGTGTTAGTCAGTGTTCCTTTCCAGCCGGTGACAGACACACACAGGGGTGTTGTGGATCAGGGATTAGGAATAAAAGGTATTAAGGAACATTCATGTGTGCAGACCTCTCATATCACTTTCCTATGGAGTTATCAGCCATGTACATTTCATTGGATGTGTGTGACTACCTTCTCACTGAGTTATAAGCTGTCACATGGTAATCTTGTCTTTGTGTCTTTTCTCATTACAGTATGCCTGGTATTTCGCCATGGAGGCTACCTTTGACTTCAGCATTGTAAGTATTAAGAAAACAAGAACCCATTATATCAATATGCTATAAGACTTTGAATGCAAATTGAGTAACTGCTCTTTCTTTAGGATGACATGTCTCTCCTGAGAAGGTGGTGGTGTATTGTCCTGGTGGAAAACCTTGGGCTGGAAGGGTATGCTGCAGTGCTACAAAAATAATAATTGTATTTGTACATTTATTATCAAGAGGAACACCTGGCCCTACAATTCAACCTTCCGGTGAAGAGAATGTGTGTTAATTTCAGATTTGGAAGGAAGTTTGCTCACTTTAGTGAGGAAGGCAGAGCGACCCTTCACGACAGTGTCCCACCTGTATTCAGGACCTATTCAAGTCTTAAAAGGAGGCATGCAAGCAACACCATGGTCAGTGCATCTCTCACTAAGTATCTATGACCGTGTGCCTGTTTCTGAATGGGCTACTGCTCCTAAAACACATACTCCATGCAACTTTATGGCACATGCAATATGTTTAGTGGTACTGTGTCATTCTGAATCCAGCTTGGATCTCTTTTTGAAGTAGTTAACCCTTTCATATAAAACATACTGGCAATAATGGTGGACTCTGTACAGATGCCACTGGACACTGACGAGGACCACGCGTACTTCAAGAGGCCTTACAGCTTTCCTCCTAAAGAATTGGTTAGTGTGAATGAAGTTTATTGCATACAAACATACTATCCACCATTCACAGCTGTACACATAGTCATGCTTATGTGTGTATCCATTTAGGAAAGTGATGTTACCATGGACAAAGATGTCAGAAGCCTGGATAGTGAATCTTTGCCTCATTGGATGTTTCCAGTTGCAGGGCTTTGTGTTTAGAAAACAGACGGAAACAAACTGAAGTTGCTATAGATGTGGTCATTTGCTGCCATTGTAAGGGCAGGCCTGTAATCTCGCCCGGCAGGAAACCAGAACAAATGTGGTTGTGTAGCCCCTCCAATGGTGACATTAGTGTAAATCATCTACATTTTACTATAACAGGTAAACGTGTGGCTTTAATCACTTCATGACACAGGCAACAGTCCACGCCATTGCAGCTGTAAAGTAAAGACTAATTCACAGAGTGTATG
The DNA here is from genome assembly GCF_963989245.1 of Nansenia antarctica. Lineage (NCBI taxonomy): Eukaryota > Metazoa > Chordata > Actinopteri > Argentiniformes > Microstomatidae > Nansenia > Nansenia antarctica. The sequence continues at coordinate 41,599,976 of NC_137679.1, read as the reverse complement.
AAGATTCCAGTAAGGGTTTTGTGAAGGAGCCCTAGTGCTGTTGACTCATCAGAAATAGAATGTTTTATTTAGCTCATCAGTGGGCACTCAGCACCATGGACACCTCCAGCCCAGCACCTTGCACCACGGTTCCTGCCCTGCTCCATGGATTACAACGATGATCGCCTGACCCTTGCCTGACTCCACCAAGTCCTTTGCCTGACCACTCAAACCTGTAAAAAAAAATAAAGTCCCACACCTGGGGTCATTGACATTCTTTTATTTATATACAGTTAGGTCTGGAAGTATTTGGACAGTGACACAATTTCCATAATTTGGGCTCTGTATGCCACCACAAATCAACTCAGACCTTTTACCTGCTTAATTGATAAAGAAATAATGAAGGAATAAATAGCCCACACTGGCCCATGAAACAGCTTTTGAGTCAATTGTCTAATTACTTTTGGTTATTATATATAAAAGAGCTATAATTCATAAACCCTTCCTTCAATTTGGATGTGAATACCCTTAACCTAAAGCTGAGAGTCTGCACTTTAAGCCCAGTAAATTCTGTTGGAAATCTCATATAAGATACGTTAGATCCAAAGTATCAAGGAGTATTGCAGTATTGTGCAGGGCAAAACATATTCTGGAACAGAGGATGTTGTATACTCTATATTGTTGTCTTGTCTTACCCTATTTGAGTTACTGTGTGGAGATATGGGGAAATGAATATAAAAGCACTTTAAACCCATTGATTACACTACAGAAAAAAGCTATGAGGATTGTACATAAGGTCGGATATCGTGATCACACTAATAACTTGTTCCTAATGTCAAATGCCTTAAAGCTCATGGACTTATTCAAATTTAAAGTGGCACAGTTCATGTATAAAGCAAAGACTCAAGAACTCCCACGTAACATTAACAAATGATTTATAGAGAGGGATAAGGGGAGAGGTCATTTGAGAGGTAACCACAACTTTAACAAGGGTTATGCTCGCACCCATCTCAGGAGCAGGTGCATATCATTCTACGGAGTTACCATATGGAATGGGCTAGAGGAAAATATGAATGAATGAATGAATGAATAGACTTTATTGTCATTGCTACAGTACAGGTACCAAACAACGAAATTTAGGAGTAGGATTTAGGAATATGAAGGAAAGCAGAAATATTGCTCTATTTAAAAGAAGGTTTAAATTATTTTTAATGAAAAAGTATTAGAACGGATGATACTGTAGTGCCGGAGGAAAAAGGAAAGACGTAGGCAACGTAATGATAACTGTTTAATCAAAATAACAACTTGTACACTCCGTACAGGACCAGGAAATCGATCACCAAAACTCTTGTATCTAAACAGGAAGTTGCAACGTTAATAATCCTCCCCTCTGCCCCTAGTGCCAGAACTGGTTCCCTCCCACTACACAACCAACAGTAAGAGGAGAACATGAACCCATAATGTAGTCACTACACCAGCCCCCCCAGTGTTCACCTCAATATTGGAAATCCTCACGGCGAGGAGGGCGTATGGCCCGGCCCCTACGATCGTAGGTAAAGTCAGGAGGTGCGGGAGGAGGTGTGACAACCGGGGGCTCGCGAGCTGCGGGGGGTTGTCGGGGTCGGAGGGGGGAATGGCCAGGGCGCTGCAGGGGAGGTAGGACTGGAGGCCGGCCTCTGCGCGGTGGCAGGGCCAAGTCCAGGGGCAGTTCAAGGTCCAAGTGGGCCGGTTTGAGGCGATCAACGGACACACACTCAGGCCTACCCCCCATGTCAACCATGAAGTTCTTGGCTCCGGCCTCGATGACACGGAAAGGCCCGTCATAAGGAGGACGTAGTGGAGTCCTGTGGCCATCATGACGAATGAAAACGAACCTCGCCGAGTGCAGCTCCGGGGGCACCCTCGAAGTAGGGACACCATGCTGCGTAGTCGGGACCGGGACGAAGGTCCTGGCGCTGTCCAGCAGGGAGGCGCGCTGAGCGGCGGCGGACCAGGGCTCCGTTGACTTGGGAATGAAGTCACCGGGGACCCGCAGCGGCTGTCCAAACACCAGCTCAGCGGACGACGACTGGAGGTCCTCCTTAGGCGCTGTCCTGAGCCCCAGCATGACCCACGGCAGCTTGTCAAGCCAGTTGCTGTCCGTGAGGCTGGCTCGAAGGGCGGCCTTCATGGATCGATGGAAACGCTCACAGAGCCCGTTCGCCTGCGGGTGATAGGCGGTTGTGCGGTGGAGCTTGACCCCCAGATTCTCCGCCACCGCTGCCCACAGCTCTGAAGTAAACTGTGAGCCACGGTCAGAGGAGAGATCAGCAGGGGTGCCGTAGCGGGAGACCCACACCGCGATGAACGCCCGGGCCAGGTCGGGGGCTGTCGTTGAGGAGAGCGGAACTGCCTCCGGCCAGCGAGTCGTCCTGTCCACCATGGTAAAGAGATAGGTGTATCCGTGCGAGGGGGGCAGCGGCCCTACCAGGTCCACGTTTACATGATCGAACCTCCGCTCAGGCACAGAGAACTGCTCCAGGGGGGCCTTGACGTGTCGATGCACCTTGGCGCGCTGGCAGGCGATGCACGTGTCTACCCAGGCCCTCACATCCCTCTTGAGCCCATGCCAGACGAATTTCTCTGACACCAGCCGCGAGGACGGTTTCCTACCAGGGTGAGACAAGCCGTGTATCGCCTCGAAGGCGGGGCGCCTCCAGTTGGCGGGGACCACCGGTCGTGGCTGACCCATGGAGACGTCGCACAGGAGCGTGGCCCCTGCGTCACCGAAAACCACCTCTTCTAGGCGCAGTCCTGTGTCCGACAACTTGAGAGCCTGGACGGCGGGGTCGGCGGCCTGGTCTGCAGCCATGCGCGCGTAGTCCAAACCCAGTTGGACCGCACCAACCACCGCCCTGGAGAGACAATCCGCGACCTGGTTGGACTTCCCAGCAACGTGCTGGATGTCTGTGGTGAACTCGGATATGTAGGCGAGCTGGCGCTGTTGGCGGTCGGACCACGGCTCCGCCACCTTGGACATGGCGTGCGTGAGTGGCTTGTGGTCCACGTAGGCCGTAAACTCGCGGCCCTCCAGTAAAAAACGGAAGTGTCTGACAGCAAGCCACAGCCCGAGGAGCTCCCTGTCGAATGTGCTGTACCTTTGCTCTCTGGGAGACAGCTGGCGGCTGAAGAATGCAAGAGGCTGCCAGGCGTCCCCAACCCACTGTTCGTACACCGCTCCCACAGCAAAGTCAGAGGCGTCCGTGGTGAGAGCAGTGGGTGCCGAGGGCGAGGGGTGGGCCAACATGGCAGCGCGGGCCAGGGCCGCCTTGGTGTCCTGAAAGGCTTTGACACGCTCCGCCGTCCAGTCCACCGGCTGCTTCAGAGTCTTGCCCTTCTGGGCATCGTACAGAGGCCGCAGGATGTGAGCGATGTGGTGGAGGAAGCGATAGTAGAAGGTTACCATCCCGATGAACCCCTTGAGCTCGCTGATTGTGCTGGGGCGCGGGAAAGCAGCGACAGCTTCCACCTTCGAGGGGAGGGGGGTCACCCCCTCTGCGGAGACCCGGTGCCCGAGAAAGTCGATGGTGTTCCGTCCGAACTCACACTTCGCCGGATTGACAATCAGCCCATGTTGGCTGAGCCGTGTGAAAAGGGCCCGGAGGTGGGACAGGTGCTCCTCCTCCGTGGTGCTTGCGACGAGGATGTCATCCAAGTAGACGAAGAGGAATGGTAGGTCCCGGAGCACCGAGTGCATGAGGCGTTGGAAGGTCTGCGCCGCGTTCTTCAGGCCGAACGGCATCCGCAGAAACTCGAAGAGTCCAAATGGCGTGATTACGGCCGTCTTAGGGACATCCTCGGGGTGCACCGGCACCTGATGGTACCCCCGTACCAGGTCCACTTTGGAGAAGAAGCGTTTGCCTGCCAGGTCCGCTGAAAAGTCCTGGACATGTGGGACCGGGTAGCGGTCAGGCTTGGACGCGTCGTTGAGGCGGCGGTAGTCCCCACATGGGCGCCACCCGCCGTCTGACTTAGGGACGATGTGCAGGGGAGACGCCCAGGGGCTGCTCGAGCGCCGAACGATGCCCACCTGCTCCATATGCGCAAACTCCGCCCTGGCGATGGCCAGCTTCTCCGGGTTGAGGCGCCTGGCCCTGGCGTGGAGGGGAGGCCCCTCGGTCTCGATGTGGTGCTCCACTCCGTGTTTCACCGTGGGCGCGGAGAAGGTGGGCTTGGTAAGGTCGGGGAATTCGGCGAGCAGCCGAAGGTACTGGTCACTTTCGGCGAGCGTATTGGACCACCCGCTGTAGACCGCCTCCCCCTGCGTACAGGCGAAGGAAGCGAAAGTCTGTGAGTTGACCAGGCGCCTGTTCCCCACGTCCACCAACAGGTTGTGGGCGCACAGAAAATCCGCACCAAGGAGGGGAAATGTGACAGCCGCTATGACAAAATCCCACGAAAAGCATTGTCCTCCGAAGCACACGTCCACCGCCCTAGTGCCATAAGAGCAGATAGGTGTGCCGTCCGCGCCTGCCAACTGCGGACCACGCTCCTCCTTCGCCACATCCGATCTCTCTGCCGGAATGATGCTCCACTGGGCACCTGTGTCACAAAGAAAACTGCGACCAGAGGCGGTGTCTTGTATGAAGAGCAGCCTGTTGGTGACGCCAGCGCTCAGGGCCACTACTGAGTGCCGGCCCCGCCGTTTCCCGTCGGTCCGAAGGTGCAGGGTGAGCGGCACCGTTTGGCCTTGGCGCCAAAAGTGGCGTGGTAGAAACAATGGCCCGCAGCGTTACCCTGCTGGCCAGAAGGTCTGGCGCCATCCTTCGCTCTCCTGCGACGGTCGGGTGGCGGGGCGGCCGCGGGAGCGAGCAGGTCGGGGGACCGTTGAGGCATGGCCAAGACGAACCGGTCCGCCTCCCTGGCCAGGGCGCGGGGCTCCATGATGTCGGTGTTGGCCAGCGCCATCCTAACTTGAGCTGGCAATGTGCGCATGAACAGCTCTGTGAAGAGGATCATGGGGTCTTCTGTACCGAGCAGGTTTAGCATCCTCTCCATGCGCGCAGAAGGCCTCTCGTCACCCAAGTCCGACATGGCAAATAGGCGACGCACCCTCTCCGCAGTGGACAGTTCAAATGTCTCTAGAAGCAGGGCCTTGAGGCGCTCATATTTGTTCGTCGTCGGGGGAGCAGACAAAAAACCTACCACTCGAGCTGCGGTGGAGCTGCCCAACATTGCCACAGCATGGTTGTACCGGTCGTCGTCGTCATCGATGTCACTTTTGTTAAAATGTGCCTCTACAATAGCAAACCATGCAGCAGGCGTTGAGTCCCAGAACTGTGGTAGCTTGAGAGTGGGAGTGTGCGCACCACGCGTTACCCTGACAGGGGATGGTGATGGCTGCCGCTGGTTTGAACGTCTTCCTCGCCCGGACATTTTGCAGGATCGTAATGTTCGCTCGCTGGTTTTTGTACACAATCACGTTAACAAAAATCCACGTCGGGGTCACCAGTGTAGTGCCGGAGGAAAAAGGAAAGACGTAGGCAACGTAATGATAACTGTTTAATCAAAATAACAACTTGTACACTCCGTACAGGACCAGGAAATCGATCACCAAAACTCTTGTATCTAAACAGGAAGTTGCAACGTTAATAATCCTCCCCTCTGCCCCTAGTGCCAGAACTGGTTCCCTCCCACTACACAACCAACAGTAAGAGGAGAACATGAACCCATAATGTAGTCACTACAATACTGAAATATATGTATTAATTAATTGGATTATATAATGTAAGCATAATTGTTAAGTATAAACAGGGGTAGGACAGGCTTCTTCCTACTCCTTTTCGAACAATTGATAGGACTGTACTGTATATTGTAGCGAACGGAGACTGGTAGTGTAACTCGCCCCATGCGGGAAATGGAATCGAACCCCGTTCTCCCGCATAACCGACGGCCGCGCTAACCATTAGGGGCCTCATACAGGATCGTTACAATATTATTATTATTTTTTTTTTTTTTTTTTTTAAATCATGTTCGAAATAAAGATTCATTCATTCATTCATATGCATTATATGACTAACTTGTGTATGACTGTAACTAAGATGTTTTGGTAAACAGCTAAAATAACACAAATTCTGTCTGTGACCAAATATATATGGGCCTAACTGTAGAATCCATTGCTGGATCATGTTCATTTGGTTTCCACCGTAGTAAGGCGATGACCTACCCTATGCAAATATACAGGCGCGGTATGATGACGCGCTCCAACCACTCCAACCAAATATGGTCCATCAAGTTTCCGGGTGATAGGCGTGATGTCCGCAGCTGGATATACTTGCCGGAAGGACCCGGTGATGACGTCATCAAAAGACGACACCGTGTTGATAACAACTTTCATTCTCCTCTGATGTGAGTCCGTCGAGGTCGCCAGCTTGGGGGAAATCTAGTTTATTTCTGGAGTCATAATTTAATATAATCTATGTGATTTCTGGATGATAAAGGTAACGTCTCTATGACCATATAAGGACAGCAGACTTCCGACAGGGCCGTTTGGAGCAGCGCCGGTAACTCCACATTGGTGAAAACGCAGAAATGTAAGTAACACGTGTTCGTAGCAGCAAGTCTGCATCGCATTGTTCATTGTTCGTAATGGTGATACATAGATAGATAGATACATAGATAGATACATAGATAGATAGATACATAGATAGATGGTGTAATGGTGGTTGTTTGTGGAGGAAAGTTTAAATGAGGTCAACATACTAATCACAAGAGATGTTGTATCTGTTTGATAGTTTCTACCGGAATACACCACGGATCAAACATGTTCTGATGAGTGTTTAGATTTCATATCAACATTCCGCCAGAAAGCCCATCAACAAACACGTTTTCCTCTGTCCTTTGTGCAACTCGTGTGAGGCCTTGGATTGCAAAGTCAAAACACGAAACTCTGAGCTCACTACCTTCTCCAGTTGAACATAAACTAATCTATTTCAATGCTGCCATTGTTTGCGAAGTTACAAGATCCGGACATCCCGCCACTTTGTTCAAAGGATGTGAAGTTGTCATGTCTTTGCTCCTGGAGACGTTGTAGTTGATCCCAAAGTGTGTTCAGACCCAGGCAGCGAGACCAGCAGGACAACACAGTGTTTCCTCTATATGCATATATAAGTTATAATGTAGCATAGGCTATGGAGACGTTGTAGTTGATCCCAAAGTGTGTTCAGACCCAGGCAGCGAGACCAGCAGGACAACACATCTACATCTCAGGGCTCTACGCTAACCTTTTTCACTAGGAGCACATGTGCTCCTAAATGAAAAATGTTAGGGGCACACAAAGAAATTTAGGAGCACAGTGAAAAATGTAATTTTAACACATTTTTATTAGTGATTTTGCAATTTTTGCACCAAAATCACACATTGGCCCATGCCTACAGCCCTACTAGACGCAGAGTTGATGGCATTGTATTATGGTAACTAGCTGTGTCAAGTTCTCCTGGTTAGCAGCATGTTCATTCATTCATCCATGTCATGCCTGTCAGCTAGCAGCCCAGCCAGGCTTTAGGGCTAGGTCTGTCAGCTAGCAGCCCAGCCAGGCCATGCAGAGGTCTGTCTCCATGCTGCCCACCTCCCTGCTGCTGGGTCAGGCTACATCAGTCACACACGGTGGCCAGACAACTCCACATCTAGGGGTATTAAACTACCCCACATCCAGATGACCAGTCCCCAGCCCCATGCTGCCCGGGGTGGTGACATGTGGAGGTGGCCAGCCCAGCACGGTGCCTCTGCGGCGGCTAGCTGTTAGCACACCACCATCTCCGGGGGTCCCACCTCTCTGCCACACTCAAGTACAACATGTTGCATTTTCATGCCATTAAGCAACTTGCTTCCTAGGGTTTCCTAGGATTAGAGATGCATTTGGACTTCTGGAGTACCTCCACTACTTTCAATGGGTTCTGAAGGTCTGAGAGCTTTCTACTTTCTACCCTGGGTAGTTAACCCTGGTTGTAACCTTGGGTTCAAATCTGGAGTGTGTGGGACCAAATCTGTAGATGTGGTGAGCTAATGAAGCTAATGAAGCTTGAGATGAGAAAAGGGCGCTTGTCTCTTTAAGGCCCAGGAGGGAGTTAGCGATGTTAGCTTAGCGCCAGTTTAACAGAAGTAACTTCACTTTTAACATGACTTCCCGTGGTCGTAGCGGGCTGGCTGACGGCTTAAAATGTGGCCACACGGTTCGCGCAGATTTATTTTTTGAATTAAAAAAAAATCTGTACTCGCACGTGTGCTCGTGAATTTATTTCTCTAGTCGCACAGATGTATTTTTAGTCGCAAATGCGAGTGAAATGGTCGCACTGTAGAGCCCTGCATCTTAACTATCATTCTATCTACTGGATACTACTTTGTTTCCCATCATAGTTAGCTAGATTACTGTAGTATAGTTTACTTAAACACACACATGCATGGACTGTATTACTTAGGGTTAGGCTTTTTGGCTATGAAAGAATGTCTGCTGACAAAGGGGTGTTTTATGACATCCTTGTTTTATGACATGTGTTTTAACACATCCCTTTGTCTCAGAGACATAGGTTTTTGCCTCAGGAAGTGGATGTCCTTATATGGGCATTTTAGGATGACTACCTGTGAATCTGCCCTGACCTTTAACCTGGAACAACATTAGGCCAGAGTGACATCATATGTGAGTGCCCCTCTTTCACACCCAGGTCACCAACTACAGTGGCTGTGTTAGGAATAGCGTACTAGCATACTACTCATACTAGATATGACGTAGATTTTGAGTATGTAGTACGTTCACACTGTACAGTATGCGAGATTTGAGTATGCGAGAAATTTAGTAGGCGAGCAGTTACTTCCGTGAAAATTGAAGTCAGTTACGATGGACACTAGCTCGGGTCCTATTTCCCAAAATGCATTTCGCGTCCAGGGTTGCAGAGTTGCGTCCAGGGTTGCCTGATGGGGCGGGTTACCGCCGAATGGGCTACTTGATTTTGAGGTTATAGAAAGTTTAGGCTGTAAATTGTCAATCCCATCTGGCAACCCTGTGCGCTTTCAGCCTCGTCAAACTGCGTCATGCAAACTTGTCATACAGCTTTTGTTTACATTGTCCGATAGCCTGGGAACCGAAAGCTTGCAATAAACATCGTTTTTTGCACAGATTTGAGTGTGCAGTTGCTGCTTTCTTGGACTCTATTTGATACTCTTCAGCTGCAGCACCCCAGCTAAGTCTGATCACGGATGAGCGGTGGTATTTTCACTATACTGGGAATTAACATGGTGAAATGCGTTCTTAGTAGGGTTGGGTACCGAAAACCGGTACCGGTATGGTACCGGTTACTTTACATTCGGTACCTACCGAACCGAATTACAAGAGAGATTTCGGTTCCTCGTTTCGGTTCCTCTGTCGCCCCCTGGTGTCCGAAACGGACGTTACATGCAACCGCACGTGACATCGCCTGTTAAAGTTCCACTCAGTGCATGTAATCCGAGACTGAATCGCTCTCAACAAGTGCGAGGCGACGCGCTTGCAAAACAGTTTTGTGATTGGTCTGAATTTAGCGGGAAATTTGGATTTCAGGAAATCCCTCTCCTTTGCGTCTCTCCATCACTTTAACAACGACATTGGCAGGGGAAAAGAATTGGAGTCGAATTTTTATTGACAACGGATTTACATGCTGGAAAAACATGCAGCTAAAATTCAGGGAACATTTTGACAATAAGAGACACAAGGAAGCTGTGGTCGCGTGGTAGGGATGGACGGTTTCCAATTATTGAAACCGAAAAACCGTCAGAGAGTAAAACCGCGGTTTTCCGGTTAACCGAAAAATACAGTAAAAAAAAAATATGTAAAAAAAAACATATGTAAAAAAAAAAAAAAGAAGGGAGCGCCAATTTCAAATAATTGAGCCCTACTGCTACAATACACTCATGTCGAACACCATTAAAACACCGTAAGCACAGTCGCAACACATTTAGGCTACTTAGTTTCACAAATATAAGTGGAAAGGCAGACTTTTGTAAGCTACACCATACATGAAAACACATGAACACTTAACACACCAGCTCCGCTGATCCAGGGTGCACGCCTGCACGGAAGATCATCTCTTGGAACAGCGTCTTCATTGAATGAACTGCTTTCTCAATATCTTGGTTCTTAGACAAAGTTTCAGCTGCTGCTCAATGTATTTAAATATTTGAATACTGCTCAATAATCACTGAAATATTAGACTTAGAATTATGCAGTGAACATACTTAAAGCTTTTCATAAAAACCACATGCAGCGAGACTGACTCGTCCTGAACTGTCGTAAGTCAATCAACAAAGAATGCCCCATCAAAATAAAAGTGCCCATGGTAGAGCTGTCAAAATAGAGCTTTCAAAATAAATGTACTAATACAGATAGAGATAAATACAGAACTACCTTTGCGTCACTAAGTGACCGCGTATCTTCTGAGACATGCGTTCTGTCATCACTTTCAGTAGCGCCTTCACACACAGTGGCGCTGTGCACAAACACTCTTGATCCGTATAGCTCTTGTTTTATTATATTGTGGTTTAGTAAATACTGAACTTGGAGTTACATTCAATGCATGATTTGTGCTATAGAACATAAATAAAGTTTGATTGATTGATTGATATCAAATCAAATCACATTTTATTTCTATAGCGCATTTCTCACAAAAGTGACCCAATGCGCTTTACAGAGAGCAGCGAAAATGATCTTATTAAATGTAAGCGAGTAATTGTAAAAAAACTTTCCTATCTACCAATAACTGAAGGCAACTATCTTTCCCATAGAGTGATTCGTTACCCTTAAATATAATCCCAATTAGATATTAATCCTCAGTTATTCTTCACAACTGACCAAACCTCTCACTCATTGCGCGGCAGATTCAGACTGTATCATTGTTATTTTCACACACGACAAACATGTGACATGTTCCAGTTTTATTCTTATTCTATTTTATTCTTCTAAAAAAAAAAAAAAAAAAAACGGTTTCAGACGGTTTTGATAAAAAACCGTTTCTATTTTTATAAACCCCGGTTTTCGGTTTAACCGAAAAACCGTCCATCCCTATCGCGTGGTCTAACTATAGTACAGGGCAATATGCGCGGGGCAAAAATAATCTAAAATCATCATGAACAGAACGGCGGAGGTACGGGTAAGCAGGGCTCATGTTCTGTCATCAAAGGTAAAAGTTGGTTTCCTTTAACTCAGCTGATGCATTACCTTGCTGTTGATTGTTTACCGAATGCTCCATCTGACTGTCACACTGTGATTTTACAGTTAATGAGTAACGTTAGCCCGTTTTGTGCGTGTACTCTCATGAAGGCCTACTTCATATTGATAAGCTGATAATCTTTCAGTGTGTGTGTGTGTGTACGTATGTGACTCAGTGTTTCCTCCAGGAATTTTTACAATGGTGGCGGGTGGCCGTGACCGCGCGCGCAGCGCGCACGATTTTTTTCGCGTGCACGCGCGCTCAAAACAACGTTTTTTTTCTTTTTTCTAATCACAGCCAAAACTAGAGGATGGCCCAAAAAAATAAATAATGAATATACAGAATATAAACTTGTGACTGACACATACACACACAAAGATCATCAGGTATAATATAATACGAAGTAGGCCTACATGAGCACAAAAGCGGCTAACGTTACTGATTAACTGTTTACTGTAGTGCAGAGAGATGGTAGTCGTAGGCGGCGTATCAAATGACAAAGCTAAACGTTTAATGAAGGACATGAACGATTGTCAACAACACACTCAAGCAGTAAATAGAACAGTCTAAACAACTTGGGTACTACGGACGGAACAATAGTCTCAACCTATAGTTCCGTGCGTGAATTATGTCAACCCACCACATTACAGAAGTAAAATCACAGTCAGATGGAGCATTCGGTAAACAGCTGAGTATCAGCTGAGTTAAAGAAAACAAACTCTTACCTTTGATGAGACCCACATGAGCCCTGTTTTCCCGTACTTCTCCCGTGTGTCTCTTATTGTCCAAATGTTCCCTGAATTTTAGCTGCATGTTTTTCCAGCATGTAATTCCGTTGTCAATAAAAAAATCGTCTCCCCTTCTTTTCCCCTTGACAATACTGTGTCGTTGCTAAAGTGACGGCACATAAGAATCGTTTTTTGACTTGCTAATGTCTGCTAACGTAGCACTTGAAACTGGCGCCGTTCTCTGGACTGCAGCTGCTCCCGCGTTAGCATTAGCATCCATCTTTTCTTCTCCCTTCTCACCGTCACGAGCTCAAATGACACTTGTCGGCCGATCTAACTCTTAACACTCACTTACAGGACTTCTGACACCATGTCGTGTTATTCTATTAAACATACACGTGAGTCCTTCTGTATTTCAATGTAAGTGTCTTTATTTTAACTCGCTCTGTAAGCTCTACAATACCGGTCTCTTGTTGTCTCGTCGTAACCTGCCCACCTGACCTGGGGGGTATTCCATCAACGTCGCTAAAGGAAAATCCTGGCTTATTTTTGATAACTCTCGCGAGACCTATCAGAATATGCCTGGATATTTGTAAGAACTCTCGCGAGATTTATCAGACTAAACCTGGATTTTCCCTTTAGCGATGTTGATGGAATACCCCCCGGATGTCACTACGGTGGCCTGTACACAATAACAATAATACCACAGTTCACATTTAGACCAATCAGGAGCCCTTGTGTCACGTCGTCAACTGAATGTCATTAATCTGATTTTGGATCAGCGGTTAGAGAGAGATGGGCGTGGATTTAGGTGCACTTTTAGTCAACATCCATTATAGCGCTGATCTAGGATCAGATATATTTTAATCAGCTAAAATAAAATAAAAATTAAAATTTTTTTTTTTTGAGATTTTTGTTATTTTTTGTTTTTGTGGACTGAATCAATTCGTGGCGGAGGAAATTCCATCGTGGCGGCCCGCCACCAATAAATGCATGTAGAGGAAACACTGGTGACTGTCAGTCACAAGTTTATATTCTACGGACGTTGTTCAGTGCTGTATGCGCGTTCCCGGTTCTGTGTGTACTCTTGTATACTTCATATTCAATGAGCTGATTATCTTTCACTGTGTGTGTGTGTGTGTGTGTCTTGGGCGTATCTGTCAGTCACATGTAGGCTATATTATACGGTAACCTATGTTCAGTGCTGTAGTTCCCCATCTTCTGCTGCAGCTGTAGCATCAGGAAATGTTGGTATTTGATCACCTTATATAAAACATCGCTGCTCAGCATTAATGGCGTGCACTCGGAAAATCGCGTCAGTGACCACCCCGCAACTGATGTGAAAAATCCCGGAGGAAACACTTACTGTATATATTTATTTATTTTTATCAAAAGTACCGATTTAAGTACCGTTTCGGTACCGGTACCGTTTTTAAAGTATCGATTTGGCACCGGTATCGAATAAAACCAAACGGTACCCAACCCTAATTCTTAGACCAGGCTAGTCGCCATGATTACAAATATGCCACTTGAAATGCATGAAATCCAAGTTTATTTGTGTCTTACACACATGTTCACCTAGTATTTGACTGCTTGTAGCCCAATCACGAATTATCCCAGTATTGTAGCTTCAGACAGACAAGTTGGTTGTAGTGCTTGCCCACGATATGTTATTGCTCATATATTTATTTTAATCATGTTATTTTACCAACTGTTAAGACAACACAACAATATAGCAAGCTAGTTACTTGAGCTAGCTAAAGATATTGGCCCCCCAAATCATTTTACAACGTGTTGTAATTATGTTACGATATTTCTGTCGAGTGAGTGAAGGTAAGCAACGTAGGGTGCGTTCGTACAATCGCTCTGAGAGCGCCGGAGCGCACACTGGGTGCAACGTCATAAAGGGACCAGGTAATTTGATTGGACAAGAGGCATTCCATGAGTGCTGATCATATTTCCAGGGCGAATTTACGAACGCAGCTAGCGAACAGAAGACGCAAAAAATCGTCAGATCAGATATATAAACGGGTTATTTTGGTAAACTGGACACATTTTGGGAATATATGTGGTTACTTTCTCGCCTGAAAACATATTAAAACTTCATAAAATGACATGTTAACACTTGTAAAGCCAAAATTACATATTTTAGCTAATGGAGTTTTAAAATGGAGGTTTAAATTCGAGTATGCTAGTATGCAGTATGCTAGTATACCATTCCGAACACAGCCAGTGATTGTGATAGGTCACTGTTTGAAACTGTATTTACATATTGTAGGCTGATAATTGTAGTCTCTGCCCTTCTCTCTTGATCATCCCAGCACCACCAGCAGCCAGCTCTCACATATTTTGTAAACCTGTACTTTGTTTAAATAAATAGTCTCAAAACTCAAAAGTATATTCTTGATTAATATCCAACAAGTAACTTAAGAAGACACAACATTACTTACTTAGCTAGCTTACTTTACTTATCAAATGTACACATGAGGCAAGATACAATGATAGAATGGTAAATAATAATAACGTTGTGTCCGTGTGTATGCATTTATCATTATAGTCCATAAAGCATCTAGTGGCACTTCGCTGTAATGAAAGCTGTAATGAAAATAGAAGACAGTTCATTTAAAATGATTGGCCACTGTTACCAACACACCATTATTACGAAATACTACTATTTTGATGAAATAGAATACAATGACAATGACATAAGTGCTGGTGACTCACATCAAGGTCTCATCTCTCAGAACCTCTCGCCTTCATCATTGTGCAACACAAGTTTCAGGTCAGAGGTGTGGACACTCCTATAGTGTAGGCTTGCATGCTTTCCATAGACTCTCATGAACATAGAGTACTGTATGTGTTGAAGTCATCCTGTACTGTAAGAAGTAGGCTAGTGAAATCATTTTAATCCACAGTATTATTCTACAGCAAATCTAAAAATCAATGAATTAATCCTAATCATTATTTTTGATTCCCTACAACATTACCGTTTATAACAAAAGCACTTGCCTTTTCTATAATTTATTATATCTCTAACAAAGCTAGCTAGCTAACATGCTAACACTTGTTTGGCTACCGTAGTAAACACACACCATAACTTTTGTACGTTCGTACACAACAAACAAAACCGCTAAGTCAGCTAACAAAAACAAACAAACAAACAAGCTTCTAACAAAGCTAGCTATCTAGCTAACACTGATGTGGCTAATACTAGGGCTGGGCAAACGATCAACATTTCTTTTTGGATAATCGCAAGAATTAACGATCAATTATCGATTAATCGATAAGCTTTTTTTTTCATTTCCCCATTCCTTGGGGAAAAAACTTTATTTGTGTTGCTATTGCACACATTCATTCATTCACATTCAAACTAGACACTACAGTCAGATAACAATCCTCTTAAACAAGGCAGTGAGTAGCTTAAATTGTTTAACTTAAAAACACATTTTACGTTATAAATAAAAATATAGAAAATAAGTAACTCACCATAGGAGCAGTAAAAAAACAGTTACTCACAAATAGGAGGATGACTGAAAATGTTAGTGTCCTTAAGAGCGCCCAGCTTAACTTACCGTATTTTCCGCACTATAAGGCGCACAGGATTATAAAGCGCACCTTCAATGAATGGCCTATTCTAGAATTTTTTTCATACACAAGGCGCACCGGATTATAAGGCGCATAGAATAGATACTGCAGTCAAACGTTTGACTGGGGTTGCGTTACGCCCAAGCTCCACCTACTGCGTTGCGTCACCTCTCCATCGGTGTTGTGTCAACTTCCCGTTGTCCAAGCTCCACCTGAGCGTTGTCACCATCAACGTTCTACCTGCTCCACTGTCAAAAATATATATTTTTCCACCTCAAGTATCAGCCGTTCGTCATCCATTTTTGCAACAAGCGTCAAGGACCTGCGGTGATTCACAGCTGACTCGCGTGAATAGCAATTCGCAATAGCTGCAACCACGAGATATAGAGTAGTTAGCTACAAGCATTTTCAATCTGCTATTATCTCTATTAGTGGATTAACCGCTGTGGTGATTTAACAGCTGATAAAAATACATCAAGTAGACTACAAACAGAGCAAAACAACACCAGAAAACAACCAATAGGCTATACAATTATAACCAACAACCAATATGTGACAGCTCCTGGTGAAATGTGCGACGTACTTTTTCAGTTTTTACACATGCTTAAACTACAGATTGTAAGCTTTCAAATGATGTGTCATACATTCAAATCAGAGAAAGATTGAACACGACAGGCGTATTTGAATGTTGGTTCATCTCAAACACTGAATGGGAGAAAAGTGAATCTGACCAAACCACAGGGCTCGACAGTGCGACTGTTTTGGTCGCATTTGCGAGTGAATATATTTCTGTGCGACTTGGAAATACATTCAATCGCACCAGTGCGACTAAAAGACAGCTGAACTACTGTCATGCGCAGTCAAACTTATGTGTAAAAGCGATGAGGGAATGAAAACAGTGAACAGAAACGCGTGTCGCAGAAATGCTTCACGCGAGTCCTATATGCGCTTAAAATGCGCATAATGGGTATATGGGATACAGCTCTCATAGTTCGTAGCGCTGTGTTTTGTTAGCCGCTAGCTGCTAGCAGCGTCTGCTTCCGGTTTCATTACAAAGAGGTTAATCCTATATGTGCCTGACGTCTAACAACATTCAAATGACTCTTCATCTTTTTTCGGATTTCAATGTATGACACATCATTTGAAAGCTTATGATCCGTAGTTCCAATCCACAACACGTCACATTTGAAAGTGTTTTTGTCATTTTGTACATTTGAAAGTGTTTTGTTTATATATATTTATATTATACAATTTACCAGTCATATTCTGGAATGTGTCTAAATGTTAAAGTTCCATAAGTATAAGCAAAATAAAGTAAGTTTGTAAATAAATAGTAGCATTTAAAAAAAAAAAAAAACGAACCGTGAACCGTGACCCAAAAAACGAGGTTCATACCGAACCGTGGGCCAACTGAAATTAATATTCTTACTTCCCCTTTACATTGTGTGAGTCTCCATTTTTATTACGGCCAAGAGCCGGTTATGATCATTTTGATATGTTATGATTATGATAATTTGTTGTCGTTGTTGACGAAAATTGCACAACTTTCATTGTGCTACTGAAATTCTTGGTGTGCTACTAAATTTGTCAACATGGTAGCACAGTGCTACCTGGGGAAAAGGTAAGCGTCAAGCCCTGCCAAACCACAACAAACGCTGCTAGCGGCTAACAGCTAACAAAACACATCGCTACGAAGGTCTAAACTGTATTTTAATAACATGACAACATACTGGGAGAACATCGACATGCTAAAAACACATAACTACACATAACTATATGAACACACAGTTCTTGCTTTTGAACACGAGCTAAAACGAAAGTATGTTTACAAATCAACCCTCCCTTACCGGTAGCCTCCGGCAAACGAGAATAATGAATCCAATACACAAATGATAAGTGTTTAGTGATCGTTAAACTGTTGTTTATTATATCGAGTGGGTACTTTAAAACTTCAAGTTGAAAGCACCAAGAATCTCACTTTGTTCCCTCGGAAACTCTGTTTAGTCTTCTTTACTTGGGGTCTTGTGGTGTGGGACTGTGAGTAAGCACAACACCGGTGTTTACTGATTACCGTAATGCTGCAAGCGGTGTGAGTGTCCGAATTGAACAGTTGGGTGAGTATGGCATCCATTCAGAGCACATGATAGCATAACAATAGCATAGCATTCGCGGAGATTCCAAGATGGCGGCCGTCGTTTACTGATTACCGTAATGCTGCAAGCGGTGCGGCTTTGTAGTTTACCAGTCGTACTGAAACATTTTATTATTATTAAAAAAAAAATATTGGTCATGTAATTGTTACATTTTGATCCATATATAAGGCGCACCGGATTATAAGGCGCACTGTCGTTTTTTTTGGGGGGGGGACTTTTAAGTGCGCCTTATAGTGCGGAAAATACGGTACATTTAAACTCCAGCGAGAGACTGTAGGCGGCAGGCCTACTGGTTCTTGTTCAGAAAGATGATCATGTTAACATGTTCAGGGGTGAGAGACGAACGCAATCTGGTGACATGTGGACAAACTAATTTCCATTATTATTATTTAAAAATATATATATATTAAAAAAAATACAAAAAATAACGATTATCGAGCAAAATATTTTGTGATCGACCAAGATCCTTATCAATCAATTATCGATCGTCGATCATTGATGCCCACCCCTAGCTAATACACACAAACTTGTTTGGTAAGCCTAGTGAACATTCACACAGCTTATGTAGTAGCATGTAACTCACTTACCCCAAAACAAAGCACCTCGACAGACCACAGTCCCGTGAATAGAATGTTGATGGGTCAATGACGTGACGTGTAAATTATGTGTCCGTATGTAATATTTTCTAAAATTAACAATTAATATATATATAAATTAACACTATTTGCTCTCCTTTATTGAATACACAAATAGTTTATGGTGATTTTTTACAAATTCCGGCACTTTCAGCTCTTTAAAGGGTCAAAGTCATTCGGTACAACCGTCCGAACACAAATGCAACCAGCTAATGTGCCATTAAAATTAGGGATGCACGATATTATCGGCACCGATATTTATCAGCCCGATAATGGGAAATTAATGTTATTAAATATTTATTCGTTTTATACAATTTTAGCCGATATAGAGCCGATAATATGAAGCCGGAAATATTTCTGCTTCCGGTTTCCGCGCTCATGATGCTGCGCCTGCGTACAGCCACGCAGTGTATATAGACGAGAGCGAAACATGGCTTCCCCGGTGTGGACATTCTTCAGAGTTTCTGAGGCAGATAGTGCGTTTGCAATTTGCAACACATGTTCGACAAAAGTTCGGAGAGGAGGGCAAAGGTCTACGAGTTACAACACAACTAATCTCATAAGTCACCTTAAGATTCACCATTGCAAGCACGCTGTATGGAAGGAATATCAAGCACTAGTAGCAGAAGGTAGCCTAGCCGCGAAAAAAAAAGCTGCTGTGCCTATTGAACACGCATTTGAAAACTGCAGGAAGTTTACTCGAGACAGCTCAAAGGCTCAAGCAATCAATGAAAAAGCCTTTCTCTGTAGTAGAAGATAAAGGATTTCGCCAGCTAATTTCACATTTAGAGCCCCGGTATACACTCCCAAGCCGCCGCTATTTTGCAGACGTGTGCCTGCCTGCTCTGTATGATACAGTCGCCGAGACTTTCAAAATAAACCTTTTTAATGGCTTCTGTGTGCTTTAGAGTTGCGTAGAATCGATTTTATTTTTATTTAAAAAGTCAGACCGGAAAATGTATTATTGTCGCCAGACCCACTGCGTGGGAATACGACGCGTGCAGATGAGAGACAACATCAAAACTTGCACTTGTTGCTCGTGTGACATTGGTTAATGGACGAGCATTCTAATAAAAATAAATTTACAACGTTAAGCTGCGCCCAAAACCCTGATATGTTGCCATGTGAAATGATAAGACAAGAGGCCACGATATGATAATCGCCGTAGGAGGCGATTCGACTGTAGGCATGTGAAGTTATAATTTCTTCAAACTTGCAGTGGTAGCAACGGTGTGTGTGGTTTAGTAAATATAGCGTGTGTGTAGCTGTACGTGTGTGTGTGTGTGTGTGTGGCCTCCTGTGAGAGGTGTGTGTGTACCTGTGAGAGGTGTGTGTGTGTGTGTGTGGCCTCCTGTGAGAGGTGTGTGTGTACCTGTGAGAGGTGTGTGTGTGTGTGTGTGTGTGCCATATCTCAGTATGTAGGCTATGCAGTGTACGTAAGTGTGTGAGTTTATTCTGTTATTTATGCTATTATATCTAGTATTGTGTTGAGAAGCAATGGAAATGAATCAAGAATTGATAAAGTAGGCTAACTTACATGATCATTGTTCTATATGCAACAGAACAGATCACCCAGCATTGCTAATGAAAAGAATCAATGAATGTGAGTCTAATACCAATACTTGCTCAATAGGTCTTAAAATCTATTAAAGTGTTCTTATAAAGGTCTTAAATGTAACTTGTTGAAACCTGCAGGAACCCGCATAATTAATTTAGGAACAGGTTGCTTACATTAATTATGCGGGTGTTACGGTCAGGGCCATCGCTACTTACACACGCATCATTGTTAGACCACTGTTAATGATGGAGCTAACCATCTACGGACAAAAAAAAGTGTCACCTTTTTGGTCCATCGCCAGTTTGCACCCCTGCGTATGTAAACCATGAAGGCCACGTTTATGATGTCTTTTATACAGCCATATCGACTGACTTGGGTCTGTGTTTGCTTGGTGCCTAATGGATCAAGACTTTTGTCTAAAAAGCAAAATATATGTAGGCTATTATCCAGTCAGTAGGCCTACAGTTATGTATTTATAAAAAGATCGGTATCGGTAGATCTTGAGGGAAAAAATCGGTGATCGGTATCGGCCCCAAAAATCCAGATCGGAGCATCCCTAGTAAACAGAACTGTTATCCAGTTCCTCTCCAGAGATGAAAACAGCCGCTTACTGCCAGGAAGGAAAGACATGGTAACAAAAAAATAAAACAAAACAACAGAGGAGAGTTCTGATCAAGTCACTTACTGAGCTCCATGCTGAATATATTGTCGAGATAGGAGGAAACTTTGCGTTGTCATATAGACAGTTCTTGAGATACCGGCCATTTTATATCACTGAGCCCAAGTCCAGTGATCGCAACACATGTGCATGCTTTGACCATGAGAATTGTACAAATTGTACCAGAAGGATCTGCTTAAAACATCAAGTGTTTCTGAACTTATATCTACAATAGTATGCAACCCTAAAAACAAGGATTGCATGTATCGTCTGTGTCCACACTGTTGCTATAAAGAAGTTGTTTTGGCTGACACAGATGAGAAAATGACTTCTTGGCAACAGTGGAAGAAGGAGGCGACAACTGTGGAAGATAAAACCTTCACTCATTTTGTAAAAGTATTGCAAACTGGATCAGTACAGGGACTTATTGCTCTATTCAATAAAAAAATGTGATGTATAATGTGCTCCATTAAGCATTTTACTACTGTTTGCGCATTTTCTTTCTTTGTCGCAAAAGCTTCTGTCCACTTTGAAAATCTGTCAACAATTACCAATAGATTTTGGCATGTGAGAGAAATCAATTTGCAATTGTTGCCATGGTCCTTCTGGCTTAGGTAAATGTTGTAGTTTAGCAGGGTTAATATTTGGATTACATCTCGCACAAACTAAACATTTATGAATGAAGTGTCTTACTTGTTTTTCAAGACCAATTGTAAAAAACAATTTTGATATGTATTCTGTTACCCCTTTATATCCTATGCGTGTTGGGCCGTGTATGAACGATATTAGTGCTTCATATGCTATCTTTGGTAAGGCTATTCGTTCATCCGTAAATTTCCATAAGCCTATGTCATCCCTGATGCATCCTTTCCTTTCCCATAATGTAATCTCTGATTGATCTGCTTGATCTTGAAAAGATAACAATGCATCAATGGTGAACGGTGGGTCTGTGTGGGACTGCCATGGTCGCGTGTTCCAACCATGGTGCGGGCGATCCATTTAATGCTGCATCTTGGGCATATTTGTCTGCCAAGTTGTTCCCTATAGCCACCTCTGAGTTGTCTCTGGAGTGACCTTTGCACTTAACTATAGCAATTTGTGCTGGAAGCATCAAGGCTTCTAACAGTTCCTTAACTAACGTAGCATGTTGTATTGGCTTTCCTGCAGTAGTGATGAAACCTCTGTTCTCCCAGATTTTGCTGAAGTCATGTGCAACTGAAAATGCGTATTTTGAATCGGTAAACACGGATACATCTTTGTCTTTAGCATATTTACATGCTCTTGTTAGTGCTATCAATTCAGCTGCCTGTGCTGATAAAACTGGTAGTCTGTATGCCTCAATGCAATGACCGTCATCGTCAACTATTGCATATATGCAGCTAAAGTTGTTTTGTCGTCAGGTGTCATTGCACTGCCGTCACAATACAATATCATGTCATTATGTTCAAGTATCGTCTGCTGTAAGTCAGCTCTTACACTGCTCGTTGCATTAATCAATTCCATACAGTCAGGTTCACCATCCTTCTCACTTTGGACTTGTGAATCTCCATGTAGCCTAGTAATGTTTATTCTGTATTCCTCCTCCGCTGCTAGGTTGTGAAAAAAGCCTTTTGTCGCTGTAGCGGTCTTCAGGTTCTTGATTAGCGTAAATGGAAGCTAATCAAACATGATATGGGCACACATATATAAATATATAGGTTTGTTAGTTTTACTGTATATAGGTATAATGTATGTCTATATATTTGTATCTATATTGTTGAAATGACTGAACAAACTGAAATGTATCCTTGACTGTTTGTGCTTCATTTGGTTTCAATACACAGATCCACCTCACAGCTACTGTTTCTGAACCCAAGTCCTCAGAGTTCCTGCTGTGGTTCTTCAGTCCAGAAAAGCACAACGTGGGGTCCAAAGATGGTGTCCGTGAAGCTGGAATACTGCAGTCAAACACTGGAAGTCACCGTGGTTGTGAAAGAGGAGGAAGGAGGAGAGGAAGTGGAGGAGAAAGAAGTGATGGTGAAAGAGGAGGAAGAGATGGTAGATGTGATGGTGAAAGAGGAGGAAGGAGAGGAAGAGGAAGTGAAGAAAGATGTGATGGTGAAAGAGGAGGAGGAGGAAGTAGGAGAGGAGGAAGATAAGAAAGATGTAATGGTGAAAGTAGAGGGAAGAGAATATGAAGTTGGGGAGAAAATTGTGAAAGAAGGAGAAGAAGAGGAAGTGGAGGATGAAGATGTAATGATGAAAGAAGAGCAATTAGAAGATGAATTGGTGGACACAGATGATGAGGATGGTGAAGATGGTGACGACGATGATGAAGATTATGAAGTTGATGAGGATCTTGAGGATGGTGAGTTCATGTTCTGTATTTGGCGAAGGCCAGGCCAGATTAATGAGTAGATCAAAGGGAGCTGGCAGATATTTAGCGGTGTATGCAATCAAACATTTATTTTCATTTTTATTTTTCCCATGATTTCCGCCATAGCAGTTGTTTATTCATTCAAACAAAAGTTGTTACAATTGATCTAACTTCTATGACTGATCATGGAATTACAACTGTTGAGCAAGACAGTGAGTGACAGTTAAACTAGGTACAACGTGAATACTCTTAAACTGAAACGGTAACATTGATTATGTCTCCGTTTGAGAAAATATGCTTCAAATCAATTGTTAATCATAAAACATTGATACGGTATCCATTTGTTGTAATATCTCTGTAACACTCTGAACACTTCATGTTCCCACAGCGTGTGCAGACTCCAGAGATGTGGTGTTACTTCTGGCACTGCTGAGTCTATGGAAGCAGCACTTGTTCTCATGTTGTTTCTAATCCTGTATATGTTCCTATTCTTACAGGAGAGAGCTCCAACCCAGACTCAGACATCGAGCCCAGCTCCACCGCATCAGGAAGCCATAAAAGGCAGAGGACTCACTCTTGTCTTCAGTGTGGGAAGACTTTCAATCAGGCAAGATCCCTAAAGACACATCAGAGAATACACACAGGAGAGAAGCCATATCACTGCTCCCAGTGTGGGAAGAGTTTCTGTTCGGCAGGATCCCTAAAGACACATCAGAGAATACACACAGGAGAGAGGCCAACATATCACTGCTCCCAGTGTGGGAAGAGTTTTACCGCATCAGCATACCTAAAGGTGCATGAGAGAATACACACAGGAGAGAAGCCATATCCCTGCTCCCAGTGTGGGCAGAGTTTTCCCGCATCAGCATCCCTAAAGGTGCATGAGAGAATACACACAGGAGAGAGGCCAACATATCTCTGCTCCCAGTGTGGGAAGAGTTTTACCACGTCAGGAATTCTAAAGGTGCATGAGAGAATACACACAGGAGAGAGGCCATATCACTGCTCCCAATGTGGGAAGAATTTCATTTCCGCAGGAGCTCTAAAGAGTCACCAGAGAATACACACAGGAGAGAAGCCATATCTCTGCTCCCAATGTGGGAAGAGTTTCAGTCGGGCAGGTGAACTAAAGTCACATCGGAGAATTCACACAGGAGAGAGGCCGTACCACTGCTCCCAGTGTGGGCAGAGTTTCATTTCCGCAAGAGCTCTAAAGAGTCACCAGAGAATACACACAGGAGAGAAGCCATATCTCTGCTCCCAATGTGGGAAGAGTTTCAGTCGGGCAGTTGAATTAAAGAGACATCAGAAAATACACACAGGAGAGAGGCCATTCTTCTGCTCCCAGTGTGGGAAGAGTTTTACCGCGTCAGGATATCTAAAGGTGCATGAGAGAATACACACAGGAGAGAGGCCATATCACTGCTCCCAGTGTGGGAAGCGTTTCAGTCAGTCCTCCAACCTGTTGATACACAAGAGAAAGCACCATGGTCCAGACATTGACAGTTCCATTTCCCCTTGAAAGACGACATAGGGGGAAGATTTATTTGAGTTGTGTCTAATGGCATATCATATCTTTAGTCACAACAGGAGAGAGATGCGTAATCCAATGGATTGTGTGTTTGACCTCATTAGGAGCATTGTATTAACCATAAACACAGGAGTCACCTGACAGGAAGTGTTAGGAGTTATATGCAAGAGTAGGGGCGGAGTCTCAGACTGTTTGGTGGTAACAGACCTCATGGGCATTGAGACTGAGACTCTTATGGCGCTTTTCCATCAGCAGCCCAGCCCAGCTCGGGTCAGGTCGGTTCGGCCCGCTTTGGCCCGCTTTTGATCAGTTCTGGTTTTCCACTATACACAACAGACCCGGAAATAGTAGGAGGAGTAGGCTATAGTAGGCGGAGTTACGCGTCATAACAGCGCGCCATGGTGGTGACGTATATTTTCACGAGACACAACACAGCAACAATAGCAGCATGGAGGAACTTGCAGCTATCGTATGCCTTTCCCTCGGCATGTGGTATATTATTAACCGTGGTTTTTTGGAGAGAAAAGAGAGAAGACAGAAGAGCGAAGACAGAAGGAAGGATACTCGAAAGAGGAATGCTGAAAAGAGAAAGAAACTACTGTGGGCTATCGTAAGGAGATGGCTACTACTTTAGCTCACTGTAGCATCATTGTTATGTTCAGCATAGAGATGGCTACTGCCTGATTGTCTGCATGTTTGAATCATTTCTATTGGATTTTGTTCTGCACATATGTTGTTCTACACATAATAAAGTCATGTTTTTTGAACCCTTAAAACCACTGCCTTCACTTGTCTGCTTTATGAACTGTAGCATCATTGTTATGTTCAGCATATGAGATGGCTACTACTTTAGCATCATTGTTATGTTCAGCATATCAAGTGGCTAGTACTTTAGCATCATTATGCGACTGCTGTTATTTTGGGAAAACTTTTCTCTCCCCCCGCTGTCAGTTTCAACCAGCTGGCGCGGTGCTGCGAGCAGCAGCGGGTTCATTGAGTTTACGGTTAAAAGCATAACTTCTCGGGGTGTACAGCACTCTCTCTATTTCGGGCTAAACTGTGCAGTGTAGCCGGCGTCCTGGTTCCTCCAGCAACCGGACACTTCCATAAATAACAACAAATATGTAATATGTAAATATGTATAATACTACGTTCATTGATAAAATGACGCCAGGGATGGAAAGGGGTGAAGGGGGATGATGAAGCTCTGGACTATGGAACGGCACAGCACAACGGGGGGAAATGCGATAAGAATTATGTCAAAATGCAGCACCATCATGCACAGATCAGCCTTAAAACATGTAACGTTAGATATATATCGTTATACAGGGAGCGATGTATTTCTACGGAAAGGCTGATAGATTGTAGAATCTTCTTGTCGGTAAAACGATCGAATCAATCTATTGAGGATTGTGATCTTAAATGCGTTGTCATCTCAGGATAGATTAGGTGCACAGCATACACGATTTGACAAGGAAATAGGATGTTCAACACGGGTTGGAATCTCTGTACTTGATTTATTAAGACAGTCAGTGAATGGTCCATCAGCACAGTATCTCAGCATCGGCATTCAACGACATCATTATACAGACAGGCTGATAGATACGAGTGCAGCGCTGTCTTGCTGGTAGTCAAATATATTTATTTATACAGCATATGGATGTTACGTGCCTGTTAGCCTACTTGCCGCTTTCAGTTCTAGTAGATTTGTAGTTTAGATCTCGCAACCAGGGATTGGGAAGCGATGTATTTCTACGAAAAGGCTGACTGACGCGGGGCTCCAATCTCCACGTTTATAGAGTGCTCCGGTGTCTTGCTGGTAGTCAAATATATGTATGTATATATACAGCATATGGATGTTACGTGCCTGTTACCTGCCGATTTCAGTTCTAGTAGTTTAGATCTCGCAACCAGGGAAACGCCGACAAGACGCGAATCTACCGGCATTTGACTCATGAGTGAACGGCGAAAATGGCTGGACGGCACAGCTTGGGATTCCATTGAAGTTGAAGTTGACATCCAGTCATCCGCTCACTGCTGTCCATCAAAAATGGCACATCCATCAATAATATGACATAATAACAACTGCTCTGATTAGATTGCTTAGATTGTTTAATACATCAACGGGGGGAAAAGCGAGGTGAACTCGCGAGTATCAATGCTTCATTGAACGGAAAGTCCTATCTATTCCATTCAAAGTGTTTTAGTCTTCCCCCTTTCCACTGGTAATAAGGAATTGGCAAGAATAGATCGATATAAATAGATCAACATAATGCAGCACTATCATGCACAGATCAGCCTTAAAACATGTAACGTTAGATATATAACGGAGCGATGTATTTCTACGGAAAAGGCTGACTGACGCGGGCAATAACACCATGTGCAATATGACAACCCTAGGGTACATAAGGTTGCAGAGAAATAGGAAATGTTAGAATAGGTAGCAGCAGCGGCCGGGTGAACTCCCGGTTCATCGAGTTTATGGTTAAAAGCATAACTTCTCGGGGTGTCAGCGCGGTGGTTAAGGGCTCGAAATGACCGTAGACCGATGGTGAAGTTAGCAAAGGAGTATTGTGTTTGTACCTCCTCCACAGACGGTGTTATTCACGGGCAAAGACGGTGCATAATAGCGATTTTTGTGTTATGCTTGTTGTAAATAAAAGTTCTATGATGCATTGAAATGACATTAAACTAAGATAATACGATGGTCAGCATAATTTTTCGAATCTTTATTAATAAGCTATTACAGAAACTGTAGTGACATTTTCCAAGAGCGAATGTGGTATTTCAAGATGGCGGTTAGTGAAGAAATCCATGAACATGGGATGACGATTTCCATTGACCAATCAACGGTGTGCAGCGTCACACGTCACACGCAGCCTGGCAAAAAGATCCGGATCTAAAAATGTAGACCCTGGTATCGAAGGGTAGCTAAAGAAGCGACCCGACCTGACCCGACCCGGGCCGACATATGGAAAAGCGCCAAAGAAGCAAGCCAGCCCGGGCTGGCCCGGCCTGGCCCTGTAATGTCTTTTAGGGCTCGGCAATATAGCTTAAAATTCGTATCTATATTGACACGTTTGGGCCAAACAATATACAGTGCC
Source organism: Nansenia antarctica (assembly GCF_963989245.1). Classification (NCBI taxonomy): domain Eukaryota; kingdom Metazoa; phylum Chordata; class Actinopteri; order Argentiniformes; family Microstomatidae; genus Nansenia; species Nansenia antarctica. Next base: position 41,572,473 of record NC_137679.1, on the reverse strand, counting down.
TATAGAAAGTCATCACACCCCTTCATTTTTTCCACATTTTGTTGTGTTGTAGACTCAATTTAAAATTGATTAAATAAAAAAGTAATTGTAATGAATCCACACACAATACCCCATAATGCCAAGTGAAAACAAGTTTTTAGAAATTTCTTCAAATTTATTAAAATTGAAACACAGAAATACCTCAACGGTACCGTTTGCTATGACACTCTTAACATTTGCTAATAAGCAAAAATGTCATCAACAAATCACTCAATAAGTTGGATCTTAATGCAAGGATAATATTTTATGTAATTTTGGAATTAATATCTTTGTTTTTAAAGGGGCTCTGATTTGCGTAGGAATCAATTACCTAGTATTAACTATTATCCTTGCATTTAGATGGACTCAATTCAACTTATTGAGTGATTTGTTGATGACATTTTAGCATTTGAGCTCATTTTAAGAGTGTTATTGCAGAGGGTATGAATGACACAAGGTATTTCTCTGTTTCAATTTTAATACATTTGCAGACATTTCTAAAAACTTGTTTTGGCATTATGGGTGGGGTATTGTGTGTGGATTTTTCTTTATTTAGTACATTTTTATTTTGACACAACAAAATGTGGAAAAGGTGTGATGACACACTGTAATACTACACTGTAAATCTCAGTATGTCCTGTATCAAACTTAACATGAAGTTCAAATACACTTCTTATTCAAATAAGCAGTCTGCATCTAGAATGTACAAGTCATTTCTATTTGTTTTTGTTTTGAAAGAACAGGCCAACAAATATTGTTGTAATAAGACAAATTGTACAACTGGGACGAGGCGGCGTACAGGGATGAGGTAGAGCAACTGAGCAAGCTGTGCAAGGTTAACAACCTGCTGCTGAACAAGTCAAAGACCCAGGAATTCATCGTAGACTTCAGGAGGAAAAAGTCAGAGATCCAGCCCCTGCTCATCGACGGAGAGAGCGTGGAGAGAGTCTCAACCCTCCGATTCCTGGGACATCACATGCGGGATGACCTGACCTGGAAGGACAACACAAAAGGCACCATCAAGAGGGCACAACAGCGGCTATACACCCTGAGATGCCTCAGGAAGGAACACAACAAGCAGGAGATACTGGTGGCCTTCTACCGCGGCGCAGTGGAGAGCATCCTCACCTACGGCATCTGCAACTGGTTCTCCAGCTGCACAACAGCGGAGAGAAATGCGCTACAGAGAGTAGTGAGAACAGCACAGAAGATCACCGGCGCCCCCCTCCCCTCTCTGGAAGAGCTGTACAACACACGCTGTCTCAGGAAGGCCTCAAAGATCTCCAGGGACCCGACCCACCCTGGGCACGTACACTTTACCAGGCTGCCCTCGAAAAGGAGGTTCAGGACCCTGGCCGCTAAGACAAACAGACTGAAGAACTGCTTCTACCACAGGGCCGTCCAGGCCCTGAACACAGCAAAGACCTAAGTTCTGGGCCCTGGACAGTCTGGACGGATTGTATGGCAGCTGCTGGACTGAAAAAATCAGGTGTAGTGCTGAGGCACAAACATGTACATTTCAAGCCTGCAAACTGTGACACTTTAAATAACGTGAAAAAAATACTATTGTGCAATATGACAACCCTAGTTGACTATCTGTGCAGTATAGTACAGTGGATTGTGTACATAGCCTTTATTTATGTAAACCAGCTCCTTACCTTTTTTTCCCTTTCCTAACACCAGGGGAGCCACCCCTCCTAAATTCCGTTGTTTGGTACCTGTACTGTAGCAATGACAATAAAGTCAATTCATTCATTCAGATATCAGTGTGTGTATCAGTGTGTGTATCAGTGTGAGTATCAGTGTGAATATCAGTGTGAATATCAGTGTGTGTATCAGTGTGTGTATCAGTGTGTGTATCAGTGTGTGTAGCAGTGTATCAGTGTGAGTATCAGTGTGTGTATCAGTGTGTGTATCAGTGTGTGTATCAGTGTGAGTATCAGTGTGTGTATCAGTGTGAGTATCCGTGTGAGTATCCGTGTGTGTATCAGTGTGAGTATCAGTGTGAGTATCAGTGTGTGTATCAGTGTGTGTATCAGTGTGAGTATCAGTGTGTGTATCCGTGTGTGTATCCGTGTGTGTAGCAGTGTGTGTATCAGTGTGTGTATCAGTGTGTGTATCAGTGTGTAGCAGTGTGTGTATCAGTGTGTGTAGCAGTGTGTGTAGCAGTGTGTGTAGCAGTGTGTGTAGCAGTGTGTGTAGCAGTGTGAGTATCACACCCTGTGGACCTGCAGAGTGCAGAGAAATGGACCTGGGAGATTCCAGTAGCAGCCAACAGCCGTTATAAAGCCATTTAGCAGAAGGTCCCCCAGAGCTGGGAGCAGGTGGAATGGACAGGGCTTAGCTGAATGGACCAGCCTTCACCCCCCTCTGCCCCCCACCACCTCTCTCTCAGGAGGGCTGTATGTCCCACCCCAGAGAGAGACAGCAAAGTCAAGAATTACCCAGGATTCAGCTGGGGGGAGATCAACCTCAATACTGGGGAGTACAGTAAGACAGGCCTCTCTGAGGTACCTGCTGGGTGGCTGGTTGGTTGGCTGGCTGGTTGGCTGACTGACTGACTGGCTGGTTGACTGGCTGGCTGGTTGACTGACTGACTGGCTTACTGGTTGACTGACTGACTGGCTTACTGTAAGGCTGGCTGACTGACTGGCTGGCTGGCTGTAAGGCTGACTGGCTGTAAGGCTGACTAACTGGCTGGCTGGCTGGCTGGCTGGCTGACTGACTGGCTGTAAGGCTGGCTGAATGGTTGGCTGGCTTGCTGACTGGCTGTTCTGGCTAGCTAGCTCACTGGCTGTAAGGCTGACTAACTGACTGGCTGTAAAGTTGACTGGCTGGCTGGCTGTAAGGCTGTAAGGCTGACTGACTGGCTGGCTGTAAGGCTGACTGACTGACTGGCCGGCTGGCTGGCTGGCTGACTGATTGGCTGATTAGCTGGCTGTAAGGCCAACGATCTAATATGAGTTGGACCAACGATCTAATATTAGTTGGAACAACAAACTCAAAATTCTTAGTTGGAACAACAAACTCAAAATCCTTAGTGCATAAGGTTGCCTTGAATTTTTAAATATTCTCAACTATTCTTTTTTTAGAGTGTACTGAACTCTCAATGTGTTATCGAGGTAATGTGGAGGTACTGGGGGAATATTCTAGAAAGTTTATGTTACATACAAATCCAAGTTTGGAGGCCATCAAATATAACCCTGATCATTCATGCTTCATCGTTAAAGATACAGAAAGAGTTTAGTACACTTTAATTATATCTGTACTTTTAACTGGATGATTATTTCCCATTATACAGCAGTGTAGTATTATATATATTATATTACAGTTATAGGGTTATATTATATTATTATATATATTATATTACAGTTATAGGGTTATATTATAGTATTATATATTATATTACAGTTATAGGGTTATATTATAGTATTATATATATTATATTACAGTTATAGGGTTATATTATAGTATTATATATATATTATATTACAGTTATAGGGTTATATTATAATATTTTTTTTTTTTTTTTTTTTTTATTTAACCGTTATTTACACAGGTAAAAAACACATTGAGCCCCAAGGGCTCATTTTCAAGTGTAACCTGTTCACAGGCATACAACAACAACATCCACCACAAACAAATACAATACTGTACAAAACCTGGCCTACATAGTCTAAAACTAAACTAAAACTACATAGTCTAAAACTAAACTAAAACTACATAGTCTTAAACTAAAAATATGATATATATTATATTACAGTTATAGGGTTATATTATAGTATTATATATATATTATATTACAGTTATAGGGTTATATTATAATATTATATATATTATATTACAGTTATAGGGTTATATTATAGTATTATATATATATATATATGTATATATATATATTACAGTTATAGGGTTATATTATAATATTATATATATATATATATATAAATATATATATATTATAATACAGTTATAGGGTTATATTATAGTATTATATATATATATAAATATATATATATATATATATATATATTACCGTTATAGGGTTATATTATAATATTATATATATGATATTACAGTTATAGTTATTATAATGTTCTATAAACATGTGATGGTATGATGGAAAATCACAAAATGCAGAAGGTGATACTCAGCCACCCATCCTTCCTGTCAGTCTCTACTGTCTCTATCCTCTCTCTCACACCTATCCTTCCTGTCAGTCTCTACTGTCTCTATCCTCCTCTCTCTCACCCATCCTTCCTGTCAGTCTCTACTGTCTCTAACCTCTCTCTCTCTCACCCATCCTTCCTGTCAGTCTCTACTGTCTCTATCCTCCTCTCTCTCTCACCCATCCTTCCTGTCAGTCTCTACTGCCTCTATCCTCCTCTCTCTCACCCATCCTTCCTATCAGTCTCTACTGTCTATATCCTCTCTCTCTCTCTCTCTCTCTCTCTCTCTCTCTCTCTCTCTCTCTCTCTCTCTCTCTCTCTCACCCATCCTTCCTGTCAGTCTCTACTGTCTCTATCCTCCTCTCTCTCACCCATCCTTCCTGTCAGTCTCTACTGTCTCTATCCAAATAAAGTCCCCTAAATAAACATATTTAAAAACAAAACAAAAAACACAACTAGTCCACATTTACCTTTAAACTGTGAAACTAGAGGAGTGTTGAATTCAGACTGGAGTCAATTAAAGGGAAAGTTCAAAACCTTCAAAATCAAATGTCAGTTGTAGTACGACATTGATCACAAACACGAGATCTCAGAGTGACCCTCCTTTTAAACGTAATATAAAGGCTAGACAAGTAAGTACGCTGTGAGGAAGTTTGTCTGGTGTGTGATTAGTGTTCATTAATAACTTATTCACCCCAGTGGCGTAGCGGACGGGCCCGCAAGCGACGCACCGCGGGGGGGCCCCAGCCACTAGGGGGCCCCCTAACATTGGATCCAAACTTTTTTTTTAAATATATATATATAAAACAAAGAAAATAAGTGGCCCTTCATTGTGTCAACCTTAATTTTAATATATAGGCCTATATTTAAAAAATATATACATAGTTAGCCGTATCCAATAGCAACATGACTTTGACGTCACACGTAGGCAGCGAGCCACAAGGAAAATGAGCAAGCGAAAATACAATACAAAGTACAATAAGCATTCTTTAGGTGGTGGTAGATTCTCTATTCGGACATTATAGCCGCTATATGTGGGACTGTCGGTCCGATATTGTAAACAAATCTAATAAAACATTTATGTTTACGGAAGTACATGTCAAGTATTATCTCGGCGGTTAGTCGAGTGAAAGAAAAACAACATACAGATGATAATTCACACAATATAATACCACGAAAGCGTACAGCACTAAACAATAACATTTATTTGGGCAGCATCATACTCAAACTCAGGCAGAAGGGCAGGGTCCGGCCAGGTTCACAGTCACAGGCTGTCAGTGCATCATACAGGTACAGTACATAATTCAGCATGGTTAGGCTATATATAGCTGTTTCTTTTTCTATTCTACTATTCTATTCTACTTCTGCTGTCTGCGTCTCCCTGGGTATTCCTAGACCAGATGGCAAACAGTAAAGAAATGCCACAATATACCAGGACTTAAGAAACGAGATGTCCAACAAAGGATTTGACTAACCCTGGCCAATTTTACGCAACAAGTAGACTCTGATGCAGCGGAGACAGGGTTGCCAGATGGGCTGGTTTTTGGTGGATTTAGAAGTTTTTAGATTGGTTAGGTTGGAAATTCTCAATCCCATCTGGCAACCCTTAGCGGAGAGTCTACAGATATGTTTACAGATATCACACTGCTGTGCACACCACACTTTGTTAAAAGAAATAAAGCTTGTACTATTCTACTTATAATACATTCTACTGATGTAGTGTAGTCTACCATTTGGTTTTAGTTATAGGCTTTGCTCTCACTTGTTTGTACCTTTTGCTAAGTCAAGCATTTAGAATGTAGAGTGCATATTGCGAAATTTCGCAACGTCAATAACGCATCGGCCTCTAAAAAACGCACGTTGTTTTTTTTTTACTCCGTTGCGAAAGGGCCCCCGCCGCCACCTTGCGGGGGGGCCCCGGGATTTTGCGCTACACCACTGATTCACCCACAGTCCTTCTCAGAGGACGGGGAATATCAGTGACCAGAACTCCTCCTGAACCGGGAGGCTGTGGGCAGGTCCGGTTACCGTGGGAGACACGCCGCCGCGCAATTAAAAAGAAATGAGCAAAAAATAAAATCAATGCAGATCACTTCCACCCTGGTGACACATGACTCAACAGAGGACAACACAGGACTCAACAGAGGACAACACAGGACTCAACAGAGGACAACACAGCCCAGGCCTCATTAGGAGACGTAGTGGAGGAGCAGCCAGGAAGGGAGAACCGTGGACTCTAAAGCGTCTTACTTCATTAAAGAAAATCTTTTGTGTTTTCCTGCTGTTTTGTTATTCAGAGGGGGAGCTTCATTTGTTTGCTTCAGGGGATGTGACAATAAAGAATATAGGTCTATATCTTTATCTATATTCTTCTATATACTGTATATTAGAAGTCCCAAACTAGTAGCAGTTTTTAAAGTTCACATTGATCTATTATCTGAGCTGACAAAGAGAAAAGGGAGTTGTTAAAGCCTGCTTTCTGGACAGTCCAGAAACGACTTTCTCTACTGTATTTTCTTGTAATAATTTTAAAGCATATTCATGTCATTATTTTACACTGTGCAAAGTGTACACGCACACACACACACACACACACTCAAACACACACACACACACACACACAAACCCTCAAACAGGCATATGCATACACACACACACACACACACGCATGCATTACTGCTGAGCACCTGGCTTTGGAAAATCCCAGGCAGGAAAATCCTTATATATTATATATATATATAACTATTATTATTATTATTATTATTAATACTAATATATATTATTGTATATATATATATATATATATATATATTATTGAGGCTCCACAGGAACAGTATGTCCTCAGAGAGAGAGAGAGACAGAGAGTGAGAAGGAGAGAGAGAGAGGGGGAGGGAGGAGAGATGGCCTGTTCCCTAGTGTAGAGACACAGAGAGAGAGAGAGAGAGGGGGGGGGCTTTCACTTCTTAGATTAGATTAAACGTTACTGTCGTTGCACAGAGGACAAGTACTGAGACAACAACATGTACTTTGGCGTCTAACCAATGCAAATAGCAGCACAGTGGAAAAGACATGATAATGTAGAGAGTGCAAGGTATTACAGTATGAGGTATTATAGTGAGTATACATATATGAATATAAGAGTATGAATATAAAATAAGAGTATAAATATATGAATATAAGAAGTGAATATACATGATATGAATATCAATATGATACAGTTATGATATACAGTATGTACAGTATATTTACACACACATTTACATTATATGGTAAAGTAACTATTCTTAAATCTCTGACTGCAGCCAAACTTCTGTACTGGGCAACTGTGAGTGGCAGTGGCACAGAATGTTGCTGTCAGATTGAATACTCTGGTTTTTTACTTTGTTTGGTCTGGAAAGAGGGATAGAAGAGGGAAAAGATCCGTCATCATTGGGGATTATGAGACAGGGGGTATAAACATGCTGGATACTGTCTCTCACATACAAGTCCTTCATGCTGGGTGGGAGAAGCGCATTATTGATCAATCATCTGGTGACTGGAAGATACTAGTCAAAGTCAAAGCTTTATTGTCAATCCAATATATGTACAGACATACATAGGGCTGAAATTGCGTTTCCCTCTCATCCACAGTGCATTGCAAACCAAAACAACTAAATCCAAATAGATAATATACAATTAACTTCCCCCTTTTGTATTTTACTAACTTTACTAGTGTGCGAGTGAGAGGAAACAAGTGACCCTCAAACATCCCCTTTTTCTCTGATAGCCGTGTCTGCCTCGGCCGTCAATCTGCCGCCTCAGATAGGCTTCACATGAAATACAGAATACAAACTAAACCCTAAACATCAGATAGGCTTCACATAACATACAGAATACAAACTAAACCCTAACCCTAAACATCAGATAGGCTTCACATAAAATACAGAATACAAACTAAACCCTAAACATCAGATAGGCTTCACATAACATACAGAATACAAACTAAACCCTAAACATCAGCAGCATATTGAGAACAGCAGTATTCTCACCCCACATTAATCTGAATTATAGTGTTCCCTTGTGTTTAAGGAGGGTAAGTAGTAAGACCAACGAACCAAATAAATACATAAAATACAACACACTTTAGAGGTCCAATTCATTATTATTATTTTATTTTTCTTTAATTACGAACTCCAAATAGGCGATATGCACTTTCTTCCCTTCTGTACTAATGCTCTCACCGGTCTGACAATGTGTGTGTGCATTTGAGCAAGTTTCACCAACCCATACAATGTAATGCATAGCCCACTGATACAATACTTAATACCACTACACATTATACATACATATTCAAGATTCAAGAATGCTTTATTGTCTGTCACAGAGTGACAGAAATTCTCCTTTGACAGGCAGAAGTGCAGCTCAAGAATACAGTTTCCACATTAAAACACACATAGGTCACATACATTAATACATACAATAAAACAGACAGATATAACAGTGTTTATGTAGTGCCTATTTAAAAAGTCTGGTCATTTAAAAAGAATAGTAATAAAAACAGTATTATGATTTAAAAAGCTAAAATGCTAAAATGCAGTGTGCTTCCTATTTTAAAATGTTCAGGGCGGTGGTTGCAGTGGGAATGAATGATTTTTTATATGTGTTTTTCCGGGCCAGTGGAGTTCTATAACGGCGGCCTGATGGAAGTGGCTGAAATGATTGGTGGAGGGGGTGAGAGGGGTCCTGTGTGATTTGTGTGGCTTTTCTAATTAGTGACCGGTTGTAGATTTCAGACAGGGGGGTTTGAGGTGAGCCGATGATTTTACTTGCCTGATTGACTATACGGGAGAGTTTGGTTTTGTGTTTGACAGTGAGGGAGTTGTACCAGGATGTGTTATTGAAGGTGAGAATGGATTCGATGAGTGATTTGTAAACCAGGGTTAAAATGTCCTTGCTGACGTTAAAAGCCCTGAGCTTCCTCAGCAGGTGGAGGCGCTGCTGGGCCTTTTTGTGGATTAAGTCAGTATGCTGGGAGAAGGACAGAGAGATGTCAATCTCTGTCCCCAGGTACTTGAAAGACTGTACCTGTTCAACCAGCTGGCCGTTGATGCTGAGGGGCTGGAAGAGGTGGTGACAGTCTGCCTTCTCCCTGTTCCCAAAGCACAGCTCCTTAGTTTTGCTGGTGTTGAGCTCCAGGGAGCTTTGCTGGAACACCAGGGCTAGGTCTTCTACTGCCTGGTGGTACTTGGCCAGGGCGTCGGCCCCAGTCAGGTGGGCCACCAAGGCCATGTCGTCTGCATATTTCAGCAGCACCATCCCTTCTGTGCTGCAGGTGATGTGGTTGGTGTAGACAGCGAAGAGTTGGGGGGATGAGACGCAGCCTTGGGGGAGGTGTAACAGAGTTGGGAATGTATGTTTAGTTGTGGTGAATGTAGATGAGTTTCGCCGTGCTTGAGCAGCCCTGGTTGTTGTTGGAGCCCCATTGGAGTTTGGGTGTACTGCAGGTCTGCGCGTTCTTTTGTCCTTCTCTTGTTGCCGTACTTACGGTGGTACTAGAACATGGCCGCCATTCTCATGGGTATGTGCGCTATGTAAAATGCTCCTCGTGTTTTGTTGTTTGTATGGAGAATCTTGTAATGTAGGGTGAAAATGTTGGTGTAGTACTGTGCTGTTTGTTTTTACATGTATTGTGATGATGTTAAACAGAACATTTATTGTATGTTATTTTGAACGCGCAGATTCACAAGAGTTGCAGAACAGAGAAGAATTGTGTTTTATATGTCTTCTCTGCAGGTATGTTGCTTCACATGTTGTTTGTAATTGTTATTTGTAATGTTTGAGGGAAATTTGTGTTCGTTCTGTAAACAAATTATCCTGACGTGAAATATACATAGACGGTGGTACTAGAACATGGCCGCCATTCTCATGGATTCACAAGAGTTGCAGAACAGAGAAGAATTGTGTTTTATATGTCTTCTCTGCAGGTCTTCTCTGCAGGTCAAATAAAAGAATTGATTGAAAGAAGTTTGGCTGTTTGACCATCGTTACACTGGTGCCGTGACACGTCGATCTCAAGATCAGCTGAACGCCGATCTCCGTGGATGCTGCGTGGATGCCAGGTCTTAGTGTGATAGATCGAGTGTGGTCAGAGTATTATAGTAAATGGTCATTCAGTCTGAGGTCTGTGATTACATCAGTTTAAAAAGTGCTTTGATTGTTTTGGTTTTTATGTCCTGCTGTAACTTTATATTTTTTTAAACATTATTATTATTTTATTTTTTTTCATTCAGTAATATTACACAACGCAAGTCTGTACCACTATGGCTCAGAGGCCAGGTTTTAATGATGAGATTTTTGCCAGTCCAGTGTTGCCTATGGGGAGGGATGCATGGGGGGCATGTCAGAGCAGAGCAGACAGTGCTGTCATCGGTGGGTTGAATAGTAGGGAGGTGGGGTGTTCCCAGTTGTTTACTGACAGTGGTAGAGGCACAGGGTCAGGTCAGGACCCAGGTTGTGCTGCTGTCGGACAGTTTACAGGGGAGGCTCCTCCCACATCCACACCCAGTGTTAATGACACTGAAGCTCTTCATCACCTTTCAGACATGATGGGTCAGCTAGGTGCTCAGATTGGCGAGTCCATTGTAACCAAGTTAATTTCAGCTGGTGTAGTTCACTCAAGTAGTATGAGCAGTGCACACCTCAACTGCACATCGCCTCCAGATCCTGTAACTGATCCTAATGTTGTTAGACAGGAGGTTCCGTGCATTACTGTGAATGTAACATCAGACAGGGAACCACCAATGTTCCGAGGTGATAGTTCTGATAAGTGTTCAGTCCAGGACTGGATTGACATGTCTAAAGCTTATCTGAGAAAGCAGAAATGTCCAATGCATGAACAGGCTGAGGAGATACTGGCAAGGCTGATGGGTAAGGCAAAGGATGTTGTGAGGGTTGGTTTGCGAAGCGATCAGACACTCGATGTGAAGCAGAACCCTGATCTCATCTATGATATCCTTCTCAAGTACTTCAGTGATGTGTCATCATGCCTCCCGTTGTCAGATTTCTATGCCACTCTACCCAGACCCAATGAGAACCCTGTAGACTACTGGTTGAGGATCAACAAAGCAGCTGATGTAGCTGGGGAGGGCCTTCGCAGACAAGGTAGGAGGATGGAGAACGTGGGTGAAGAGGTAGCACGGATGTTTGTCAGGCATTGCCCGGACTCTGGACTATCCCGTATTCTGGAATGCAAGGCTATTGAGGAGTGGAGCTCACGAGACATACAGTTGAAGATTGATAATTATCAGAGAGAGCTGAGAGCCTCTGGCAGGACCGGTAGTTCTGTGCCATTGAAGAGCCATGCCACCGCCCTCCACACTGTGCAGTCTCATCCAGAGCCTTCGATTCAGTCTGTGTCTGAGCAGTGTTCCACCCAGTACCCCCCTGCTCCTGCCCATAGTCCAGTGTACCACACACAGTGTCTGCCTTCTACCCTCATTCCTTCCCAGGACCATGCTTTAGGCCAGCTTCCGTGCCCCTCCTCCGCGACTGCTGTGGCCCAGAACACTCAGCAATCTGAAGACAGGATTCTTGCTCGCATTATGGAGAGGCTGGAGCAGATGATGGGGAAAGTGCAGCAGCGTGACAGTGCTCCTCGTGGTGGAAGATACCAGGGTGGCGCCCGTGAGAAGGCCTGCCGAGTCTGTGATGACAGTAGACACACTACCATCTCACACTGCATGTCAGAGAGGCTGTGCTTTGTCTGTTTAGCCCCAGGTCACACAAAAGTTGAGTGTCCCACCAGGTCGTCCCGAGCACCTCAGCCTCAGGGAAACTAGGTGGCCTGTATTCAGAGGGAGAAAGTATAGGTCGCCAAGTAAACTCCCATTGTGAGGACGAATCTAGTGCTGAGACAGTGTATATAGCTCTCAAAAGCTCAAGTGATAACTCTGAAGATATTGTTTATCAGAATACGCATACAATTAGTGGTAGTGACAGCCTTTTCTACACACCTGTGACAGTTGGTAATACAGTGACTCTAAATGCTATGCTAGACAGTGGGTCTATGGCTTGTACAATGAGTAAGACGGCAGAGGGAAAGCTTAGAGAGGTTGGAGTTGCTACAGAGCATAACCAGTTCAGTTCAAATGTGGTGCTTGTTGGCTGTGGTGGTCGCCGTGTCAAGCCTGAGTCAGCTTTCAACGTGGAAATGGAGGTGTATGGCTGTAGGATTATGGTTCCCACTCTGGTAGTTGAAGGCCAGCATGATGAGTTGATACTAGGCACCAATGTTATTAAATATATCCTCCGGCAGTATAAGCAATGTGATGGCTACTGGAAGGCTGTGTCTACGCCCTGTCCTGCTGGCGATCCAGAATCTGAACAGTTTCTCTCGATGCTCGCTGGTCTGAACCGTTGGCGAGGTGACGTCATACCTGACAAGATAGGCACAGTCAGGTGCAACTCAGCCGTGTGTCTTGAGCCTGGTCGGGAGTACCTGATGTGGGGCAAGCTACCCAAGTCCACTATTGTGTCTCCTGGTAGCGCTGTGATGACAGAGCCCACATCGTGTCGCTCAGCTCCAAGAGGGGTTCTGGTGGCCAGAGTTGTTACTCCTTTGTGGGGAGACGGATGGGTTCCATTGAAGCTGATCAACTCGTCCGACAGGCCCGTCTTGGTAAGACGCAATGCTAAATTGGCCGACGTCTTCTCCTGCATTGCGCTCGAGGACATGGATGAGACCGGACCTGCTGAGGTCCCACTACTCAGTTGCTGTCAAGTAACCCCGTCCAGTGAAAATGCGGCCCGCACTGTTGATGAGGAACTGAAGTACATGGGATTGAGTGGGCTCGACATACACTCCTGTGACGTGTCTGAACAGTGTAGAAGCAAGATGGCTGACCTGGTTGTACGCTACAAGGACATCTTCTCACGCCATCACCTGGATTGTGGAGAGGCAAAGGGCTTCATACATCGCATTCACCTCTCAGATCACAGGCCATTCCGGCTCCCATTCAGACGAGTGCCCCCCAGTCAGTATCAGAAGTTGCGCCAAGTACTGAGTGAGATGGAGGAGAAAGATATAATCAGGAAGTCAACCAGTGAATATGCATCTCCGTTGGTTCTTGTATGGAAAAAGAACGGAGATCTCCGTATCTGTACAGACTTTCGCTGGCTGAACAAGAGGACCCTGAAGGATGCTCACCCTCTCCCTCACCAGGCCGACTGCTTAGCTGCACTTGGAGGTAACTCCTTGTTTAGTACTATGGATCTAACCTCAGGGTTTTATAACATGCCACTACACGAGGATGACAGAAAGTACTCTGCCTTTACAACACCTATGGGCTTGTATGAGTATAATCGCCTCCCGCAGGGCCTCTGTAATAGTCCTGGGAGCTTCATGCGTATGATGACTAGCATTTTCGGAGACCAGAACTATCTGAGCTTACTGGTTTATCTGGATGATTTATTGGTGTACGCCCCTGATGAGAGGACAGCTCTGGAACGCTTGGAGATGGTGTTCAGTAGACTGCGTGGTCATAACCTGAAATTGGCCCCCAAGAAGTGTTTTTTTCTCCGGAAATCCGTCAAATTCCTCGGCCACATAATTAATGACAACGGTGTGTTGACTGATCCCAGCAAAGTTGAGAGCATCGCAAAGATGACAAGTGCTGACCTGATGGAAGCGGACGGTGTAACCCCCTCACAGAAACGAATCAGATCTTTCTTGGGGATGATCAATTATTACCAGCACTTTGTGCCTAGCTTCTCCGCTATTGCAAAGCCTCTCTTCTCTCTGTTGACGGGCCAGAAGAGAAAAGGGAAGGTGAAACAGTCCAAACAAAGGTCACAAAGCAGGAAGTTGAAGGTTACTGACTGGACCCCCGAAACGGAGCAGGCTTTCCAGAAGCTGAAAACGGCGCTGGTTGAGACGGCTGTCCTGGCTCACCCTGATTTCAGCCGTCCCTTCATGCTGTCAACGGACGCGTCCCTTGATGGCATCGGTGCTGTCCTGTCGCAGATCCAAGAGGGTGAAGACCGAGCGAGGCCAATCGCATTCGCCAGCAAGTCCCTCTCTCAGTCTCAGAGAAACTACCCAGCCCATCGGTTGGAATTCCTAGCCTTGAAGTGGAGTGTCTGTGACAAGTTTAGCCATTGGTTGAAGGGGCATGATTTCACTGTTTGGACGGACAATAATCCATTGACTCATATCATGACGAAGCCCAAGCTGGACTGCTGCGAGCAACGATGGGTGGCTAAGTTAGCGAGCTATAACTTCGACATCAAGTACGTGCCAGGCCCACAGAATGTTGTCGCTGATGCCTTGAGTCGTGTGCCTTTCGTCAAGCAGAGAGTCAGTCACAGATTACTTGAAGAGCCCTACAAGAATCTCCTCTCCGAAGTCCAGGATGTGTCGAGTGCTTCTGTACAGGACGCCTTCCGGTCGTCCAATGATAGTGGTGACACTCCACGCCAGGCAGAGAGTTACGCTCAAAGTGTCCCATCACCTCTGCATGTCCACGCTCAGTCTATGGAGATGGATGAAGTGTCTGTTGTTCTACAGTCATATGACGATCTGTGGGAGGTCGGAGCAAGAACGCGTGCTGTAGCAGTCTTGCACCATTTGCCTCAGTTAGTCCCAGGTGGTCAGGACTCACTTCCTGCTTACAGTGAGAAGGAACTCCGGGATGAACAGCTCAGAGACAGAACTCTCTCTCGAGTCTTGTACTATGTGGAGAGACATCGGAGACCCTCCAGGAGAGAGAGAGATAAGGAATCAGTCACAGTCATGAGGTACCTGAAGCACTGGGAGAAACTTGTTGTGAGCAATGGGATACTCTACAGAGTCTCGAGGGATCAAGTCGTGAAGTCAAAACGCCGCCAGTATGTGGTTCCTGAGTCTAAGAAAGTTGAAGTTCTGAGAGGTGTTCATGACCATGCCGGCCATCAAGGTCAGTTCAGGAGTCTTGGCTTGGCCAGACAGAGGTTCTTCTGGCTCAACCTCGACAGAGACGTAAGAGACTACGTCCGTAACTGCCAGCGGTGTATTGTCAGTAAGACTGTTGAACCTGCTGCGAGAGCGCCTTTGCAGAGTATCACATCAACCAGGCCACTTCAGCTGGTTTGCATTGATTTCTGGTCAGCGGAGGACTCAAGGAACAAGTCAGTTGATGTGTTAGTTGTTACTGACCATTTTACAAGAATGGCCCAGGCATTCCCCTGCAAAGATCAGTCAGCCAAACAGGTGGCGAGAGTTCTATGGGACAAGTTCTTCTGCGTCTTTGGGTTCCCAGAACGTATCCACAGCGACCAGGGAGCTAGCTTCGAGAGTCAACTAGTGAGTGAGCTGCTCAGAGTCTCCGGTGTCAGAAAGTCGCACACAACCCCGTATCACCCGATGGGTAACGGTAGTGTGGAACGTTTCAATAGAACTCTCGGTAACATGATCCGAGCGCTTGAACCAGAGGCAAAAATCAACTGGCCGAGGCGTTTGCAAACTCTGACGTTCATGTACAATAGCACAGCGCATGAGTCAACTGGCTATGCACCTTTCTATCTGATGTTTGGGCGTACTCCTCGTCTCCCTGTCGATATACTCTTCCGGACAGTCCTGAATGATCCAGCTGTGGTCAGCTACGACAAGTATGTGATGTCTCTCACGAAGGATCTGAGAGAAGCTATGGTCATAGCCCAGGAACATGTCATAAAAGAACAGCACCGTCACACAGAGCTCTACAACAGACGAGTGAAAGGGCCCACCATTGACGTCGGAGACCGTGTGCTGTTGGCGAACAAGAGAGAGAGAGGAAAGAGAAAGGTGGCTGACCGTTGGGAGTCTACTGTATATACTGTGGTGGATAGGAACTCTGAGACTCACACATATAGGATACAAGACACTGTCACTGGACGAGAGAAGGTAGTCCACCGTAATCTATTGTTGTTGGTGAACTTTCTGCCGGTGTATGATACGAGTGTGATCTCTGACCCAGTTTCATCCCTGTCTGCTGTTCATACACCAAATGAGCCAAGTGACATGTCCGTGTCGGAAGTGGAACAGGATTCCTTGCCTGGGGAAGTGAGTAGAGGAACCGCGTTCGAGTCGGAGAGAGTGGATTCCTGTCCTGGGAGTGAGGGAGGGGAGGTTGAAGACATGGAGTATGGGGGAAGAGCTGTTCGGGAGAGGGATGTTCCCTTGACTGTTCCAGAGCCCAAGGATCCCAAGGGAAGAACCCTAGAGTGGGTCACCCAGTTACCATTCCCTGACCACTCACGGACAGAGGCTACTAACACTGTAGTGTCTTCAGTCTCGTTTGCCCCTCAGAGGGTCCCCGAGCAGATGGCTGAGGAGCAAATGGTAGATCAGTCCATTAACTCTGATTCTAGATTTGTGGTTAGCGCTGATGATTGTACTGATGTTTCTGGTAACACAAATCAGACAGATGATGCTAGTGACACACAGCGTACTGACACTCTAGCTTCTGTTACACAGTGTGAACATCCTAGTACAGTCACACAGGTCAAGTCCAAGTTTGGTCGCCTTATCAAACCAGTTGACAGATTGATTTATACTATGTCAGGACAAGACATTATCCAAGACACTAAGTCAAACATTCGAGCTGTTTGTAGGTCAGTGTTCCAGGCTTTCCACAGTTAGATAAGCCGAAGCTCAGTTCAGTGCATGTATACACTGTGCACACTGACATCCTATGACATATAGGTTTGTTCGGTATTCTGATTGTTTCATAAGAGGTTGTGGCCTCTTGAAGGCTAGTAATACACAAAAAAAAAAAAAAAAATAGGGTCTTGTGGGGTGTAGAACGCATCCTACCGCCAGTAGTTGGTTGGAGAGGTAGTTTACCTCTCTTTCCACTTCATCCTTATAGGATACTTTTCAAGTTGGCTGTCCTGTCCTTTGGCGGCCCTATGTAATAGTGTAAAAAGTAAAAAGTAGTATTTAAATGTATAGTTGCTGCTCAAGGTTGGCGAAATTCAGGGGAGGTGGGTGTAACAGAGTTGGGAATGTATGTTTAGTTGTGGTGAATGTAGATGAGTTTCGCCGTGCTTGAGCAGCCCTGGTTGTTGTTGGAGCCCCATTGGAGTTTGGGTGTACTGCAGGTCTGCGCGTTCTTTTGTCCTTCTCTTGTTGCCGTACTTACGGTGGTACTAGAACATGGCCGCCATTCTCATGGGTATGTGCGCTATGTAAAATGCTCCTCGTGTTTTGTTGTTTGTATGGAGAATCTTGTAATGTAGGGTGAAAATGTTGGTGTAGTACTGTGCTGTTTGTTTTTACATGTATTGTGATGATGTTAAACAGAACATTTATTGTATGTTATTTTGAACGCGCAGATTCACAAGAGTTGCAGAACAGAGAAGAATTGTGTTTTATATGTCTTCTCTGCAGGTATGTTGCTTCACATGTTGTTTGTAATTGTTATTTGTAATGTTTGAGGGAAATTTGTGTTCGTTCTGTAAACAAATTATCCTGACGTGAAATATACATAGACGGTGGTACTAGAACATGGCCGCCATTCTCATGGATTCACAAGAGTTGCAGAACAGAGAAGAATTGTGTTTTATATGTCTTCTCTGCAGGTCTTCTCTGCAGGTCAAATAAAAGAATTGATTGAAAGAAGTTTGGCTGTTTGACCATCGTTACAGAGGCCTGTGTTTAAAATCATCTTGCTGGATGTGAAGCCGTTTACCTCCACCTGCTGTGGTCTGTCTGTTAAAAAGTTCTTAAACCATAAAATCAGTGTGGGGCTGACGTCAAGCTCTGCTAGGTGGTGTAGCAGAATGTCAGTTTTTACAGTGTTGAAGGCAGAGGAAAAGTCCATCAATAAAATCCTGCTGTGGGGGTGCGCCGAGTCCAGTTGTCTGGCCACAGTGTCCAGGAGGGTCAGACTGGCGTCCTGCACGCCCCGCTTTGCCCTATAGGCAAACTGTAGAGGGTCCAGTTTCTCTGCCAACATGGTGGAGAGGAGGTCGCACACTGCTCTCTCCATGCATTTGCAGAGCACAGACGTCAGTGCAACTGGCCTGAAGTCCTTTGGGTCTTTGGCTTGTTTTTTCTTGGGGATTGGGATTATTGTGGATTCTTTCCACTGTCTCGGGACACATCCCGAGTCTAGGAGGCACTGAAAAAGCTTGGTGCAAACCCCACTTAGCTGAGTGGAGCACTCTTTCAGCACCCTGCCTCTGAGCCTGTCTGGGCCTGAGGCTTTGTGTGGGTTCACTTTGTTCAGGATGGAGGTCACCAGCTGCTCATCTATGGTGAGAGCATGAGGTGGGTTGGAGGTGGAGGGGGTCCAGGTGGTTGATGTGCTGCTGCTGTCAAAACGGCTGAAGAAGCTGTTGAGCTGCTCTGCAAAGGAGGTGGGGTCCGTGCAGTCAATCGCTGCAGGTTTGGGGGCTCTCCCCATCATGATGTTTAACCCCTGCCATGCCTTCTTTGCATTTCCAGAAATGAGCGTCTGCTCCACCGTTTCTTTATAATGGACCTTGGCTAGTTTCGCCTTCCTTTTAAACTCCTCCAGTTCCCTCACCTTGAGCCTGTCTCCCTGTAAAAATTCAATTTTCTTATTAATCAGACACATTTTCATGTCTTTAGTGACCCATTTTTTATTGTTTGGATGGAGGGTAATCTGCTTGGTGGGAGTGACTGTGTCTTCACAAAATAGAATGTAGGATGTCACCACATCGGTCAGATCATTTAAGTCGTCCCCACAATCATAAAAAAACAAGTCCCAGTCAGTCTGTTCAAAGCATCCCCTTAGTGATTCGGCTGCATCCTTATTCCATACTCGGATGGTTTTTGATACCGGTACACCTGTTTTCAGTTGGGACCTGTACTTTGGAAGCAGGAGGATGACGTTGTGGTCGGAACGACCAAGGGGGGGGCGGGGTTTCGAGATAAATGCATTTGGGATATTTCCATAACACTTGTCCAGTATATTCTGCATTCTGGTGGGAGTTGTGACATATTGTTGCAGATTAGGTAGGTGCGTGGTGATGTCACATCTGTTCAGATCTCCCAACACAAACACTGGTTGTTCGGCAGACCGATTGACTGCCGTGTTGTAACTGTCCGCTATGCGCTCAGCAGCTAGGGCGAAATCAGGCCCGGGTACATACACTAAGATCACGGTGATCTGGGAGAATTCTCGGGGCAGATAGTGCGGTCTAAATGACACCGTCATCAGTTCATAATGTTTGCAACTCTCAGTCTCTCTCAACGTAAAGTTTGTTGCCCACTTGTTGTTGACAGCTATACAGAGCCCGCCCCCAATTGATTTCCGCGTTCTCGTTGCGTCTCTGTCAAAACGTATAATGTTATAGCCTTCCAAATAAAAATCGACATCCTCGGACAGCCACGTTTCTGTGAAACATAAGAGGCTGGATTGTCGATAGTCCGAGTCGGACCTCATGAGTATGGAAAGCTCCTCAGTCTTATTCCGTAGCGATCTGACATTTGACAGGAGGATGGCAGGTAAAGGTAGGCGGCTGCCTCTTCTCCTCAATCTGTTCCTGATCCCCCCTCGAGATCCTCTTTTCCTTCGTATGCGCTTGGATCTGTGTCCACGAAGTAACTCCAGAGGTATCTGGTCATTGAGGAAGGAAAGTTGCGACGGCTCCGGATGGAGGTGACTCAATCCCAACAGGTAGTCCCGTGAGTAGGCGAGCCTACCTGGAAATGCGGCTGTTTGTTGTGCCGGTCCTGAGTCCCGTCCGTTTACGATATTCAATTTTGCGATCATAATGTAGGCGAACACTAGATTAAACACTGTTGATTTAACATTGACGAGACGTAACAAAACAAAAACAATGAGAGCACCCAAGAGCACTAGGAAACGTATAATAACGTGCACACACTGAGCCGTGTCGAGAGTCGCTCTAGCAGAGCGCCCCACCTCATTTATTCATCCATCTATATTAATATTACTGGGCCCAGCCTATCCCTTCTATAATATCTTTCAGTATCTTTTTTTCTTCTTTCAGTATCTTTTTTATTACTGCTGAGCACCTGGCTTTGGAAAATCCCAGGCAGGAAAATCCTTATATTATATTGTATATTATTATATATTATTATAATATATATATATATATATATATATATATATATATATTATTGAGGCTAGACAGGAACAGCATGTCCTCAGAGAGAGAGAGAGAGAGAGAGAGAGAGAGAGAGAGAGAGAGAGAGAGAGAGAGAGAAGGGGGGGGAGTGGGGGGGGGGGCTTTCACTTCTTAGATTAGATTAAACGTTACTGTCGTTGCACAGAGTACAAGTACTGAGACAACAACATGTACTTTGGCGTCTAACCAATGCAAATAGAAGCACAGTGGAAAAGACATGATCATGTAGAGAGTGCAAGGTATTACAGTATGAGGTATTATAGTGAGTATAAATATATGAATATAAGAGTATAAATATTAATATAAGAGTATAAATATATGAATATAAGAAGTGAATATACATTAGATGAATATGAATATGATTCAGTTATGATGTACAGTATATTTACACATATTTACACACACATTTACATTATATGGTAAAGTAACTATTCTTAAATCTCTGACTGTAGCCAAACCTCTGTACTGGGCAACTGTGAGTGGCTGTGGCACAGAATGTTGCTGTCAGATTGAATACTCTGTTTTTTTACTTCCTTTGGTCTGGAAAGAGCGATAGAAGAGGGAAAAGATCTGTCATCATTGGGGATTATGAGACAGGGGGTATAAACATGCTGGATACTGTCTCTCACATACAAGTCCTTCATGCTGGGTGGGTGAAGCGCACTATGGATCAATCATCTGGTGACTGGAAGATACTACCTGAACTGTTCTTGAATAGACTGGAGAAAGACTTCCTCATTCTAAGAATGCATTTTAAAGAGAAAAAGCACTGCCCCGATTTGACAGCGATCCCTAGTTTCTATCAAAGTGTGATTCAACACTGGCATAAAGCAGGGGGTGGAACAGTAAAGGAGCCACGTACAGGAGACTAGGTCAGGAATCATATCGTTTGGGGATCTGAGTATAATATACTGGGTCCTAACCCTCCCCATACTGAAAGATATAGTGCCAATCTGATATAACAATAGCAAAACTGTCCATCTTCAAAACTTGGATGAGATTCAAAGATGACCACCAAAGGTTCTCTAGGGCAGACGTGATGTCCCTTCTTCTCTCAGAGTTAAAGAAGAGAATTACAATGGATCTTTTGGTCAATGAGGTCAGAGGTAACACAACTTTGTATGTGTTATATGGGTGTATAAGTATGAATGTATATGTGCATGTGCGTATGTGTACATACTGTATGTGTGTATGTATATTTATATTATGCCTATAATACTATTTTGATGAGTTTTTGTATCCTTCTTGAATAAAAAAAAATACTTTTAACAGCTCCACGTCTGAGTAAAAGCTGTAATGCTCCCATGGCCTTAAACAAACAGAGTTTGAAGGTCTCAGCCTGAAATAATCTATCAGTGTTCCGACACGTCACTCTTAGTCGTTGGCTGTGTCCTGCAATGCTCCCTTGAGGACACCTGTTAAGGTTCCCATGTATTGGTTCACCAGGATCAGAGTGTGTATAAATAAGTGGGCTCAGCCCAGTAGGCTACATTAGTTCTGAAGAGACGTGGTTTCAGAATGAAGGGTGCTGTAGCTCTGCTGGTGGTATTGTTCTGTCTGTCTGGGTCAGGGGCTCAGGGAGAGGGTGGCGGGGTCAGAGAGAATGACATCCCTCAACTGGGTCACGGGGAAGATGCAGAGCACAGGGAGAGTTTGACCACGACACCTGACGTCTGGACTGAGTTGGCGGACCTAAGAGACATGCTGCACAATCTGGGAACCATCGTGGTGGAACAGAGAGTGGAGGTGAGGAACTTGGAGACCAGAGTGACCACCAGCGAGGGTCAGGTGGACGACCTGAAGGGAGAGAACGCAGCTCAAGCAGCAGAACTGTCAGTGATGGAGTTCAGATTGACAGCCAGCGAGGGTCAGGTGGAGGACCTGGAGACAGAGAATGCTGCATTGGTGGCCAGAGTGACAGCCAGCGAGGGTCAGGTGACTGAACTGAGCGGAGACGTGGAGGAGATGAAGACAGAGAATGCAGCATTGGTGGCCAGAGTGACAGCCAGCGAGGGTCAGGTGACTGAATTGAGAGGCGACATGGAGGACCTGGAGACAGAGAACGCAGCATTGGTGGCCAGAGTGACAGCCAGCGAGGGTCAGGTGACTGAAC
>NC_137679.1:41530057-41545057 GCF_963989245.1 Nansenia antarctica | reverse complement strand
ACTGTCATACAGAACCTTGAAGGCAGAGAGGTTGAGAGAGGTTGAGAGAGAGAGAAGAGAGAGAAGTGAGAGAGAGGTTGAGTGAGAAGTGAGAAGTGAAAAGTGAGAAGAGTGTCCAGTCTGAAAAGCCGTCCGCTTGGCTGAGGAGAAACAGTAATTCCAGAGTCGAGGGTAAAACCTCATTTGTCTTGTCATTCTAAGTCCCCTTACCTCCAACCTCTCTGGGACTTTTGTCATTTATAACGATGCACCTTTGTTGATGCTCCTGTATAGATTGTTATTGATCTCTGCTGAGAGACGGATGCTGTAAGAGGCCTCCTGCCTTCTCTGTCTAGTAGTAGAGAGAGAGAGAGAGAGAGGGGGGGGGGGGGGGGGAGAGAGAGACCTGGGACCTGAGACCTGTCTCTCTCTCTCTCTCTGTCTCTCTCTCTCTCTCTCTCTGTCTGGGTCTAAGTCGTCCCCAAAGCCCCCGGTCGATACAGGGACACTGAGCTGAGGTGAGCCATGGCAGATTGGTGGGTCACTTTCCTCTTTTTACGGCCATACATCTTCTTCTTCTTCCCTGTGTCAACGTGATGCATCTGAAGTACTGGATGGAAGTTGAGAAGCAGTTTGAATCTCTCTATATATACAGTATATCTCTCTCTCTCAGCACCGCTCCTGAACACACTCATTCCTCCGTCTTTGAGGTTCAGATTAAAACCTTTTTTACAAAGCTGACTACGCTAGCTAACTACGCTAACTAACTACGCTAACTAACTACGCTAACTAACTACGCTAACTAACCACCACTACTAACTAACCACCACTACTAACTAACCACCACCACTACTAACTAACCACCACGACTAACTAACCAACACTACTAACTAACCACGACTACTAACTAACCACCACTACTAACTAACCACCACTACTAACTAACCACCACTACTACCTAACCACCACTACTAACTAACCACCACTACTAGCTAACCACCACTACTAACTAACCACTACTAACTAACCACCACTACTAGCTAACCACCACTACTAACTAACCACCACTACTAACTAACTACGCTAACTAACTACGCTAACTAACTAACTACTCTAAATAACTACACTAAATAACTACACTAACTAACTACACTAACTAACTACACTAACTAACCACTCCAACTAACTACTCTAACTAACTACACTAACTAACTATCTAACTACGCTAACTAACTACGCTAGCTAACTACCACGTGGCAGTTTGAACCACGGCCTGAATCTGTCCAAGCTGCTGTAACCACCCCCTCGTTGACTGGGAGAGATGCGTCCTCACACGTGCAGCTGGGGCTTAAATAACTGCATGGTGTGCATGGTGCATGCGCACGGTGCATTATACATCAGCTGACAGCACCGATACAGGGGCGGGACGTCATGAGATGGGCCGTGTTGTAACAGCAGAGGAACAGGAGACACGTTTCCCACAGGCCATCCATCATCCTCTGGCAGATCCTTTATAACGTCTTTAACATTAAAGCAGCACCGACCCCTCGGCTTCTACAGGGAACTGTTGTCTTCTGACAGCCCAGTGAGTCTCTGGTGACGTTTATGCAAAGGGCCGACACACCGAAGGAAGCGGCGTTTAGCAGACGCCTTTAGCCAAACCGACTAACAACAAGTACATTTGTCTAAGTAAGTGAATCATCTATACATTAGTTATCATAAGAAAACACAATCTATGCTAGGACTAGGGGCCATTGGCAGTTACAATGCTAGAAGAAGGAAGACTTACTTTTTAAAATTCTCTAGAACAAAAGTATGTGAAAGAAAGAAAAATATCTTCTAAAAAGAACTCCTTCTGTCTGAGCGTTATCTTGGTTCTGGAGAGAAGCAGAACAGAAGGCGTGTTAGAGGCAGACAGGCAGCACAGATGACGAGGATGACCTTTTGTAATTGACCTGGTGATTGTTCCGGCCCTACAACAGAGTCTGCCCAGAGTCTGAGGAGGAGGAGGGGGAGGAGGAGGAGGAGGAGGTGGGGGAAGAGGAGGAGGAGGGGGAGGAGGAGGAGGGGGAGGAGGAGGAGGGGGAGGATGAGGGGGAGGGGGAGGAGGAGGAGGGGGAGGATGAGGGGGAGGATGAGGGGGAGGAGGAGGAGGAGGAGGAGGAGGGGGAGGTGGAAGTGGAGGAGGAGGAGGAGGAGGAGGAGGAGGAGGAGGGGAGAGGGGGAGGAGGAGGAGGAGGAGGGGGAGGAGGAGGGGGAGGAGGGGGAGGAGGGGGGGAGGAGGAGGAGGAGGAGGAGGGGGAGGAGGAGGGGGAGGAGGAGGAGGAGGGGAGAGGGGGAGGAGGAGGAGGAGGAAGAGGAGGAGGAGGAGGAGGAGGAGGGGGAGGAGGGGGAGGAGGAGGGGGAGGAGGAGGGGGAGGAGGGGGGGAGGAGGAGGCAGAACAGATGGTGGGAGAGAGAAGTCACTAGCAGGAGGAGAATGCCAAAACACAAACAAAGTTTTACGAAAGAAAGATTCTTTAAAGTGAATTCCATTGTTTATGCTCTGTGTGCTCTGTGCTAGAGCTAAGAAATAAGTTGAGGCTTGACTCTTATGAATCGTCTGAGTGAAACCGAGAGACATTGTGTTGGTAATTAGTACGCTCAGCCATTCGCTCACAAGTATCAGTTAAAAGAGACTGTTTGCATTAATGATTTGAGGAAGTATGATAAAGTCTTACCAGCCACAGTACGCAATAAGTAACTGTTATTCACCGGAGGCAAAGCTACTTTGACAACGACCTTTAGCCCATTTTTAAGCTAAAGTAAGGTTGACGTGTTCTTGTGAAATAGTCATATTGTATCTGTTCTATTATGAAAATAAAACTTCTAAACACTTCATGGGAGAAACTCTGGAGGGTATGAACCTAAAGACGCTGGAGAGGAGGGGACAGGAGGGGACAGGACAGGAGAGGAGAGGAGAGGACAGGACAGGACAGGACAGGACAGGACAGGATGATGATGATGAAAACCTTTATTGTCCCCAATGGGGAAATTTTGTTGTCAAACAGCTTAGTTAGGGCAGACAGAAAACATTCAATAAATAAATAAAACAGTGCAGGCTCAATAAGTAAAAAGTTCCAAGTTCCAAAGTTCCAGCTCCAGGTCTCCCCCACCCTGCAGGGCCTGGTTGTAGAGTCGGAGTGCAGCTGGAACAAAGGACTGTCCAAATATTTTTGTACTTTGACGGGGGAGAACAAATCTGTGGCTGAACTTGCTCCTCATCCCCGCCAGCTCGCAGTACATCGGGTGGGAGGGATTGGCCAGCATGGCCGCCAGTTTTTTCCCCATCCTCTGTTCTGCCACCACCTCTAGGCTGTCCAGCCCGGTCCCCACCACAGAGCTGGCCTTCTTCACCAGTTTGTTTAGCTTCGCAGCATCCCTGGCACAGATGTTTCCACCCCAGCAGGCCACGGCGAAGAACAGAACGCTGGCAACCACCGACTGATAAAACATTCGCAGCAGCTTGTTGCAGACGCCGAAAGACCTCAGCCTTCTCAGGAAAAACAGTCTGCTCTGCCCTTTCCTGAGAAGAGCCTCGGTGTTGTCAGTCCAGTCCAGTTTGTTATTAATTTGTACTCCCAGGTACCTGTAGGAGTCCACCCTCTCGACTTCCACCCCCTTGATGGTGATGGGGGCTGGGGTCCTTCTCTTCCTCCTAAAATCCACCACCAACTCCTTTGTTTTGCTGGTGTTAAGCAAAAGGTAGTTGGTGTCGCACCATTGCACAAAGCTCTCCACCAGGGCCCTGTACTCCTCATCCCTGTCGTCTGTGATAGAGGAGTCATCAGAAAACTTCTGCAGGTGGCACTGGTCGGAGCTAAACTGGAAGTCGGAGGTATAGAGGGTGAAGAGAAAGGGTGACAGAACAGTTCCCTGGGGGGCACCGGTGTTGCACACCACCACCTCAGACTGACAGCCCTGCAGTCTCACATACTGACGTCTGTCTGTGAGGTAGTTGTGGATCCAAGCCGTCAGGGAGTCCTCCACACACATCACTGCTAGTTTGTCAGCCAGCAGTGATGGCTTGATGGTGTTAAATGCACTGGAGAAGTCGAAGAACATGGTCCTCACCATGCTCTGTGGCCTCTCCAGGTGTGTGTAGGCCCTGTGCAGCATGTAAATGATGGCATCCTCCACCCCAATGCTCTCCTGGTATGCAAACTGCCGGGGGTCCAGGAAGTCCTTCACCTGGGGCTTAAGGTGTTGCAACACTAGCCTCTCCAGGATCTTCATGACCTGTGGTGTCAGGGCGACAGGTCTGTAGTCGTTTGGGGTGCTGGGCCGTCCCTTCTTTGGCACTGGGACGATGCAAGAGGACAGGAGGGGACAGACCAAGACAGGACAGGACGGGACAGGAGGGCATAGGACAGGACAGGAGGGGACAGGACAGAACAGGACAGGAGAGGACAGGACAGGACAGGTGTGTGTCCCCATGGCGCAGTGGGCTCCAGTGTTGCCAGATGGGGTGAGGCGCGGTGGTGTTTCCAGCTGTGGAGAGTTAGGGTTAACCATCTGCTGCTTCTCCTCAGGTTTAATCAGCACTGGGCCTCTCTCTGTCACCCTGCTCCTCCCTGCGCCTCCCTTCTCTCTGTGGACTCACAGCCTGATTATGATAAACAGCTCCTGCAGACTCAGGAAGCCCAAGGAGAAACACAGAGGAATATTTCACTGGCCTCCTAATGGCGTTTTTACTGATAAAGGAACGGGGGAATTTTCACGCCTGCGTCAATATTGAAAAATGTGCATCCAGGCGGTGTATTACGAATAACCTTTAATAAACGGGAGAGAGAATGTAATGATATAATTCAATTATTTGTGTAAAAGTCAAAACTCCTCCTGATAAATAGCCACATCAGCCTTGGTAACAGATTAATTAGAAGGCCTGTCCATGCGTGACAAATGAGGATGCAGGAAGATATAAGTCAAGCACTCAAGTTAAACCAAATAACTGAATGTATTATTATGATAATGTATTATTATTATTAATATTACAACACTATTCTGAGGCATTGCTCTGAGATGTTGTAGCTGAGTGAATACTGGCCTGTAACAGCAGCACAGGAGTAGAGAGACATGCAGACTGAGCTAGATTACTGTTCCTGCTACGACTGGTTGATGGATGATTCACTTCCTTAGTCAAATGTATTGATTGTAAGTCGCTTTGGAATAAGGCGTCTGCTGAATGCCAAAAAATGTAAAACAAAAAATACAGTGTCTAACTGTTAAGACCGTTGGTTTGGGGATGGAAGTCCTATGACCTAGGGTGTCCGATCAAAAATGAATTTTTCTGACATAATTGATGTAGATAATATATTGTATACTTTTCCCCACTCGTCAATTTCTCATCTTTCTTCTTGAATCTGCAGGACATGAAACAGTACAGAGGTAAGATAGATGTCGGTTTTAGGACATGATGTAGTTTTTTCTAATTCCTTGTATCCACTGCTCATATTAATACAGAATGATGGTCACGTCACGCTCCTGTGATTGGTCGTGTGACGTACACCTCCCCTGTGTGTCTGGGCTGGTCTAACCTGATACCACCATGTTCTCTCACTGGGTATTTTTAGATTTCCCCTAAACAGTCAAAGGTCATGTATCACCATAGGAACGGTCATGTTCCGCCATAGGGTCTGTCAGGGAGTAACTCATTTCATATTCTCTTTCTGAGTCTTGTCTCCTGCCATATTGATTGACTAACTGATATGAAGAAGAGATGGAGGAAAGGAGGAGGAGGTTAGTGGAGGAAGGGGTAGTGGTGGCCTAGGGGGATAATGAGTTGGACTGGTGATCAGAAGGTCATGAGTGAAAATCCCACCTGGGAACACCACCACTAGTGTGTCCTTGAGTAAGACCTGGGAACACCACCACTAGTGTGTCCTTGAGTAAGACCTGGGAACACCACCACTAGTGTGTCCTTGAGTAAGACCTGGGAACACCACCACTAGTGTGTCCTTGAGTAAGACCTGGGAACACCACCACTAGTGTGTCCTTGAGTAAGACCTGGGAACACCACCACTAGTGTGCCCTTGAGTTAAGGCACTTAGCCCTAAATTACTCCAGGGAGACTGTCCCTGTAATCTGTAATTGTATGTCGCTTTGGATAAAAGCGTCTGGTTAAATGGTGAAAATAGAGGAAGGGGGAGATGAGGATGAAGAGGAAGAGGGAGATGAATATGAAGATAAAGAGGAAGGGGGAGATGAGGATGAGGATGAAGAGGAAGGAGGAGATGATGATGATGATGATGAAGAGGAGGGTGATGATGAAGAGGAAGGGGGAGAGCCGGTATTAAAACAACACAGAGAAAGGGAGAGCGACAGTGGAGAGAGTTAAGAAAGTTCTGTAACATCGAAATCATTTCAAAAGAATAATACAACTGTAAACACATCTGTGAAACTTGTGAAGGTGTCTTATACTGTATATAGATGCAGGTACTGTATGATTAACATGGAACATGTTCATCACATGGGGGTCAGGCACTTAATAATTATACATCTCTGGGTAATAAGAGTCTATATATACTCACGGAAAAGCTGTTGAATTTGTTTTTAAAACATAATTATATACTTCATTATACAACCTGACCTGTTGACCTGCTGTCTACCATCTAGGAGTTCAATAACTGATCATAACTTTTAGTTGCCTAGCAACACACCAACACATGACTTAGAACACTTAGAACATGCACATGCATTATGACATCACAATGACTTCTCCAATCTGACTCTGAGTCAGTCCCCAGAGGCGTGGTCAGGCGGTCTGCCAGAGTGTCTCCTGGCAGCAGCAGGACTGAGAGCTGGGAGTCTGGCTCCCTGCTACATCACCAGCTCCTCCATCTCTAATGGGAGTCTGTCTCACTGCTGCATCACCAGCTCCTCCATCTCTAATGGGAGTCTGTCTCACTGCTGCATCACCAGCTCCTCCATCTCTAATGGGAGTCTGGCTCACTGCTGCATCACCAGCTCCTCCATCTCTAACGCCTCTGTGTGGAACTCAGACAGCAAACAGACTCCAGCTGTCAATCACACGCTGCCTCGGACAAAGGTGCACGCCTACCTGGGGGGAGAGGGTCTGAGGGGGAGAGAGAGGGTCTGAGGGGGAGAGAGAGGGTCTGATGGGGAGAGAGAGGGTCTGAGGGGGAGAGAGAGGGTCTGAGGGGGAGAGAGAGAGGGTCTGAGGGGGGAGAGAGAGGGTCTGAGGGGAGAGAGAGAGGGTCTGAGGGGGGAGAGAGAGGGTCTGAGGGGGAGAGAGAGGGTCTGATGGGGAGAGAGAGGGACTGAGGGGGGAGAGAGACGGTCTGAGGAGGGAGAGAGAGGGTCTGAGGGGGAGAGAGAGGGTCTGAGGGGGAGAGAGAGGGTCTGAGGGGGGAGAGAGATGGTCTGAGGGGGAGAGAGAGGGTCTGAGGGGGGAGAGAGAGGGTCTGAGGGGGGAGAGAGAGGGTCTGAGGGGGGAGAGAGAGGGTCTGAGGGGGAGAGAGAGGGTCTGAGGGGGAGAGAGGTGATGTCTATGATGTATGGTATAGACCTCACCCTCATAGAGGACCCAGATATAGATCTGACCCTCATAGTGGACCATTGGGACTGACTATAGCGTCTACAGTGTTTCCTCCAGGAATTTTTACAATGGTGGCGGGTGGCCGTGACCGCGCGCGCAGCGCGCGCGATTTTTTTCGCGTGCACGCGCATGGAACGCGCGCGCGCGCTCAAAACAACGATTTTTTTTTTTTTTTTTTTTTTTGCTAATCACAAAACTAGAGGATGGCCCAAAAAAATTAATAATGAATATACAGAATATAAACTTGTGACTGACAGTCACATACACACACAAAGATCATCAGCTATAATATAATACGAAGTAGGCCTACATGAGCACAAAAGCGGCTAACGTTACTGATTAACTGTTTACTGTAGTGCAGAGAGATGGTAGTCGTAGGCGGCGTATCAAATGACAAAGCTAAACGTTTAATGAAGGACATGAACGATTGTCAACAACACACTCAAGCAGTAAATAGAACAGTCTAAACAACTTGGGTACTACGGACGGAACAATAGTCTCAACCTATAGTTCCGTGTGTGAATTATGTCAACCCACCACATTACAGAAGTAAAATCACAGTCAGATGGAGCATTCGGTAAACAGCTGAGTATCAGCTGAGTTAAAGAAAACAAACTCTTACCTTTGATGAGACCCACATGAGCCCTGTTTTCCCGTACTTCTCCCGTGTGTCTCTTATTGTCCAAATGTTCCCTGAATTTTAGCTGCATGTTTTTCCAGCATGTAATTCCGTTGTCAATAAAAAAATCGTCTCCCCTTCTTTTCCCCTTGACAATACTGTGTCGTTGCTAAAGTGACGGCACATAAGAATCGTTTTTTGACTTGATAATGTCTGCTAACGTAGCACTTGAAACTGGCGCCGTTCTCTGGACTGCAGCTGCTCCCGCGTTAGCATTAGCATCCATCTTTTCTTCTCCCTTCTCACCGTCACGAGCTCAAATGACACTTGTCGGCCGATCTAACTCTTAACACTCACTTACAGGACTTCTGACACCATGTCGTGTTATTCTATTAAACATACACGTGAGTCCTTCTGTATTTCAATGTAAGTGTCTTTATTTTAACTCGCTCTGTAAGCTCTACAATACCGGTCTCTTGTTGTCTCGTCGTAACCTGCCCACCTGACCTGGGGGGTATTCCATCAACGTCGCTAAAGGAAAATCCTGGCTTATTTTTGATAACTCTCGCGAGACCTATCAGAATATGCCTGGATATTTGTAAGAACTCTCGCGAGATTTATCAGACTAAACCTGGATTTTCCCTTTAGCGATGTTGATGGAATACCCCCCGGATGTCACTACGGTGGCCTGTACACAATAACAATAATACCACAGTTCACATTTAGACCAATCAGGAGCCCTTGTGTCACGTCGTCAACTGAATGTCATTAATCTGATTTTGGATCAGCGGTTAGAGAGAGATGGGCGTGGATTTAGGTGCACTTTTAGTCAACATCCATTATAGCGCTGATCTAGGATCAGATATATTTGAATCAGCTAAAAGGATTTTTTTTTTTTTGTTGTGGACTGAATCAATTCGTGGCGGAGGAAATTCCATCGTGGCGGCCCGCCACCAATAAATGCATGTAGAGGAAACACTGCGTCATATACCATCAAAGGGGGGAGATGCGACATGAAATATGTCAAAATGCAGAACTATCATGCACAGATCAACCTTATAACATGTAATTTATATATATATATATATATAACGTTCGACAGGGAGCTCATATTTATTTTTATAGCATTCCGAAATAAACGATATGAGGCTGGGAGGGAAAAATCACAGTATACCCACTATAAAAAAACTAGACTACACCACTGGTATGAATGTAGTCTGCAGCACGTCTGCTGGGGTCATGAGTATGAATGTAGTCTGCAGCACGTCCCTGCTGGGTTCAAGCTCCCACGTTTTACTGTGAAACGCTCACCTGGAGAGGTTGGTTTAGTCCTGGTTAAAGATTGATATGTTGAGATTGATGTTGGTGTTCATTAAAGGTACCAGGATGAGAGGTTTAGACCATCAGGATGAGGGGGGGGGGGGGGGGTAATGATGGAGAAACTTCGCTGTCTGTTCACAAAGGACAGTAAATCGGATCAGTCAGATCTATCTAAAAAGAAAAGCAACGTGACTCCTTTGTTATTAACGACTGTCTTTAATATTTCATATTCAGTCAATATTTAATGAAAAATGAAAAGCTCAGAGCGCAAGAAACCGACAAGATTGAAGTGTGAACGACCCTTAGAAGGCTGGCTTCACACAGATGGGCTGGAATGTGGCCTTATTAAAAAGGAAAGTTCAGGGTTTTTTTCATTGTTGTGTGTGTGTGTGTGTGTGTGTGTGTGTGTGTGTGTGTGTGTGTGTGTGTGTGTGTGTGTGTGTGTGTGTGTGTGGAGGCTCATCCAGACATTCTCTGAGCTTTGTTAGGCTGACTCTGGGGGGCATCTAGCCCTGCCAGGGGACATGAATGACCTCAGAGGACTTGGGGGCATCTAGCCCTGCCAGGTACATGAATGACCTCAGAGGACTTGGGGGCATCTAGCCCTGCCAGGGGACATGAATGACCTCAGAGGGCTGGGGGGCATCTAGCCCTGCCAGGGACATGAATGACCTCAGAGGGCTGGGGGGGTATCTAGCCCTGCCAGGGACATGAATGACCTCAGAGGGCTGGGGGGCATCTAGCCCTGCCAGGGGACATGAATGACCTCAGAGGACTGGGGGGCATCTAGCCCTGCCAGGGGACATGAATGACCTCAGAGGGCTGGGGGGCATCTAGCCCTGCCAGGGGACATGAATGACCTCAGAGGACTGGGGGGCATCTAGCCCTGCCAGGGGACATGAATGACCTCAGAGGGCTGGGGGGCATCTAGCCCTGCCAGGTACTGTACATGAATGACCTCAGAGGAATGCCGTGTGCCTTTCATATTGAGCTCTGTCTCTGCACACTTTGAGGAAAATATCACACTTCTAAATTATGAAACAGTTACGACTTACAGTAGCGTGCCTATCACAAGGGAACATATCAACTGTCAACAACAAAACAAACAGATTTCTCCTTTACTCTAAAACCAAGACATGTCCCTCTAAAGCCCTTTACAAAACATGCTGTATTGCTGCCTTATCACTAAGACAGCCGTGCCTATTAGAGCATTTCCCCCTACTATAAGAGCCGCCTCGGGCGTCACATGACCATAGTCTTTACAATGGGATGCTGCTACTTACACACAAAGACCACTAGTTGGCGCGTATTGTAAATTAGCCTGCCTCCTACGCAGAAAAACTGCAAAATCGCCTTATACTAGCTTATCCTGATGAAAATGTAAGGATACTGGGTGGTAGAACGCACATATCTAGGAAAAGTCATGAAAGGAGGCTCCTGAAATTTGATCGAGTGCAAAGGTATGAACATTTTTTTTACACACTTGGTCATAATATGACCATATTATGACCCACCCAGGGCTGTTCTAGTGTTAATGACCCCACCCATGGCTGTTCTAGTGTTAATGACCCACCCATGGCCGTTCTAGTGTTAATGACCCCACCCAGGGCTGTTCTAGTGTTAATGACCCCACCCATGGCTGTTCTAGTGTTAATGACCCACCCATGGCCGTTCTAGTGTTAATGACCCACCCATGGCCGTTCTAGTGTTAATGACCCACCCATGGCCGTTCTAGTGTTAATGACCCCACCCAGGGCTGTTCTAGTGTTAATGACCCCACCCATGGCTGTTCTAGTGTTAATGACCCACCCATGGCCGTTCTAGTGTTAATGACCCACCCATGGCCGTTCTAGTGTTAATGACCCACCCATGGCTGTTCTAGTGTTGATGACCCCACCCAGGGCTGTTCTAGTGTTAATGACCCACCCAGGGCTGTTCTAGTGTTAATGACCCACCCAGGGCTGTTCTAGTGTTAATGACCCCACCCATGGCTGTTCTAGTGTTAATGACACCACCCAGGGCTGTTCTAGTGTTAATGACCCCACCCAGGGCTGTTCTAGTGTTAATGACCCCACCCAGGGCTGTTCTAGTGTTAATGACCCCACCCAGGGCTGTTCTAGTGTTAATGACCGCACCCATGGCTGTTCTAGTGTTAATGACCCCACCCAGGGCTGTTCTAGTGTTAATGACCCCACCCAGGGCTGTTCTAGTGTTAATGACCCCACCCAGGGCTGTTCTAGTGTTAATGACCCCACCCAGGGCTGTTCTAGTGTTAATGACCCCACCCAGGGCTGTTCTAGTGTTAATGACCCCACCCAGGGCTGTTCTAGTGTTAATGACCCCACCCAGGGCCGTTCTAGTGTTAATGACCCCACCCAGGGCTGTTCTAGTGTTAATGACCCACCCAGGGCTGTTCTAGTGTTAATGACCCACCCAGGGCTGTTCTAGTGTTAATGACCCCACCCAGGGCTGTTCTAGTGTTAACTATGAGGAGATGAAGTAGCTAGTTTATACTAGCTTAGTTTGTTCATTCCATCTGTTGACGTAAAGATGTCAGTTTGAAGGACGACAGACCTCTTACATTTCTTATGAATATCTTTTATAAGAGATATTTCAAACATCCCCACCCTGTTCTCTCCAGTCCAAGGAGGGGTCAGATCACATTTATATGAGTTGGTATCAAAAGCAAACAGAAGCCATTCTTCATATGTGACCATCAATGACCTTTTCATCACTGAGAGATGCATTTCTAAACACAGACGCATGTACGCACACACACATGAACACGCACGTACACACACACACACACACACACACACAAACACATCACAGTCACTCTTTTTCCATAGAGGTTTTGTGATGAAAGAATCTAAAAGGCCAAGTCTATATAAATGGCATCTTCATGGCATTTCTCGGGCGTCCAAGATTACATGTGTGTGTCTGTGTGTGTGTGTGTGTGTGTGTGTGTGTGTGTGTGTGTGTGTCTGTGTGTCTGTGTCTGTGTCTGTGTCTGTGTCTGTGTCTGTGTCTGTCTGTGTGTGTGTGTGTGTACGTACATGTCTGGCCTCTCTGCCTTAGTGGCTCTTTTCCTTTCTCTCTCTCCCTCTCCTTCAGGCTTTCCTTCTGGAAGTCTTCCAGTTCTCCAGAAACTAAATAAACTAACGACAGCGGATGTTTCTAGAAGCTGTATGAACGACTCTGTTGTCCTGTAAGGATGAGCGGTTTGCAATTAGCCAGTGTTGAAATAATCAAAACTGTTTCCCCCCCCACACACACACACACACACACACACCATCATCATCATCGTCGTCAGTCCCTGGTAGTGGAGTATGACTGTCCTCCTTCTTGGTCTTTGAGGGTCTTCAGGTGGGAGAAGAGGTCCGATCCTGGAGCCTCATATCGGGCAGAGGAACGTGGTGGAGATGGTGGCTTTGGATTGGGCCTTTTTTGTGTGTGTTTGTGTGTGTGTGTGTGTTCATGTCTGTCAGACCTGTGTGTGTGTGTGTGTGTGTGTGTTCATGTCTGTCAGACCTGTGTGTGTGTGTGTGTGTGTGTGTGTGTGTGTGTGTGTGTGTGTGTGTGTGTGTGTGTGTGTGAGTGTGTGTATGTGTGTGTGTGCGTGCGCATGTGCATGCGTGTGTGTGTGTGTGTGTGTGTGTTCATGTGCGTCAGACGGATCCATCAAGGCCGCCTCCCCCCGGGCCTGACTGAGGAGGCCGAGGTTCCCAGCATGCCGAGCGTGAACCACAGCCCTCTTACATGACGGGGTCATCTGGGGGTCATCTGGGGGTCACCTGGGGGTCATCTTACCTCATACCTGGAGTTACTGCACAGCTTAAGGTTCTGGTACAGCAGAGCAGGAAGTTCAGAAGGACAAGTTCCTGGAAGAGACGGAACTTCCTTCAGAACTCTGCTGTCGTCTGAACTTCCTCCAGAATTCTGCTGTTGTCTGAACTTCCTCCAGAACTCTGCTGTCGTCTGTGTTCTCTGACCTCTGAATGTTGTTGAGGTAGTTAAGGACTTAATAACTCAGCTTATCGACGTGTAAAACGAAAATGAGAAAACACACAAATGCTTCCGTCTGGAATTTTAAAAGCTTTCCGTCGTGTGAGGAATGTAGATGGTAAATGGACTGACTTATATAACGACTTATTACAAAGAGCTTTCCATCGGCCTCTCATTCAGCCATTCACACACACATTCACACACCAATGGTGGCAAGCTACCATGCAATGCTCTGGCCTGCTCATTGGGAGCAATTTTGGGGTTCAGTGTCTTGCCCAAGGACACCTCGACATGTGGCCAGCCGGGGTTCGAACCGCCGATCTGCCAACCTTGCATCAACATCATACTCCATCATCAATACTTCCTCTGTGTTCAACATCAACATCAGACTCCATCAACTACCCTGCCTGTGTGAACCACAGTATTATACATCGCTGGAAGCCAATTCACTCAATTCTCTCTAGACTCTAGACTCATTTGGTACTTTTACTGGACATTAATATACATTTGCTGAGGGAAATTACTGCCTAGCAGCCTAACCATTAACAGTATACAGCTTAGATACGATCATATATTATATTACTGCCTAGCAGCCTAACTATTAACAGTATACAGCTTAGATACGATAATATATTATATTACTGCCTAGCAGCAGCTATTAACAGTATACAGCTTAGATATGATCATATATTATATTAGCCAACCCGACACCAAGGCTGAGCGGTGGGGCTAAACGCCCCCTGGTGGTCTGACCCAGTCTCCACGCACGCCTCATTAAGATCAGTGTGATGAACAGATCCACTGTCTCTCTGACCTTCGACCTTTGCGGAAGAACCACGTCTCTCTCTGTGTGAGATGGGAAAGTTTATTTGTGTTCCGCTGATTAATATTCTGCAGGTTATTTTATTCATTCTTCAATTAACTCCTCTCCTCTCCTCCCTGTAAAGCCTTGTGCTATAATGCTTCACGGTTGTCAAGGTTACGACCTCCTCCGGAGCTCGACCCCCGTTCATCCCAGGGGTGGTTCTGGTTTGTTTGGGTCGGCCCGCCCGCCCGCCTGCCTGGTGCAGAGATCTCAACCACTGTATCAGTGAGATGTTTCCCTCTGGACCTCCTGGGAAGTTTGCTGACAGAGCTGAGAGACACATAAAGGTGCTGCTGCCTTATTGCTGCCCAGAGCAAAACTACACAAGATAACCAGGAGAAAAGGCAATTATATTCTCTGAGAAATATCAGCAGCAACGTCTGTCCCTGCATGTCTGTCCCTGCATGTCTGTCCCTGCATGGGGCAACTCAGGTGGGCGTTTGGAGCCTCTGAAGTCTCTGAGTGAACTAACGTCACCATCAGTGTAATTTGAATGACAAAACTATGGTGTTGTTGTTGTTGGTCTGCCAGACTGAGGTTGTATTGGTTTGATGTGTGTCAGCCTCAGTTTGTCTGCTTGTTTATCAAGATGATTCTCTTGCGATGCCGTCCTGG
>NC_137679.1:41510057-41520057 GCF_963989245.1 Nansenia antarctica | reverse complement strand
CTCTCTATAACAGACGTAGCGCTGCTTTATGAGGTAGACTCTACAGAAACGTACGTAGCGCTTCTTCTTGTGCATAATATGATTATTCTACTCTTCTGGAAGTACCCTGACACACACACACACAGGTCTGGGAGGTGTGTGTGGAAGAGGAGGGAGGGGGAGGGAGGTGGGGAGATGAGATGAGAGGTAGGGGAGGGGAAGGGAAGAGAGAGGGGAGGGGATGAGAGGGTAGGAGAGGGAGGGGAGGTAGTGAGGGGAGGGAAGGGGAGGGAAGTGAGACCAGGGAGGGAGTGAGGGGATGGGAGGGAGGAAAGGTGAGTGGAGGTGGGGGAGGAGAGGGAAGGCGAGAGGGGAGGAGAGGGATGAGATGGGAGGGGAGGGGATGGGGAGGGGAGGCAGATAGAGAAGTGTAAATGGAGATGGTGAAAGCCCTGTCATACAGTAAAGGTATAAAAGCTATCGGATCACAGATCACAACAGCTGACAGGTCCAAACCATGTTACCCCCACCTTCTCCAGCAATATCCCACAATGCACTTCTGTAACTGTGGAGCGTCGTGTAGTAATAACCAATCCCTTGTTGCTGACCAAGGCAGATTCCAAGGACACCATTAGTCTCCCCTCAGAGCCCCCCCCCCCACCAACCACCATACTGACCCCCCCCCCCCCCCAACCACCACACTGACCCTCCTCCCACTCCCCCACCAGTCCGAGGAGGTCACATATCAAAGATAAAAACAACAACAACAAATATAAAAACTCTCCTTCTGTAGCCTAATGAAAACAAGCAGCCTGATAAACCAGAGGAGAGGCAAGGCAGTAGGAGATGAGGAGATAGGAAATGAGGAGATAGGAAATGAGGAGCTGAGGAGATAGGAGATGAGGAGATGAGGAGATAGGAGATAGGAGATGAGGAGATGAGGAGATAGGAAATGAGGAGCTGAGGAGATAGGAGATAGGAGATGAGGAGATGAGGAGATGAGGAGATAGGAGATGAGGAGATTTCAGTCTCTTTGTTCATCTGACAGCGGTTTGACAGGTGGGAAGGTGACATGGGGACATTTGGACAGTTGGTTGCATCGATATGAAAGTCTGATAATCTGCAACACGGTGGATTGGAAATAACTATTAGCTTTCCAAACGACATACACATGTAAAGGATTTTGCGACTGGGGAAAGGGGAATAGAGCTGAGTTAGTGCGATACGTTTCAATGGCCTATTAATGTGTTTACACCTCGTAAGAGCAGCAGGACCATTTGATTTGGCGAGATGAAACATGCCAACGTAGCAATTTTAAACCTCCCTAATGACCTGTAAACAGGTGATTTTTCAACAGATTCTTTTTACATCTAATGTTTTCAACATGAATAATCATTCGCTGGTTTGCTAATGTTATTAATTTGTATTGGTCCATTTCAGTGGTTCTGGTGTTCAGCAGTGAAACCTTCCACACACCTGTCTTGGTTAGATTATTTTCTGCTTCAGCGGGGCTCATCAACAGTGTCATTATTTCCTCTTACTATCTCTGTTCTTGATTGATTTCCTGAGTTAATGCAGAGTGGAAGCTCCATTACGTTCGTCTCTGCTCTGAATCACTTTCCTCCGCATTAGAAACATAATGGTGTGTGAATTTCTCATCTGAAGTCATGTCTGTTATTCTTCAATTACTGCATGGACAATGAGGTTTATTTGCAGTTGCCATGCTTGATGTTCAGTGAGGGTTTTAACCATTATTATTTGAACTCGCCAACACACCACAAGTAGTAGAGCAAGAAGCTACGCTAGCATAGCAGACGACAGCTAACGCGCCAACTGCCTCAGAACAACTGGTACCGTTGCT
This sequence comes from Nansenia antarctica, assembly GCF_963989245.1. Lineage (NCBI taxonomy): Eukaryota > Metazoa > Chordata > Actinopteri > Argentiniformes > Microstomatidae > Nansenia > Nansenia antarctica. The sequence goes on along the minus strand of NC_137679.1, from coordinate 41,518,217 downwards.
ATGTTGTGCTAGCTGTCAAACTGCATTTACGTTTACATGTTTTGACATTGTCTAATGGACTGGTGATCAGAAGGTCATGAGGTCAAATCCCACCTGGGAACACCACCATTAGTGTGCCCTTGAGTAAGGCACTTAGCCCTAAGTTACTCCAGGGCGATGGTAAAAAAAAGATGTAAGTGCCATTAGCCTTATGCTCATGTCGTAATGATGACGAACACGCTAGCTAGCTGATATATGGAGATCTTTCTTGGTCAGGTGGCCGGAAATGATATATTGATGACTCAGAGAGAAGGTTTAATTGTAATCATTGTATTAGGCAGATCTGGGTTGGATTCTCTTGTACAGATGTTTCCAAGGCAGCATGCTCTGTTAAGTCCAAGCTTCAAGCATGGCTACGACATAGGAGATGTCGAGCTTGGCTACGGCTGGTGCCGAGCCTAGTACTGATGTTTGTTACAGCTTATATACAGTTCTCAGAGAGGGAATAGCTTTACCTCGTAACTTACAATACTGACATTTGTTCCCATACATGGCTCTATCCTGTGTTCATGCTGTTCTACCCTGCTGACCACTGGGTAGGCTCCTGTGTCCTTAGAGTTAAACTGGTCTCACTGTTACTTGATATGGTATATGCCTGCTCCTAAGAATGTTGTTTACTACTGAGAGTGGGCACACTTAAAGTATGTTTAAGGTTAAACAATGAGTAATGCAATATTTGATAGGCACACAAAATTGGCATATAGTCACACAAAAACGCATCATATCACTAGCCAACCGACAATAAATACTCATCAGCCCCCTTATGTACGGGATGACTCACATACACTTAATAATGTAATTATTAGCATCCCCCATTAGCTGATGAAAAAAACAGAAAAACCCACTCACTCCTTTGAGAGTACATTAACTGTAAATGCCTATAATATATATATATATAAAATATAATAGAGATGCAAAGAGATGTTTTCTGTAGATGTCAGGGCCAAGTGAGTTATCATACACTGATGTTGTTGTTCTGATCTAAATGAAAAGCAAAGGAATTCTTTTTTCCACCTCAAACTGCATTTGATGAAGTGTATTAGAAAGAGCATCTAAAGTGCATCTGGCAATGACACTACATGACAGTGGATGGTTTTGATAGTTCTTATTTCATGAATGTGCTTTTAAATACGAATCACACAACCATCATATCATTTAGGCCTATAGTTATTTTGTGATTATCTGAGAGCAGATGAATTTCAACGAGACATTCTGATCTGAGCTTAATTCTTCTCTCCAATATCTGTATGATCTCTGATATCTCTTATAATTCTTCTTCAGTATCTGTGTTATAGAACTATAGGTCCAACAGTCGTGGTGTAGCTAGATTGTTTGGGCTGGCATCATTCACTTTCCATCGCCCCTGGTAACAACAGTTGCTGCAGCCCCAGAAGCCCCAGTCCCCAGATAAACCTCCCCTCAGGCCTCCTTCATCCCCCTGTTCCTTCCTCTCTCCTCCATTTACAATCTCTCACATCCTTCATGTTTAGAGGTTCTGTCCTCAGGCCAGAGTGGTGATTAGGGTTAGGGTTAGGGTCCTTCGTCCTTCCACAGCTGATTCAGTCCTGCGGCTGATTGAACACTGGAAGTGTGCTGTGGCTGCTCCTCTTAAGACGCCCGAGGGGCTTCTCACACCACGTTTACGAGAGACTGTATAGGAGAGGGAGGGAGGGAGGGAGAGAGAGAGGGAGAGAGAGACACAGAGAGAGAGAGAGAAAGAGAGGAGAGAGAGAGAGAGAGACACAGAGAGAGAGAGAAGGAGAGGAGAGAGAGAGAGACAGAGAGAGAGAGAGAGAAACACGCTCAGGGAAGCTCCTCTACCTACAGCCTCACATGACTGCTGCTACCTTGCAACCTGCAACACTCATCTGAGAGGGAGGGAGAGAGATTGAGAGCTTTGTTTTCTATGCAGGCCTCCACTGTTGAGGAGAGAGAGAGAAATTGATTGACAACAGAGCGTATAGATAGAGGCTTGAGGAGGGCTTACCGGAGGCACACAGACAGAAACTATGTGTTGAAGACAAACAGCACCTGAATGCATCACATCTAGAGACAATGGGAAAGAACAGACAGTGCGAGTCGCACCGCACTGTCGCACTGTTGAGGCTGTAGTGTACACGAGGACCGCTCCGGACAACTTACTTCAGGTTGAACAGACAGGAGTATATTGTGTATTATAATGTATATTTACTCTACTGTACAGTACGTTAATTGACCGGTAACGTTATACAACTTACAGCCAACATGGACGATGACAAGCTGATGACACCAATTCAAAAGCCACAGGGAGCTCTTCAACCCCAGTTATGACTGGTATAAAGATACGATCAAAACTGACCATGCTTGGAGAGCAATTTCTCTGGCAATCGGATTCTCTGGTAAATTACGTTAGCTAAGTAGCGAGCTACCTGAGATAACTAACCAACGAAAAATGTATGTCTTAAAACAGCGATGTGTGTCACAAGTTAATCAAGTAATTTATTTAACCATTGTGTCACCATTAATGTATAAAACGTGGGAAGGCGTGTCATGCCACATAGCTACACGGCCCATCTCATATGGGATTACAAGACACCTATATTACATAATAATAATCAAGCATGTAAGCACAATATGCCCAGTTGTATATGGAGAAATTGTGTAAGCAAGGCAAGCAATATTGGGTAGGATTGGTGGAGCCTATAGTAATCAGCCTGAATCAAATGTTGTCGTGCGACGTCGCATCGTACGCCGTGTGCATTGGGATGCGATTGTTGTCATAGAACGTTGTCTTGCGACGTCGCATCGCACGCCGTGTGCATTGGCCTTTAGTTGCTTTGGAATAAGGCGTCTGTTTAAATGCCAAAAATGTAAATGTATTTGTTTGATCCTGCTTTACCGTCTCAGTAAAGAGAGAAACTTTATTTTCTACAGACGCTCCCGTCTCATTCATTCTGATCTGCACTGCACCTGGTCCAACAACTTTAATACGTAACACCAACGTAACACACAGTGTGAAAAAAAATGTACAGTATGTTACGGTACATGTGGGAATACGGTACATGTTGGAAAACTAGGGTTAGTGTTAGGTGCTACGTCGACTTGGTACATGCTGGCATGTCTAACCCCAACCCTAATCCTAACCGTAGCACCCTAGCTACCCTAACCCTAACCCTAATTTTCCGTATGTACCGTATTCCCACATGTACCATAACATATATACTTTTTCACAACGACTGCCAGTGGCCCCTGGCTTGAGCTAGATTATGCCTCCTGCTAGAACTGGTGAATTGATGATTCACTTCCTTAGTCAAATGTATCGATTGTAAGTCGCTTTGGAGTAAGGCGTCTGCTAAATGCCAAAAATGTAAATGTCTAATGCAGCTACACAGACGAAGAGACTATACAGTAGAGTTGAGGTAAAGTTAGAATAAAAAGAGGGATGTGTGTGTGTGTGTGTGTGTGTGTGTGTGTGTGTGTGTGTGTGTGTGTGTGTGTGTGTGTGTGTGAGAGAGAGAGAGAGAGAGTGTGTTTTAGAGTACTCCTACCTAGCCCACACCGGCGTCATGAACATGACTTATCAACTAAGCACCATATAGTTTCATATAGTTTCATATAGTTTCCATTGAAGTTACATTTACATGTTTGGCATTTAGCAGATGCTTTTATCCAAAGTGACTTACATTAAGTACATTTGTCTAAAGTAAGTGAATCATCTATATATCAGTCATCATTAGAAGACATCTATGGTAGGACCTGGCAGTCACAATGACCTGGCAGAATCAAGAAGCACACCTACGTAGCACAGATGACCAACCACAAACACCTGTGTACTTCCTCATCAACTTTGTACACTTCCTTTTCTACTGAGGGCAGCAACAACAGTATCGCATTCAGCTGTCAGTCAGACACACATCCTAAAGCAGCTACACAGACAGAGAGACTACAGAGTAGATTTGAGGTAAAGTTAGAATAAAAAGTATTGGAAAGATGTCTGAGGTTATCTATGCCAAGCCTGACATGGATAAAAAGGTCAGGTTCAACAGAGGGGAGGTGGAGGAGAGGATTGTGGACATCTACGTCAGTGCAGATACCCCCGGACTCCATGACCCCAGCCCTGGGACAGAGGACGCCGCTCCAAAGACCGTAGCAGGTGATCAGCTGTCAGGTACGGAGACTTCAGAGAAGAGACCCTTCAGAGCTGCTGCAGTGTGTCTGGGGCTGCTGTGTGTTCTCCTACTGGCTGGGATCATAGGCCTGAGTGTCTACTTTCACCAGGTACAGACCAGTAACAACGCCCTGACTAAAGAGAGAGACCAGTTACAGACCAGTTACAACAATCTGACTGAAGAGAGAGACCAGTTACAGACCAGTAACAACAACCTGACTAAAGAGAGAGATGACCTTCAGAGGAAACTTTGTGAGAAAACCGGTTGTACAGAAGGATGGAGGAAGTTTGACTGCAGCTGCTACTTCCTCTCCACTGAGACTAAAAGCTGGGATGAGAGCAGACAGGACTGCAGAGGCAGAGGAGCAGACCTGGTGGTCATCAACAGCAGAGAGGAACAGGACTTTATCAGTGATTTGAATAAGAACGTCTGGATTGGTCTGACTGACAGAGACACAGAGGGGACCTGGAAATGGGTGGATGGCACACCTCTGACCACAGCCTACTGGGGTGACTATCAGCCAAACAGTTATAATGGGGATGAGGATTGTGTTTACATATATTATTATGGAAGTAAACTTGATCAATGGCATGACCTCCCATGTAGCTACAATCTGAACTGGATCTGTGAGAAAGTGGTTTATTCATAATAGCAGTAACATTTCGTCCTGTTTCACACAACTTTATTATTTCTCTCTCTCTCTCTGTCTCTCTCTCTCTCTGGGGGAGGGGGTGAAGGCTGGGGGGGGAGGCAGGGGGAAGGGGTCTCTGTTGGGGTGTTTATTTCAGGGCCCAGGTATTCCTTTAGGCAGAGGGCTAAATATTCACTGTTGAACTTCTAGTTGGGTTTTGTCTCTGGAGAGTATGTATAGGGTAGAGTATCCTTACTACCTCCCGCTTCGATTGCAGACTCAAGTTAACGTGTGTGCAGAAAGATGCCATGAAACTCATGTTTTCTTTCAAGGAATTAAAAAAATAAAAGTCCCGCAAAACAATTGTTATTTCTCAGCGTGAGAAATTTGAGGTGTGGCGTGTGAGAGTGTGAACTGGATGATATGTGTGTGTCTCACGGCCAAAGCGTGAGACTTGGCAGGCCTTTTTTCCATTAACTATTATCTTATTAAATGTTTGATCTATTTACTTCTTATATTTGCTTTTATTCATTGTAATTTCTATTTTCTTACTACGCTCCTCTTGGTGTATTTTAAATAATGTATGTAAAGCACTTTGAATTGCCCCTGTTGTATGAGATGTGCTATAATGTGAAATGTGAAATGTGCTATACAAATAAACGTAAATTCACTAATTCTACAATCTATCTCAAGCAAAAGGGAGTTATGTGTGTCCAAAAGGGAGCTATGTGTGTCCAAAAGGGAGCTATGTGTGTCCAAAAGGGAGCTATGTGTGCCCTAATTTTTCATATTAACATATACTGATGCAGGATCTGGTATTAATAGGGGCTCAGACCTCTCACACTCCTGCTCTCTATATGACAATATTCAGCTCTGACAACAAATCTCATTTTGACACTGATTGCCATTGCCTCCTATGCAAGCTGAAGAAGGGCTCATACCTGAAAAGTTTGTGTGGCAATAAAGGAAATTCATTTAGGTGTCCTCACAGGAGTGCTGCTATTTGTTTGTTCTTTGGACCAGCTCATTTTCACATTGTTATGAATTACATCAGTGGAGGGTATCAGACAATACTTCCTCCACACACACACACACACACACACACACACACACACACACACACACACACACACACACACACACACACCTACCTCAGCTCAATCTACCAAACTGTAATACCACTGGATTTATTCCCCCCCTCTCTCTCTTCCTCTCTCTTTCTCTCTCTCTCCCTCTCCCTCTCCCCCTCCCTCTCTCTCTCTCTCTCTCTCTCTCTCCCTCTCCCTCTCCCCCTCCCTCTCCCTCTCCCTCTCCCTCTCCCTCTCTCTCTCTCCCTCTCTCTCTCTCTCTCTCTCTCTCTCCCCCTCTCTCTCTCTCTCTCTCTCTCTCTCTCTCTCTCCTCTCTCTCTCTCTCTCTCTCTCTCTCTCTCTCTCTCTCTCTCTGTGGATCCTGCTACCATCACACTGAAGGAGACTGGATTTATTATTATTATCTTCTTCAACACATGTGTGATGGTTTTCAGCAGTACCAGCAGCAGCATTTCATAGAGGCTGCGGTATATTAAGTAGAATCAGGGCTTTTGAGATACGGTACATCAATATAGGAATTGCGTGATGCAATCATGTCATCATGGGCCAGAATCTCAAAGGAATGTTTCCACCATCTTGTGGAATCAATGCCATGAGGAATTGCGGCTGTTTTGAGAGCAAAGGGAGGCCCTACCCAGTATTAGTATAGTGTTCCTAATAAAGGGAGACCGTATGCAGTATTAGTATAGTGTTCCTAATAAAGGGAGGCCCTACCCAGTATAAGTATAGTGTTCCTAATAAAGGGAGACCGTATGCAGTATTAGTATAGTGTTCCTAATAAAGGGAGGCCCTACCCAGTATTAGTATAGTGTTCCTAATAATTCATTTTCTTTCAGAGTTTATTTTCAGGACTGTGAAGTGGACAGAACATCTCCTGTTTAATCATCCTCCTTATCACTGCCTATAATCTGTTTAATCATCCTCCTTATCACTGCCTATAATCTGTTTAATCATCCTCCCTTATCACTGCCTGTAATCTGCAAGAGAGGGATGAGAAAAAGAGAGGGATGGAATAGATTGGAGAGGGAGGACAAAAGGAGAGGGGATCTTAACGCTGTTGATTAATCCAATCTCAGGATGTCAGTCAGAGTGACTAGGATGTGAACAGACCTTCCTAGGGGAAGTGATTGTGTTAGGATTCTGATCTACTATAACATATGTTGATCTACAACTATAAAACGTAAAAAGCAATCTCTGGAAAATCACTTTCCTCGTCTTCCTTTTACTGTAAAGCGCTCCTGTTAAAGACACATGACAGCTCCATGTTGTTAAAGACACATGACAGCTCCATGTTAAAGACACATGACAGCTCCATGTAACAGACACATGACAGCTCCATGTTGTTAAAGACACATGACAGCTCCATGTAACAGACACATGACAGCTCCATGTTGTCATCATATGAAATCTGAACATGAGATTAATTACATACATGAATTACTGCTGTCTACACACTCCCAGATGCAGTAGATTGTCGACTCATCAAACTGTTGGAATCAATCCTAGGAAACCTCTGATGATGTGAGTTTTTTCTCTCTGTCTTTTTCTCGATCTTAGTCTTTGACGTTCTGGGAAATCTCTCTCTGCCATGAGGTCTCTGACAGACAGACAGACATACAGACAGACAGGCAGAGAGAGAGAGAGAGAGAGAGAGAGAGAGAGAGAGAGAGAGAGAGAGAGAGAGAGAGAGAGAGAGAGAGAGAGAGAGAGAGAGAGAGAGAGAGAGAGAGAGAGAGAGAGAGAGAGAGAGAGAGAGAGAGAGAGAGAGAGAGAGAGAGAGAGAGAGAGAGAGAGAGAGAGAGAGAGAGAGAGAGAGAGAGAGAGAGAGAGAGAGAGAGAGAGAGAGAGAGAGAGAGAGAGAGAGAGACTCACTGCTAGACAGGCTACATTCTCAGGCTGTGAAACGCCTCCTGTGTTTTACAGAGGGGATGCAGTTTTAAGAGGATGAACACGCCGACCCAGACACTGTGTGCCGTGTTCTAGCACCACTAAAACACTGACATCACACTTCACAGCCTTTATGACATCACTCTTCACAGCCTTTATGACATCACACTTCACAGCCTTTATGACATCACACTTCACAGCCTTTATGACATCACACTTCACAGCCTTTATGACATCACACTTCACATCCTTTATGACATCACACTTCACAGCCTTTTTGACATCACACTTCACAGCCTTTATGACATCACACTTCACAGCCTTTATGACATCACACTTCACAGCCTTTATGACATCACTCTTCAC
>NC_137679.1:41462557-41507557 GCF_963989245.1 Nansenia antarctica | reverse complement strand
TTTATCCATCCTCCTTTTATCCATCCTCCTTTTATACATCCTCCTTTTATCCATCCTCCTTTTATCCATCCTCCTTTTATACATCCTCCTTTTATCCATCCTCCTTTTATACATCCTCCTTTTATACATCCTCCTTTTATCCATCCTCCTTTTATACATCCTCCTTTTATCCATCCTCCTTTTATCCATGTTCCTTTTATCCATGTTCCTTTTATCCATCCTCCTTTTATCCATCCTCCTTTTATACATCCTTCTTTTATCCATCCTCCTTTTATCCATCCTCCTTTTATACATCCTCCTTTTATCCATGTTCCTTTTATCCATGTTCCTTTTATACATCCTCCTTTTATCCATCCTCCCCCTATTTCAGAGAGCCAGTAGTGTTGGAAAACTGTCTTGTCAGGTGTTTCTGGTATGTCAGCTGTGTTCTTTCAAATACTTTGTGGAGGAATAAGAGAGAGAGAGAGAGCTGTCAATGTCCAGAACTGATGTCAGGCGTACAGCTGCTACTAGAACTGTCTAACTTCTCTTAGTTGATGATGTCACAGCTGCTACTAGAACTGTCTAACTTCTCTTAGTTGATGATGTCACAGCTGCTACTAGAACTGTCTAACTTCTCTTAGTTGATGATGTCACAGCTGCTACTTGACCTGTCTAACTTCTCTTAGTTGATGATGTCACAGCTGCTACTAGAACTGTCTAACTTCTCTTAGTTGATGATGTCACAGCTGCTACTAGAACTGTCTAACTTCTCTTAGTTGATAATGTCACAGCTGCTACTAGACCTGTCTAACTTCTCTTAGTTGATGATGTCACAGCTGCTACTAGACCTGTCTAACTTCTCTTAGTTGATGATGTCACAGCTGCTACTAGACCTGTCTAACTTCTCTTAGTTGATGATGTCACAGCTGCTACTAGAACTGTCTAACTTCTCTTAGTTGATGATGTCACAGCTGCTACTAGAACTGTCTAACTTCTCTTAGTTGATGATGTTACAGCTGCTACTAGACCTGTCTAACTTCTCTTAGTTGATGATGTCACAGCTGCTACTAGACCTGTCTAACTTCTCTTAGTTGATGATGTCACAGCTGCTACTAGACCTGTCTAACTTCTCTTAGTTGATGATGTCACAGCTGCTACTAGAACTGTCTAACTTCTCTTAGTTGATGATGTCACAGCTGCTACTAGAACTGTCTAACTTCTCTTAGTTGATGATGTCACAGCTGCTACTAGAACTGTCTAACTTCTCTTAGTTGATGATGTCACAGCTGATGGCAGCAGCAGAATGTGTTCTGAAGAGAACAGGAACATCTCGTCTGCTTGAGGACAAACAAACGCCTCTGAATTCACTTGGAAGCAGTTGGAGACAGTTGGCACTTCTTCATACAGTTGGATGGCTCTTCTCCATACAGTTAGACAATGACCCAAAACATGCTGCCATAGCAACTAGAGCCATTTTTCCAGAGCCCAAAAATGTAAGGTTCTTGGATGGCCAAGTTAATCTCAGAATCAGATTTAAATCCAACTGAACCTGCATCTCATTTTCTGAAGAGGGACTTCAGGCAAAAAGAGGTCAAAACAAACAACAGGTGAAGATGGCTGCAGTACAGAGCTGACAGAGAATATACCCAGCGTCTAGCAGTGGGATCAGTTAGGTCACACATTTCAGGCAGTTATTGCAACTGAAGGATTGTCGACCAAATACTAAACATGAGTGTTTTATTTTTTGACATTATATTATGTGCTTTCCTAAACATTTGGAGCCCTATATATATATTTAAAAAGGGTTATATTTAAAAAGGGTTAGGGTATCTAAAAGAAAAAAAGAAAAGCATTGAATAAAATATGAGAATCTCTACTTTGACATCGCCGGATCGTAATTATTTCATTTCAAATCCAAACTGCTGGAGAATAGAGATAAAAGCAGACCACACGCCTCCTCTTTCCAATCCTTCTGGAGGTGACCTCATAATCAAAGGGATATCATGGATCTCTTTCATTGTCACAGATGATGTCACAAAGGACGTCTCTCTGAGGTGAAAGTCATTAATTATAGAAACCCCAGGAAGTCCTTGACTCCCCACGTTCCTTCATGATGGACCAGAGAGCCACGCCTGTCAGAGGACCAACGGCTCATTACTGAATCCAACAGGTGGACAGGCAGATAAAAGCTTTCATTTATATGGAAATGGGAAGGGTAACAAATCCATTATTGTCATTTGAATAAAGGACGGTCTCTCTGCTCTCCCTCCTGTGCTTCATTTCTCTCATCCCTTCATCCCTCCATCCCAGTCAGGGCAGTTGTAGTCGCTGCCTCCCTGGCTGAAGGAGACGCCTCCTCCCTCCCTTTGTGTCAACAGATTACAACACAAACCGTTTGTGGACGAGACGCTGACTAACTGGGTGACGATGCAAATTTGAAATCCGAGATTTTAATAGAAACTGTGCGGCTCTCTAAGGAAGACTGTCCGTGATTAATCAGTTGTGGCTGCAACAAGCTCAGCTTCTTTAAAATGGAAATCAATCCCAGAACCAATTAGCCTTCGCCGCCTGTGTATCTTAATAAGACTTCCTCTCAATCAGCCTTCACTTCCTCGTTGGGATAATTGCAACGTTTGAGAGGGAGGACATTATCTTCTTGGCGCTGGAAGAGTAAGCTACAGCGTCATTTCGTTCTACGGTTTGAGTTTCCCATCTATCAAAGTCTGTTTGATCATAAACGGCAGTGGGTTTATAAAACAGAGCGAGAAATCTCTCTCTCTCTTTTTCTCTCTCTCTCTTACTCTCTCACATCTCTTTCTCTCTCTCTCTTTCTATCTCTCTCTCTTTCTCTCTCTCTCCATCTCTCTCATTCTCCTAGAAATCTGCCATTTTATATTCAAATGTATTCATTTCAGTGGTAAAAGGAAGGGGGGGTAATGTTGAGGCATAATTATGAAAACCTTTGAGAAATCATATGGGTTTTAGATCTTCCTTCCTGTCCGTTGGACTTCCTGGTCCTCTCTCCCCGTTCCGTATCTATGCAGCAGCTGTCATGTGGTGTGTGAAGCCGGTACTGAGACGGCCCTGAGCTCCAGTGGATGTGAGAGGCAGCTGTGGAAGTGCAGAGAAGCTCTTTCTGAGACTGGGGTTGAAGCTCCAGAGGGAGAGAGGGCTTATCTAAAGCCAGCCAGGACTCACACTCAGGAGAGGCTCATCGCTAGGAGAGTAGAAGGGCCCAACTCTTCACAATAATCTCTCCTTTCCTGTCTGTGCCTTTCTATTGGATGTGAAGGTGCCTCTCTTTGGAGTCTGGCTACAGAGGGTTGTAAATAAAGCACCAGACAACAAGGTCAAGTACTCTCCCAAGCACTGTCTCTATTTCTCTCTCTCTCTTTCTCTCTCTCTCTCTCTCTCTCTCTCTCTGTCTCCCTCACCCTGCCTTCTCTCTCCCTGTCTCTCTCTCTCTCTGTCTCCCTCACCCTGCCCTCTCTCTCCCTGTCTCTCTTTCTCTCTCTCCCCCCCCCACCCTCTCTCCCTCTCTCTCCATCTTCCCTGTGTCAGATGTGTGCTGGTGTCATGGTCGTGCAGGTGACTCAGAAAGTCAACATGACCTTCCTCTCCCCAGAGACAGAACAGTGATGAGGAGGCACAGCCAGAGAGCTGCAGAGTCTGAACCAGGCTGGAGGCTCAGCCAGCTGTGGCCAGTCCATCACTGTTACACCTCCATCACTGTTACACCTCCATCACTGTTACACCTCCATCACTGTTACACCTCCATCTGGAGACACTGCACACTCACACACACCACCTCTACACACACTCACACACTCCACGTCTACACACACTCACACACTCCACCTCTACACACACTCACACACTCCACACACTCACACACTCCACGTCTACACACACTCACACACTCCACGTCTACACACACTCACAAACTCCACATCTACACACACTCACACACCCCACCTCTACACACACTCACACACTCCACGTCTACACACACTCACACACTCCACCTCTACACACACACTCACACACTCCACGTCTACACACACTCACACACTCCACGTCTACACACACTCACACACTCCACCTCTACACACACTCACACACTCCACGTCTACACACACTCACACACTCCACCTCTGTTACGGTTAGTCAATGTGTTTGGACCCAGATGCAGAGCAGAACAGAATGGAACAATGCAGGGATATGATTCCAAAATAAAGGTACTCTTTATTTGAGCAAACAGGAATAATAAACCGCACAGTAAGCGATGAAACAAACGGGGAGAAAGCAAGTCTCCAATAAATGCGGAAGTAAAAATACAAAAGAAAAGGGGAGTCGGCTTCTTGTCTCCCAACGCCGTTAATATAACAAGGCAATACAAACTACTTGCAATAGTCATAAGATACTTATCTCCTGGGCACACGAGGAGCAATAAGGCTGCGACAAGACTATGAGGACACGCACACACACACAACGCAACATAAAGTGAACAATCGACACAGAGGGAAAACACAGGGGGAACTAAATAGACCAAGACAATCACACACAGCTGTTAGCACTCACAGATAATTAGGACAGACAGAGAAACAATACACAACATAGGGGGCGCCAAAGGGTCGCTCCACAGTAGAGCGATCCCCACCCTGACACACCTCTACACACACTCACACACTCCATGTCTACACACACTCACACACTCCACGTCTACACACACTCACACACTCCACCTCTGCACACACTCAGACACTCACACACTCCACCTCTACACACACTCACACACTCCACGTCTGCACACAAATAAAGGAACAAGCACTGTTGAAATGGTTTAGACTTGAGAGGAAGCCTTTAACACTAGAACAGCCTTGGGTCCCTTTGACCCTGTTAGTAAAAAAAATAAGTTATGTCTTTGTACTCCATCAAATTTCAGGACCCTCCTTTCATGACTTTTCCTAGATATGTGCGTTCTACCACCCAGTATCCTTACATTTACAACATCACATCAGGATAAGCTAGTATAAAAATATTTTGCAGTTTTTCTGTGTAGGAGGCAGGCTAATTTACAAGACGGCCAACTAGTGGTCGTTGTGTGTAAGTAGCAGCTTACCATTGTAAAGACTATGGTCATTTGACCCCTGAGGCGGCTCTTATAGTAAGGGAAATAGACACGGCTGTGAGAACAACAGTGTTGCACGTGCCTTACATCAGCTTGTTGTGACCAGCTGCTTATTAAGCTTCCCAAAGCTCCGTTCCCCTCTTAGCTTTTTTATTGCTTCTTCGTTTTATCTACAATTAGGCTGTACTGGGAGCTGCACCCTGGCACTGTTGGATATTACGTAATCCCCAGGAAGCTTGAGAGAGCAGCAGGGTGGAACAGCGTTGGTGTTTACTGAGAGAAGCTCTTTAAAAGACTCTCTGTTTCAAAGGCTCCTGGATGCTGTTTGAGTGAGGACCCCCCCCCTGAGTGAGGACCCCCCCCCACGTCTCTGAGTGGTGAATCAGCTCCGTGCTCCTCCCATCCCTCCCCTCGTCTTCATGATGTGAGCTGCCATGAAGAGAGAGATAACTCACTGTTAGCATTAGATAACTCACTGTTAGCATTAGATAACTCACTGTTAGCATTAGCATACGACTGTAGTGGTTTTCAAAGGTCCGGTTCACTTCGCGCTTGTCTATGGACCCGCCCACACACGCACAGACAGACACTCATTCACACACTCACTCACACACACACTCATGCACACACACACACACTCACACTCACACACAGATACAGACAGACACTCACACGCAGATAGACACCCACACACACTCACACCGACACACACACACTCTCACACAGACACACACACACACACACACTCTCTCACACACACACACACACACACACACACACACACACACACACACAGACACACACACACACACAGCCTTTTCTTCTCCTCTTTTCTCTCTAAACTATAAACACATTTTCCCCAGACAGGCCGAGACCCCGACCAAGAGCCGCTTATCTCCCGCGGTGCTGTCAGTGTGATTACCCAGGGTGCACTGCTGCTGTTTATACGCCACCAACGAGTGTCATCACCCTGAACGCCTGAAACAACCCCAACATTTGTTTCTCGTTCAGAATAATATTATATATATATATATATATATATTTATGTGGTTTGGCTCTACTTGTTGCTCTGCTCTTGTGAGTTATCGTCCAGATTCCAGATCACAATAATAATCAGAGAAAAGATAAAACATTGTTGATTCTCTCTCATGACAGTTCAGCACATTCTTACATGAGTACGCTAAAGTATTTTAGTTTTACTGTTTACATTATGGTGACGTGTTACCTGTTACGAGGGGGGTCAGCGAGGATAACTCCCCGATGCCTCCTGCTGGTCAAAGTGCATTACTCGTGCCCTGGACTAATTGCATGATCATTGTCACCTGTCAGTGTTTGTATGTGTATTTAGGTGTGTCCCTTTTCCCTGTTCCCTTGTCAGTTGTTCGTACTTGTTAGCGTCATGAGAACCCTGTTTCTACTATGGAATACATTGTACACTAGTGATGGGGGAAACGAAGCTTTCGACGCAATTGACACGTTCGACACAATTGTGTCGATCTATCGATGCAGTCGATACAGCAACTCCATACTGCCATCTGCTGGTCAGGTCATGGTACTGCCTATACTGCCATCTGCTGGTCAGGTCGTGGTACAGCAGTTCTATACTGCCATCTGCTGGTCAGGTCATGGTCATGGTCATTTTATGCAGTACCAAACTTGGAACACTGCCTCGTCTGCGGAATGATTGACACGCGTCAGATGTGCTCGTGTGACGTACGAATCTTTCTTCGAGTAGTCACGTGGTTTTTGCCAATTTGACACAAGCATCGATACATTTGTATCGACGCACATTGCGTCGGAAGATAGACGCCGTGTCGTGACTACTGCGTCGAGCGTAACATCCCTATTGTACACTATCCTTGACTCTGTCTGTTCGGTCGTGGAGGACTTTATTTACCTGTCGTTGCTTCCAGGTATTGTGCCTATATTTAGTGTTTTGATTTGTTCGTCGTTGTGTGAATCTTGCGACTAGTTTGTCGAGCCTTGATTGCTCGCCTTTTGTTTTCTCAACTCGCAAGTCGTTTTGTTCCCTTTATTATTTAGTTTACTCGTTACTCAGAGCTTTGCTTGCTCCACTTTACTTTTGTTATTATATCCTTGTCCTGTTGTGAATACTCATTGCCTCTCAGTAAAGAGAAACCTTATTTTATTACTGTCTCGACCTCCATTCATCTGAGCTGCACCGCACATGGGTCCAACACCATTCTACACCTAGAACTCTTTACCAATACAGTTACCGTGTGGTATTCAGCTGTTTGTGTTTTAAAATTAATGTGTTTGTGGTTGTGTGGGCGGTTATCGTCATTTCAGACGTGTTTATCCAATTTGAATGTTTTACTGCCCTTGAAATAACTGACTGTTTCTTGTGAGTCCTGAAGACTGCTGCCATAACTCAACGCAGCGTCTGTTAATCAGAAGAATACAACACGTTTTCTTTATCCTCCACCAAGTACTGTAGTTCAACACAATAACTTCCTTTTCATTCCATATATAATATAATAATATAATACGCCATTTCGCTGACGCTTTTATCCAAAGAGACTTACATTTCAGTGAGTGCATCTTTCAGTACATATGGTTCCAGCGGGATTCAAACCCCCAACCTAAGCGTTGTTAGCGCCATGCTAGCGCCAGCTGACCCACAGAGGACCTCCATGTCAGTTAGCGTCAGCGTGTTGTTCTCTAAACAACAGCAGCCTGACTCTCAGATATACACCTCAGTTCATTCTTCTTCTTCTACCTTTTATTTCTTAACTTGTGTTGTGGATTTCAGTCAGGAGAACGCGGCCCAGACACAACGAACAGACCAGGACAAGGGTGCCTCTTCATTTCCATTAACACAATAACAGAGATTGATTCAGAGCTCCACCCATCTTGATAAGTGAAGAGAAACTCGGGTTCCCAGGAGGGAAGAGGCCTGTTGAGAGGTAACGTTGCTCTATCTCACTCAGAACTCATTGGGCCGGTTTCACAGATAAGGCTTAATCCTAGTTCTGGACTAAATCACACTTTCAATGTAAAATCTCCATTGAAGATCCTTTTTTAGTCTAGGATTAGCCATAAGCCTTGTTTGTGAAACCGGCCAATTGTGTTCTAATAGAACTATCTCACTCAGAACTCATTGGGCCGGTTTCACAGACAAGGCGGTAAGGACCTGAGACCTACTGGGACTGTAAGGACTATATCTTGCATCTCATTGTGCATCCCTGTGTTATAGAATGCCAATAAATGAACCTTGTACCTTGTTGTTGTTACTAAGAGTCAGGGGATAAGATAAGAGAAAGGGGATAAGATATCAGAATGTGTATTACTCAGGCAAGACCAAATTTGTTTTGCACTGAACATCCGCCACCATGTAACATGACTATGAGTTTGTTTACCTTAGTTGATACCAAAATGTCAAGCAAAGTGATGTCCCCTTGCCAAAATAAATTATTAAATAAACAAACAAATCATAATCTGTTCTAGCTTATTACTGTTAAGTAATAAACGGCGCTGTAGAACTGCGGCCTCGTACCTATCACCAGTGTGCGAATTAAATCACGGTGTGCGGGGGAGCCCAGGGATTAAAGAAAAAAAAAATAATCTCCTGACGGAAAAAAAATGTCAGGCCAAATCGGGGCCGGTGGCTTTCCGTGCGCAAAGCGCGCGTGCAATTTTCCATTCTACGTTCTAATGCTTTGACTTTTCTTTCGAAAAATGTGAACACATTGTCGAAAATCAATGACACATCGCTAGTCAACTAACACGGCTTGTTTTGTGAGCCTGCTAACAATGTAAAGTAGTGTTCTAGTTAACTAGGTAACAATGTAAAGTAGTGTTCTAGTTAACTAGGTAACAATGTAAAGTAGTGTTCTAGTTAACTAGGGAACAATGTAAAGTAGTGTTCTAGTTAACTAGGTAACAATGTAAAGTAGTGTTCTAGTTAACTAGGTAGCAGTCCAATCCATTTCGCTGTAGTATTTTGGCTTGACTAGCGAGTTTGTGTTGTGATTCTCAACAACGTAGTTTCACCCTTTTCCATAGTTTTTCATAATAAATGTGTGGACTGACGATGTATCGCAGCCTAACTTATTCTAATAATTATTTAACAACCTGCTATCTAGCAAGAGAAACATCATGTCACTCTCCAAAGGTCTAAAGAGGAAAGTTGACGGTGGAAACAGGGCATTTAAAGAGGAATGGACAGCGAGCTATACGTTCATCCTACCTGGTTTCATCAATGCAAAGCCGTTGTGAGAGACTCACATCTTCCGTGCTCACAATGAATGTTCCCTTCCACCTATACATGCGAGTCGTCCTTTTCGTCAATGAATGTGATAAAGACGCGCGAGAGGAAACGATTGGTGCATAAAAACCTTGAGAACTGCCGGATTAAAGTGACGTCCATAATAATAATAAATAATAATAATAATACATTAGACGTATAGCGCTTTTCTAGACACTCAAAGACGTCCATATCACCAGATAGCCAACAAATAGTGACCGATGGGAGATGCCAGTTTTCTCATTAAGTGAGATTTAATAGCCTAATATTATTTTTTCTATTTTTAATGAATGGCTCATTGTAATTATTATCCCTAGTAATGTAGCGTGTTTGCTCTGTCATTAAATGTTTTTCAGGAGCATATAGGCTAAGCGGATTCAGCTTTCTTTTTTTTTTTTGCGCCGATTTAGTTGTCAATGTTTTTCATAAAATTAAACTGCATTTGCTTTGTTACTGTTCACATGTGTGGTGCAGTCACATTCACATAGCCTATAAGTAAACATTAAGTTTGAATTATTTACTGAGCTGGCGTTACTTTTTTCAAACCACACACCGCATGTCGGCTATTTCAGCACCACGCATTGTCCACCTACTTCTCACTATGAGGGGTTCAGCGTCAGTGCACCCCGATCTGTTACTGTCGCATAGTTGTAGCCAATAAAGGCCTATATGTAGGCTAGGCTATTATATATCATTTATATACCTAATACCAACATCAAAATAGATTGTATGCCTCTACAAATCATATTACACCAGGTAAAATCCGTCACAACTTGGAATAAATCCATCGCAATTTTGAATATTTTAGAGCTCCCCCAAAATTTCACAAACCATGTTTCCAGGGGAGCTCATGTCACCACTAGGGGAGCTATAGCTCCCCGAGCTCCCCCTTATTTCGCACCCTGCCTATCACAGCCGTGCTGATATTAAGTATAACAGCACTCCCTCTCGTGTGATATTGCTTAGATGTTCATATGCCAATGGGCCATAATGTTGTCTTTCAATGTCATCCTCCGCTACTTTTCACCCCTTCATATCAATCGCTGGACAGACATTTGCTGATCTAATCTAATCTACTAATTAGTCAAATCTATATGAGCCCCAGGAAATAGGGGACAATAGAAAAATCGAATTTTCTTTTCTTTGTCTTACATGTGTAAACATACATGCTCTGTGTATATGTTTTCGATGTACTTATTGTTTTAAGACTGTAATTTCAACGTTAGTATTGAAGCAGTATTGAAATGACATTAAACTAAGACAATAAGATGGTTATCATAATTTTTCAAATCTTGATTGCAGTGACCACTTGTTAGGTCGAGATTCTATTGAGATCAATTCCAGTAATTGGCATGGAAAGAGGTAAACCATGATAACTTTTGAACCATACAAACCATGGGGTTTGGACCATTGTTTTTCTCATACAATTCTCTATGTATTATCTATCTCTCCTTTAATCTAAAGTGAAAGCAAAATTATATGTGTATATACATGAGAATATACATTATATATTGCATAGTGACGCCTAGTGGTAGGACTGGTAACATTACAAACATACATAGATTTCGAAATCTATGTCTGCTTGTAATGTTACCAGTCCTAGTTGCTTCTTCTTCTTTTGTTGTTTAAACAGCATCATCGTTCTAAAGGTAACTATTATAAAGTTAACTGGTAATGCACCTAAAAGCTGTTTGCCAACTGCCTTTAAACCACAAAAGGCTTCCTTTCTAACACCCAGACATCAGTAGAATGGAACAGCCCGTTGGCTATGACAGGCAACACGTGTGGAATTGACGCCTTGAGGCGTCAAAATATCACGTGTGGAGACGAGCCGTTTTTTGCGGGCATGGCCTTCCATAATGACGCGACACTCCTCATTAATATGTATGAGAGCCTTGATTCAAGGTCCCTCATTGGCTATGATACGCGAGTCCATTTTAGCGGAGCGGGCGTTCCATAGCTATTCCCGCGAGACCAGGAAACGGGATGTGAAACGGGACGTGAAACTAAGATGGTGGATCAGTAAACGCACACAGTGCTGAGACTGAAGACAACACGAGTCATTTATTAAGTTTATAACTGTGCCAGAGGGCAAACATTACAACATGTTCACTTATTACACAAAGACTGGGAAAGCGACACTAGCTTGAACAACAACGGAGGCGCCGACCTGACGGTAGGAGTTGGAGTGATTGATGAATGAAGCAGAGAGCTCCTAGATACAATGGTCAGTACAGAGCTGCGTTAGTGATACAAGATCATTATTACATACTTATTCATTACAATCAAATACAATCATGTTCATAGATGTGGCTTTGTTTGGCTAGTTAACCAGCCAACTGTAACATTACCCTAGTGAATTACTCATGACATGACGTAGGCCTACTAGTTCCCTCCCGTCCGCATTTCAGACAGCAAATGTTACCAGCCCTTTATAAACAAGCACAAACACTTTCCACCACTTATCCATGGCACTTTTTGTTCAGTAAAATATTGCATTTCATGTTCGAAAGGCGCTATGTAAATAAAGCTTTACTTACTTACTTTTACACTGCTGTACTGAAAAGGTATGGAGGGTGGATCATGCCACATTGAAATGCAATACACACATCGGAATGCAATACACGTGTAACACTTAATACAATGGAAAAATACGGCATATTTGTGCCAAAATAAAATCAATGTGTATTACATTTGAGCGCAGCGTATTACATTTGGTCATGAGTGTATTCCATTGAGCATGTGTATTACATTTGGTCAAGAGTGTATTCCATTGAGCATGTGTATTACATTTGAGCGCAGCGTATTACATTTGGTCATGAGTGTATTCCATTCGAGTGTCGGTGTACTCATTTGCATTGCTTTTCGATATCCGGTGTAATTTGCATTGTATTGCATTCGAGTGTTGGGTACTAATTTGAATTGCTTTTCGATATCCGATGTAATTTGCATTGTATTGCATTCCGATGTAGGTACCATATTTTCTTTCCGGTTCCGGCCATAGGTTCGGCCCGTTCCGGCCATAGGTAGAGCTATGATTCGCTATGATTCGCGATGACGACGAAGACCCGTTACTAGATCTGAAACTGTGTGTTTTGTGTGTGTGTGTGTGTGTGTGTGTGTGTGTGTGCGTGTGTTTTGTGTGTGTGTGTGTGTGTGTGTGTGTTTCGCGCGCCCGCTCGTGTGACCAATGTGTCACAGTGTGTGTGTTCAAGTGGTATCTTTGTAATCATGACACGGTAGACATTTCTAAGAATGTATTTCACTATTTCTGAGTATTTCACTACTCAGTTATACATTTTCCATAGTTTGCTTCAAATAGCTGTTATGTGATAATAAAGTAATAATAATAACAATAACATATATTTAAACCCTTTGTATATATACACATCTCTGCATTCTCTGTGCCATTATGCTTGTTAATCATTTTAATTCGTTAGAGTAAACTAATAGGTATGAAATGAAAAAAAGATTCATTACCTTTAGCTATGGTTAATGTAATAGAGTCAACCATTACATATCTTCTCCTATTATCTTTTATCACTTTCTCTTCAGAGAATGGTAGAGATGTATTAATTACTATGGCCACACCCCTCTTCTTACCATATGCCATCTCCCCCATCCCGGCCACCCCCGCCCCCCCTGGACATGCATACAACCTCCCCTACCCCTACCCATCTCCCCTAACCCTGCCACCCCCCTGATATGCATACCACCTCCCCTGTCCCTACCAGTGTCCTGAAATGGCCTGTCTGGTCAGATAGTTATTTTATACACACTACTTGGTCAGAAAAGTACTGTGGTTTCTGTGCCCCCTCGTTAATCCTTCAAGCAGTAAACATCGTTGTGCATGTGAGCGCATTTGGACAGCATACATGAGGGTACATGAGGGCAAGCTGCCATTTGAATCTAAACAGTGGCAATGTTACAGACAGTTCTATTAACATCTACACAGTGGCAATGTGAAACTAAACAGTAATCACTAATGCCACATCTAAATGAAAGTAGTATACACTAATACAGTTAATATGACATACAGTACATTCGTAAGTGTATTCAGACCTGTCAGGACCAGAGGGCGGAACCCAGAAGCAGACAACGAAGAACAGGTAGTACAACAATAATAGTGATTTATTGTAAGGGTTGGGGTGTCAGGGGAAGCAGGCTGGAGGTATGTAGAACAGGCAGGGGGTCAGGCAGGCAGGTAGTCAGACAGGCAGGGGGTCAGGCAGGCGGAGTGGTCGGCAGACAGGCTGGGGTCAGGCAGGCGGAGTGGTCGGCAGACAGGCAGGGGGTCAAGCAGGCGGAGTGGTCGGCAGACAGGCTGGGGTCAGGCAGGCGGAGTGGTCGGCAGACAGGCAGGGTGTCAGGCAGGCGGAGTGGTCGGCAGACAGGCTGGGGGTCAGGCAGGCGGAGTGGTCGGCAGACAGGCTGGGGGTCAGGCAGGCGGAGTGGTCGGCAGACAGGCAGGGGGTCAAGCAGGTGGAGTGGTCGGCAGACAGGCTGGGGGTCAGGCAGGCGGAGTGGTCGGCAGACAGGCAGGGGGTCAAGCAGGTGGAGTGGTCGGCAGACAGGCTGGGGGTCAGACAGGCGGAGTGACTAGAGAAGTCCAAATCCAGTGTCAGTTGTGGACACAGAAGCCACAAGATCATTTGAAAAATCCTGGAAGGATGTGTAGCGACCAGGTAGCTTTAACAGTTCTGAGCATGTGGCTGAAGTGGGCATCTGGACCGAGCAAACTTCAACATGAAGTACTTCTGGCAGAACACTCCACCCTACCCAGAACTTCAAAAGCTGGTTCAGTTCTTCGGATGTGGCTGCAGAAAAAAAGACACTTCACTCACAATAAGTCACACGCGTTTAACAAACTGACTATTTGACAACTGGACATCCACAGTGCTGTAAAATGTAACTACATTCCCTGAAATGTTCTGTTGAATACAATTGGACATTTCAATTTACCTGCAAGTCAGACAACAGAACATTCACGTACACAACGGTCTAGAATAAATAGCAATACAAATCGATGACTTACCTTTCTCAATATATTCCCTCAAGAACCCTGTCACACGACACCGGCATTCAAGTAGCGAGATATTGGTGGAGTAGTCGTCGTCCGAGTCTTCGCTCTCTGCTGTTGGCCACACAATTCGCCCTAGAATCATCTATAAAAATAAGAAAATTTTACTCAAAATATTTGGATTATAGGACCAGTTAAAACTGTCATGTACACTTCCATAACATGGGACATAGTGAGTATACTGTACTCTTGGACATGCAAGGAGTGACAAGGCCAGGTATTGACTGGTGTGAGGCATCGAGTGCTCACTGTATTTGTAAGTGAGTTGCCAGTATGCACTGTATTGTGTAGTACTAATTTTGTTTGGATAAATAATTGACCATTCATATTTGATCAGTGTGTAATTATGATTTAATTTAATTAAAACATACTTATGAATATTATATTACATTTTTGCCAAATAATCAGTTGGTTGCAACTTCAACATTACCACTAGATGGTCACTAAAACTTACACACTGATCCATTTGATGCCTTGAATTAATTTTAATACCTCTGGGACCACATTTACGCTTGACGATCTTGGAAGAAGAACCTCCACTGCCTCCGGTCTTTCCTTTAAAAGGTGAAGGACCTGACACTCCTTCAGCCCCTTCCTCAGCTGTTTCACCTGCTCCCTTCTCCGGCCAAGGACCTACAATAATAGTTATTAGATGAAAAATATTTATAATAGTTATTAGAAGAAGAATCCACTTCTATGGCCAATGCCTTGGTCAAGGCATGAGCCTAACCTGATTACAACAGCAATCTCCAAAGGGCAATTGATTCAACAGCAAATACTGAAACCTACTGCATGGATGAGAATCTTCTCAGCCAGCCATTTCCTATTGTCAGAAGTGAGTTTGGGGCAGGTCCCAGTTCAGGCACAGGTCATGCAGGGTTTGCTGTTCGTCCTCCCTGAGGTTTCTCTGGCCATCAAGCTGTGAATTACAAAACAAACAAAGCAGCACGAATCCTGTTAAAAGGTTACATGTAAATATTATCATGTTGTTACACAATCAGTTGACCCTTGCTTTCAATTACTAGCAGGCACTTATCCCGAACTACATTAATGTTGTTCACCATTACAGCATTGTCGTCAAATGCAAATGATAAGCAAGGATATGGAGGGAAAATCTTTTAATAAACATGGAACTCACAATCTCAACCATTTCCCGTATGTCCATGTCTGGGCAGTCCAGACAGGACAGCTGAGTGTTGTCAAACAGTGCCTGGCTCAGTCCAGTCAACCTGGGACCCCCGTGGATAAAAGAATGGCCAATCATTCTGCCCACAACCACAAAAAGCCCACTGTCAAGCAGGACTTTGGAAGTGGATGGCACAAAATGATTTTCCTCCCCTTCAAATAAAAGGGTCTTCCCTGGTCCACCTGGAAAATGGAGTGAGATGAGAACAAGTTTCATTTATCATCCACAATAGTTTTTTATGAATAAGCACAAAACATGCTTTTTGTCATATCTGACACCTATTTGCCATTTGTAACAATATCACACATATTTTTGAATACTTGAAATAGAACTGCAAGAATATTACTATAACAACTACAATAATAAATAGAAGCTGATGAATAGAAGGGGGCTTGAGGGGCTTACGAGTTTGGCAATGTATAGCTTACATATACAAAAAACTGTGCATAGTAAGTTGCACAATACATTATTTTATCTGTTTGGTTTTAAAGAGAGAATTCCTCACCTTACACCCACAACTTTTTCTGCCTGAGTGGCAGAAAGGACAGCCGTGTCCCTTCTGCCTTTTTAAAGTAGGAACTTGTGGTGGCTGGTTTTGTGCAACAGGCGCATAACGTTCCCTGGTAAAATTGATAGACAATGTAGCCTCACATGTAACTGACACATTGGTCACACGCACGGGCGCGCGAAACACACACACACACACACACACACACACAACAGTTTCAGATCTACTAACGGGTCTTCGTCGTCATCGTTGTCATCGTTGGCATCGCGAATCCTATGGCCGGAAAGGGCAGAACCTATGGCCGGAACCGGAAGGAAAATATGGTACCTACATCGGAATGCAATACAATGCAAATTACATCGGATATCGAAAAGCAATTCAAATTAGTACCCAACACTCGAATGCAATACAATGCAAATTACACCGGATATCGAAAAGCAATGCAAATGAGTACACCGACACTCGAATGGAATACACTCATGACCAAATGTAATACGCTGCGCTCAAATGTAGTACACATGCTCAATGGAATACACTCGTGACCAAATGTAATACACATGCTCAATGGAATACACTCATGACCAAATGTAATACGCTGCGCTCAAATGTAATGCACATTGATTTTATTTTGGCACAAATATGCCGTATTTTTGCATTGTATTTAGTGGTACACGTGTATTGCATTCCGATGTGTGTATTGCATTCCGATGTGTGTATTGCATTTCAATGTGGCATGATCCACCCTCCATGAAAAGGTACTGAACCGTGACTTCAAAACCACAAACTGAAATGTGTCTGTACCGTTACACCCCTATATATTTTAAATGTAACAATACAAACTTGATTTATTCAAATCTGTAATCTCTTACCTTTCAATCGCTATTTTCATTTCGTCTGCACTCTTATCCTGTGGCCTGTAAATGGTATTTGAAAATCATGGCATGATCAGCCTAGTTGCTGTGTTGTCAACACAGAAAAAGCTAAACTTTTGGTTTTCCCTTGAAAAAGAGAGGGCCACATATTAAAGAGCTGTAATTCCTAGACCCTTCCTCCAATCTGGATAGGAATACCCTCAAATTAAAGAGGGTATTTAGTCTGCACTTTAAGGCCATATGCATTCTATAACTGTAACTTGAATATGTTTTGGTAAATAGCTAAAATAACAACAATTCTGTCAGTGTCCAAAATGCATATATATATACAGTATATATGGACCTACATATAGCTTGGCTACTGTTTTCCACTTCTCGTAAAAAAATAACATAAAATATGTTTTGATTACATTTCTTCATTCTTGTTTTAATATTTTGATCATCTTTATTCGTAGGATTCCCTGCACTGTGAACTCCCCATCTGGGCAATGATGGATGCTTCTGCTTGTTCTGGTCATGACGACATGCGCCAGTGCTATGTCCAGTGTGGGAAGAAACTAAACATGGAGGATATTGTGAAAATACGGCAGCGAATTAGAAAAGGAGGACAACACCATTGTGGTACAACTGATCAGTAAGTCATACACATGCTGTGAATCCTGTCCACAAGTAGCCTATTGTGTTCACAGGGTTTGACAGTAACGCTTGTCCGGAGCAAGTAAAACATTTGCCGGATTTGTTTGCGCGAGCGCGATGACGGTGCTGAATCCTGGATACTTTTAACTGTGTGCAGGAAGAACAACAGACGGCATAATAATAATATCTTCACTCCACGATCATCTAGTCTGGTCTGGCGCCTGCGCCGTCTGTTGTTCTTTCTGCACAAAGGTAAAAATATCCAGGATCCAGCAGCGTTGTCGGGCTCGCGCAAACAAATCCGGTGAATTGCTCCGGGCAAGCGTTACTGTCGAACCCTGGTTCAATAATTCACCATAGGGTGCCAGGTGTACAGTATGCTAATGGTGGTCATTGAATTGATATGATGAATTATACTGCCAGGTGCATAACTATAATCTTAGCCAAGTCATTGTATTAGCTCAGTACATTTCAGCAGCAGCTAAACAGTTGGTAATTAAAGGGTAGAACTATAAGCACATCTAATAGATGAATGTCATGTATGATAACGCAGCAAGCTAGCTTGAAAGGGAGCTGCCAGTCAAGCGTGCAAAGTCCACGCCCATACAGCCCTCTGTCTGACCAGGAAGTTGAGCCTAACTAGAAGATTATTGAGGATCATTTTTTCTTGTGTAAAGTATTTAAAATATCAAATATCAAAATACTAATTGGAACCGTTTAATGTCTATTTTCCAGACCCTTTAATTACAAAGAAATGCAATCAGTAATCCATAGATTATTGCATTTGCAGCACATGTCCTGTCAGTCTAGATGGGCTTTCAGTGAACTGGTTGGCTGTCATTTATAATTGACTCTGCACTGTTTGTGCCTCCATTGTTTCTAGCTGCAGGTCCTCTTCAGCTCATGTAACCATGTATGAACCAGAGTCCACAGAGTCCCCCGGATGTGACTGTGGTTTTCCAGCCCTGAAAATCACATGGTGGGGTCCAGAGATGGTGGCAGTGAAGCTGGAGGAAGAAGATGTAGAGGGGAATGATGTGATGGTGAAAGAAGAAGTGGAGGAGAAGAGAGTGATGGTGAAAGAAGAAGTGGAGGAGAAGAGAGTGATGGTGAAAGAAGAAGTGGAGGAGAAGAGAGTGATGGTAAAAGAAGAAGATGGAGGTGCAGCTGTAATGCAAAAAGGTTTGATGGTGAAAGAAGAAGATGGAGTAGAAGTGGAGATGGAAGACAGTGAGATAGTTGGTAAGTCTTTGTTGTATAGTGGTGAGGGTCATTGCTCTGCTGTAAAATCAATGCTGCCAGTGGCAAGGCAAGTTTATTTGTATGGCACATTTCATACAACAGGGGCAATTCAAAGTGCTTTGCATACATTATTTAAAAATACAGCAAGAGGAGCATAGCAAGACAATAAAAACGACTGAATAAAAGCAAATATAAGAGGTAAATAGATAAAACATTTAATAAGACAATAGTTCATGGATAAAAGACATTGATAGAAGTGTTTAGTCATAACTGCTGCAAAACATGAAGGTTTTCAGCCTAGATTTAAATATGTTTAGGGTTTGCGCCTGTTGATTTCTTCAGGGAGTTTGTTCCAGGAGCATGCAGCAGCGTGACTGAAAGCTGCTGCACCGTGTTTTGTTTTTACTCTTGGAATTATTGACGTGACGTGACGTGACGTGACGACACAAATGTGACGTGTTGTGGATTGGAACTACGGATCATAAGCTTTCAAATGATGTGTCATACATTGAAATCCGAAAAAATATGAAGTTAGAGTCATTTGAATGTTGTTAGACGTCAGGCACATATGGGGTTAACCCCTTTGTAATGAAACCGGAAGCAAACGCTGCTAGCAGCTAGCGGCTAACAAAACACAGCGCTACGAGCGCATTTTAAGCGCATATAGGACTCGCGTGAAGCATTTCTGCGACACGCGTTTCTATTCACTGTTTTCATTCCCTCATCGCTTATACACATAAGTTTGACTGCGCATGACAGTAGTTCAGCAGTCTTTTAGTCGCACTGGTGCGATTGAATGTATTTCCAAGTCGCACAGAAATATATTCACTCGCAAATGCGACCAAAACAGTCGCACTGTCGAGCCCTGCGCTGCGCTGCGACAACAGTCCCCAGTGTTTCCTCCAGGAATGTTTACATTAGTGGCGGAGAGCCCTGTCCGCGCGCATAGCGCGCTCAAAACAACGACCTAATTTCAACCAAAACTAGAGGGAGGATGGCAAAAAAAAAGAAGAATATACAGAATATAAACTTGTGATACCGGTTTCCATCCATCAGCTCTGAAGGTTTACGTTACTCACGGATCCAATGTCCTTCCAAACGAGCAGTCTTGGCTCCGTCTCAAACACAACAGGAAAAGTATGTCCAACTTGGCGAAAGTTTCCGAGTATTTCCAACTTGCGCGAGTTCTTCAACTTGCGACATTTTTTCAACTAGATGTGATGGCTATTATGTCTATCAAAATTATCAAATTAGCCATCGTCCTGGCATGATTGGGTGTTGGTTTCAACGCACCTGTTGTTTGTCCTTCCTCCGTTTGCAACAAGAAACTCTGGACCTTTTCATGAATTAAAGTGGTCTTAAAATCCAAAGTCCAAATAAAAGTAACAAACGAAAGTAATATATGTTGGTGTACATACCACAGCGCACAGTAGCTGCTGCTTGTTCTCCCGCTGTAGTTGTAGCTGGTGGTGGTACCCCGCCATAAACGTTCATGCAGTTTCTGATCGCTCATAGCCACTGCTAGCTTCAGCAATGTTTGAAGTGTCTGGGACATCTTTTTTCTTGAAAAATCCATCCATCTGTCGCTGTTTTCGTTTAATTTTTCGAAGTTATTTAACGTGATATCTTATTTGTGCACCTAGCTAGCTAGATCAGCTTTTTGTATCTTTTAGATGGTACTACCGGTGACTTTTAGCCCGTTATTTGCGAGGAGAAAACACAGGCGCCCGAACATTTCGGCAGGTAAGACTGCTGAGCAGGGATGGTTGAGTCTGCACGGTTCTCATGCCGGTTCACATTTAGGCAAGGCAAGGCAAGTTTATTTGTATAGCACATTTCATATAACAGGGGCAATTCAAAGTGCTTTACATGCATTATTTAAAAATACAGCAAGAGGAGCATAAGAAAATAAAAATTACAATGAATAAAAGCAAATATAAGAAGTAAATAGATAAAACATTTAGAAAGACAATAGTTAATGGAAAAAAGACATTGATAGAAGTGTTTGTGTTTAATCATAACTGGTGCAAAACATGAAGGTTTTTAGCTTAGATTTAAATATTTTAAGGGTTGGGGCCTGTTTGATTTCTTCAGGGAGTTTGTTCCAGGAGCATGCAGCAGCGTGACTGAAAGCTGCTGCACCGTGTTTTGTTTTTACTCTTGGAATTATTAGCTGATTTGTCTCAGCTGACCTTAGGGACCTTGCGGGAATATAGGGTGGGAGGAGATCTGATATGTATTTTGGTCCAAGACCATTTTGTGATATGTATGTAATTAGGAGGATTTTGAATTCAATTCTCTGAGAGACTGGTAGCCAGTGCAGGGATCTCAGGATTGGTGTAATGTGTTCAAATGTCTTTGTTTTTGTTAGGACCCTAGCAGCGGCGTTTTGGATGAGCTGCAATTTACGAACAGCTCCTTTAGATAGGCCTGTTAGTAGACCATTACAATAATCAAGTCTACTCGAAACAAATGCATGGATGAGTTTTTCAAGGTCTTGCTTGGACATGAAACCTCTCATTCTTGTTATGTTTTTCAGGTGATAGTAGGCTGATTTAGTTATCGAGTTTATGTGGCTGTTGAAGTTTAGATCGGAGTCTAGAATTACACCAAGATTTATGACCTGTTTTTTAGCGTGAAGAGAGAGAGAATCAAGTTTTGCACTGACTTTCGATCTTTTGTCAGGTGCACCGAATACAATTATCTCTGTTTTGTCCTTGTTTAGTTGAAGGAAGTTTTGTGTCATCCAGGCGTTTATTTGCTCAATGCAATTAGAGAGATTGTCAATGGGACTATAGTCGTTCGGTGAGAGGGCTATGTAGATTTGAGTGTCATCCGCATAGTTGTGGTAGGCAATTTTGTTCTTTTTTATGATGTGTCCCAATGGAAGCATGTAGAGATTGAATAGAAGGGGGCCAAGGATTGACCCTTGGGGAACCCCACATGTCATTTTAATTTGGTCAGATACAAAGTTGCCAATGGAGACATAGTAGCTTCTGTCCTGTAGGTAGGATCTAAACCAGTTTAGGGCAGTGCCCGAAAGTCCTACCCAGGTTTTTAGTCTATCTATTAGAATGTCATGGTCTACAGCAGGGGTCGGCAATAGGCGGCCCGTGGGCCATTGCTGGCCCATCACCAATAATATTTGGCCCAGCAGATTATTTTGAGAATCCACTTTTTTTTTCTCTTACAATATCGGACCGTCAGTCCCACATATAGCGCCTATAATGTCCGAATAAAGAATCTACCTCCACCTGAATAATGCTTATTGTACTTTTATCCATGTTGAGAGTGAATGACAGAGGGACAGACAATCAGGCAGCGGGGTGCACCGAAGCGCACTGACGCTGAACCCCTTTTAGTGAATCATAAGTAGGTGGACAACGCGTGGTACTGAAATAGCCGACATGCGGTGTGTTGTTTGAAAAAAATAACACCAGCTCAGTAAATCATTCTAACGTAATGTGTACGTATATGTGACTGCAACACACATATGAACAGTAACAAAGCAAATTCAGTTTAATTTTCTGAAAAACATTGACAACAAAATCGGCGCAAAACCCCCGCCGCAGAATCCGCTTGATCATGGTGGTGCATAGACCTATGCTCCTGAAACGACAGAGCAAACACGCTATTACTAATAGTATTAGGGATAATAATTACAATGAGCTATTCATTCATTTAAAATATACAAAATACAATTAGGTTATTAAATACAATAACGACAGGCTTGGTACTCACTTAATGTGAAAAGTGGCATCTCTCCCATCGGTCACTATTTGCTCCGCAGGCAGTTCTCAAGGTTTTTATGCATCAATCGATTCCTCTCGTGCGTCTTTATCGCATTCATTGACGAAAAGGACGACTCGCATGTATAGAAAGGGAACATTGTGAGCACGTAAAATGTGAGTCTCATAACGGCTTTGCATTGATGAAACGAGGTAGGATGAACGTATAGTTCGCTGTCCATTCCTGTTTGCCCTGTTTTCACCGTCAACTTTCGCCTTTAGACCTTTGGAGAGTGACATTATGTTTCTCTTGCTAGCTAGCAGGTTAAATGTTTAGCTAACTTCACCCGGCACGCAAACAACCAATCCAATAATAATGTGACCTTGTCTGGGAGGAGGGGGGATTAATTATCAGAATAAAACGATGTTAAATAATTATTAGAATAAGTTAGGCTGCGCTACATCGTCAGTCCACACATAAAAAATATGGAAAAGGGTGAAACTACGTTTCAACGTTGTTGAGAATCACAACACAAACTCGCTAGTCACGCCAAAATACTGCAACGCAATGGATTGGACTGCTAACTAGTTAACTATAACACTACTTTACATTGTTAGCAGGCTCACAAAACAAGCTGTGTTAGTTGACTAGCGATGTGTACATTTTTCGAAAGAAGAAGGGTTAGGGTTAGAAGAAGTCAAAGCATTAGAACGTGTCACATTTTTTAACAATCAATTACTTAAATTAGCCTTTGATTATGCTCGGGCCCGCCATCTAGTGGCAACATTTTTTTGGGCCCGAGGCCAAACTTAATTGCCGACCCCTGGTCTACAGTGTCAAAGGCAGCACTAAGATCTAGTAGTACATTTAGACCAATCAGGAGTAGCCCTTGTGTCACGTCGTCAACTGAATGTTTAATGTCATTCATCTGATTTTGGATCAGCGGTTAGAGAGAGATGGGCGTGGATTTAGGTGCACTTTTAGTCAACATCCATTATAGCGCTGATCTAGGATCAGATATATTTTAATCAGCTAAAATGTTCAGAGGTGGATTTTTTAAATTAATTTTTTAGTGGACTGAATCAATTAGTGGCGGAGGAAATTCATTCGTGGCGGCCCGCCACCAATAAATGCATATAGAGGAAACACTGGTCCCTCATGCACGATAAGCTGCATAGTGTGCGCAAAGCATCCCAGACTTGCCACTCCAAGTTGGTCCATGCCCTTCTTCATATTTTTAGCATTGTCTCTTAAAACGACATGGACTTTACTTTTGTTAATCTTCCATTCGAGCAGCATCTCCTCCATGGCTGCCTTAATGGAATCCCCAGTGTGTGAGCCACGGAACTCACGGGCATGCAGCACCGCTTTCTTCAAAGTAAAACCAGAGTCTATCCAGTGTGCTGTGAGACTCAACAACGACATTGGACACACGTCTGAGCTCCAAATGTCCGTTGTGAAGCTAATAGCACTAGGGCTGTCCCAAACGACTATTTTTCTAACGATTAATCTATCGATTATTTGTTCGGTTAGTCGGTTATTCTAACGACTAATTTAACGATTAGTCTAACGATTATTTTTTTACTGTTCGGTTAATGTATCACTTAATTTCCCCCAAATAAATGTCAAAAACTTCTCTTATCAACATTTCAGTATTTTATTCAATTATTCTTGCACTGCAGGGCAATATTCCACACAACAAAAAAGATCCTCTCTTTCTTAGTCCAACATAAAATATAATATTATAAAATATAAAAGTTAACTTCAAGTAAAAGGAAAAGTGCAAGTAATGCAGTAAATTCTGTAAAAAAAGTGAAATTCTAACCGGAATACCGTATACCTCTCAGTAACAATCTTTAACAATAACAATCTCAATAACAAACATAACATTCTCCCCCTCTCTCTGCTCTCCCCCTCCCCCCTTAGCTCTCTCCCCCCCTCTCTCCCTTCTCCCACCTCCACCTTAGGCATTACTGTGGAGGAATGTGAGCATGTCACACTCACACACAGACACACAGAGACAAAGATACACACACATGCGTGACACAGACACAGACACAGACACAGACACACACACACACACACACACACACACACACACACACACACACTGACAAACTGTTCTGTTGTGAGACAAGCATCACTTACGGCCCGCGACCAAATCCTATAATCTTAAAGGAGTGCAAAACACTGCCCACCTTCAAAACCACTCTCAAAAAACATTTACAGGAGGCTGCAATCCGTAACTGGACCCTCTAAATCAAAAATCAGATTAAAAGACCCGAACTACCCACTGTACATACTTTGTGTTTTGTCCCCCGCCCCCACCTGTGGTGTATGTCCCCACCTGTCCTACCCGCTGTACATACCTTATGTTTTGTTGTATTGTTCTTCCCATGATGGATGTATGTTTATCTTGTAGATAGTAATAGTTATTTGTCTGTATTATCTTGTAGATAGTACTAGTTTTTTTGTCTGTCTTACATGTAACGATGAATTGAGAATCAAGGACCCCAATTGAAATAAGCCAGTGGCTTTCTTGGGTTTTTATCCTGTTAGTTGACCTTGTATGTAATATGTACTTTAATGTACCTACTTCTGCAAATCTTCTAATAAAGTTTTCAATCAATCAATCAAACCAGTCAGAACAGGACTGTGGTAAACACAACAGCTTAGCTAGTACTGTTTTAGGAGATAAATATGGAGATAATAGGGCTATGCCCCGGGGTAGAAACACAAGACTATAGCTGGATAAGGTCTACATGTCATCACGGTCATTTTAAGCCGTCAGCCAGCCCGCTACGACCACGGGAAGTAATGTTAACAGTGAAGTTACTTCTGTTAAACTGGCTATAAGCTAACATCGCTAATCGCTAACTCTCTCCGTGTTTGCACTGGTCGCAGCCATTTTGTTTATTTACGACTAACCGACGCATATTACGCAAACCGACGTATTGACGTAGTCGATGACGTCGATGACGTCGAATAATCGTAACAGCCCTAAATAGCACCGACATTCTCCAATAGTTTGGCGAGGAACTCACACACTTCATTGTGCATTTGAGGGATGGCTTTTTCGGTTAGGGTAAACGTCCCTATTAAGCCCACGTACCATATAAGCCCACTTGTAACTTCTGAGTCACATTTTTTAAAACTGCATGATTATTTTGTGCTGTGTAATGTTTCTTCAAATGAAGCTGCTTCTTACCTACATGCCAGTTGTTTTTGTAAGTCAATCAGATGTTCTGATCTTGAGTTAGGGTGAGTTATGTGTGACATGCGCCAGGTGAGCTGAGAAGTTTCAAAAAAACTTTGGTCCTGTGGGTACCCTCAGAAGAACACTTTTTAAACATATTTCTACTCCTGTTTTTGATAAGTACTCATTTGTAATCAAAAATTAAGAGATTCATGTTTTGATTAAGACAAATGTTAGAATATTACTTGAAGTATTAATATTGTTTCTTTTGAAATCAAAATATGAGTTTTCGCATGCTAGCTAACCGACCCCATTGTGCTACCATACAGTAGCTGCATATTATGGTTCATTGCAATGACATTAAGCATGATAAGCATGCATAGGTTATCTTTTTGCATGCAGTTTATATTATTATACATTTCAATGGTCATATATAAATATGTATGTTTATCTTAATTGTTTTTTAAATTAACATTTTGATCAGTTGGGCTTAAATGGGACACTAGCAAAGAAATCACACTGTTTGGGGTGGATGTATATGAGTATAGTTAATTACTTCTCTGCATGATCAATTTAAACTGTTTATGTTATGTTAGTGCATCATATATAGATTTATCTCATATCATTGTTTTTTTAATGTCATGTATGTAGAATAAGATATTCCGTCTTTTATCCGTTACATCACTGATGTTCCCTTTAAGCCCACCTGTTCCCTTTAAGCCCAGTTGACTGTGATTCAATGGGGATATTCTCCCTTGTGACCTTGGAGCCCTTTTTCCTTCTAATTTTGACCTCACCTGATAAATTCAGTTCCATAATTCAAATCGTTGATACCAGACAGTATTTAAATACAAGTGATGGTGCATAGGTACATTAAGTCTGGACAGGCCTATATCCTATCGTAACATTAACAATAACCTAATTTCTAAATCTTTACTTTTCAGATCATACTTTTGAGATTACTAAAACACAGCAAAACTATAGTTCATGTCCACGCATGATGGAAGCATGCCGTATGTACAGGGAGGGAATCAAACGCAATCTCTCATCTCTGGCAGAAAGATACGGAGAAGACAGGAAGTGGTTGAGGCAGAGAGTGAAGGAGAAGCTGTGTATGGAAGCCCATCAGGGACATGTAGTCTACTAGGGCTGCCACAAACGATTATTTTCATAGTCGATTAGTCACCGATTATTTAAACGATTAGTCGACTAATCCGATCATAAATTACAGCTTATCGCACAATTACTCAATCGCTCTTATTTAGCTATCATCTTCTAAATCAGCTTCTAAATTTAGCTTGAAGTTGTTAGTTGTTGTTGTTGTAGGCATGTGCTAACTAAAAATAAAGACAATTAAAATGATTGTTCACTCAAAAATAGATCTTTTAATGAAGCAGCATATTTATTTCTGGCATCACTTGCATGTAATGTAATGTAATAGTGCAAAACAAAGGGTATAGTGCATCTTCTCAGGCATCAATTTTATCACAGTACATCATTTTAAAAATGTAGTACTCAGCAGTTTGCACTCTACTACATTTAAAAATTGTGTTTGATGCCTGAGAAGATGCCTCCCTCTCTCTCTCCCCCCCCTCTCTCTCCCCCTCCCTCTCTCTCTCCCTCTATCTCTCTCTCTCTCTCCCTCCCTCTCTCTCCCTCTCTCCCTCCCTCTCTCTCCCCCTCCCTCTCTCTCCCCCTCCCTCTCTCTCTCTCTCTCTCTTACACACACACACATTTAATATCTTTATTTGCGTTCACATTTTACAATAAAATTCTTGAACACAAACAGTATTAGTTGCACCAGCATAGGACACTCGATAATTCAAGCTTTACAATCTGTCTATGGGTACAGGTAGCAGCGTCTCCTCCATATGTGGCGGCTGCCTGACGACTAGTCTGTGGACATTACCAAGGCTTCCAAATATAAACACTAATAATTTACATTTGTACCCAAGCTGTACAATGGCATAGAGATCCGTGTCCACTGACAGTCCGTTCAGGTGCGCCAGGGAAGGGTCGGCATTCTCCGGTAGTCTATAGACTCTCCCGCTGAGCAGCTCCCGCTTGAACGCAAGCCTCAATACGGTGATAAAAAGCATTGATGTCAAAGCGAGTTTTCCAAGCACTGGTTGCATCTTCTACATTAACGATGGCAGTTACAACGGGTGTGCGTGTGGGCAAATGTTAATAAAACGTTATTTAGGTTTAGATGTCGAAAAACTCTCAAACAACTTTCACGAGCTGTGCGGCAACCGGCCCGCTCCCCAGCTGCTGCTGCACACACACTAGAGTGCAGATCAGACAGACGCACTTCCAATATCACATCGTGTAAAAAAAGTCCTCCTCCCATTCTGGATGGAAGTTGTACGTTATTGGTTTCTTACTTGGTCCAGCTTCCCCACTCATTTGTATACCCTTTCTTTAGTATTATATAGTAAATAGTAGAAATTGGAAGGCTAACTAGTTAATTAGTCTCGCCGGTATTGTAGTTGGCGCTGTTGACTGCGCATGCGTGGTGAACCGTGTGTTAGGTGAAAAGATCAGATCTCAGACTGGCTTACCTGTACGTCAATCAAGTGGCAAAAGCCATAGTGAGGATGGATGATAGGCGAACGCTAGCTAGTGGCAGCTTCAGGGAAGAAAAACGAATGCTTATCGCTTATTTCAGCTCCAAAAAAACATGCGATGCGATGACGTCGATTACCAAATATGTCGGCGACGATTTTGGTAATCGACGTCGTCGCGACTAGTCGACTAATCGTGGCAACCCTATAGTCTACCTGAGTCCAGCAGGAGAGAGGGAGATGTCAGGGTGTCTTCAGGTAGGGTAGTGACTGTCTGATAGACTAAGAACAAGATAACATGAAGCAGTGGGTAGGTATAGGTATAACCTATTATGAAGTTAAGCAGGCCTAGTTATCAGTAAGCAGTTTCTTAAAAGTTAGGTTAGACTGTGTTATGTTAGTTATGGGATTTTGATTATTAATTCGTATCGAACCTGGAAATTGTTTTTCTTTCAGTCAGTCGGTCTTTAGAAATCGTTATGAAAACGTGCACTTTCAAGAAGCTGGCTGGACCAGACATATTGGGCAATTTCAATTGGCAGCAGCACACCATAGGATACAGATACAGACAAAATGACAATACATATTGAAAGATTAAGTATTGAAGAGTAATTTCCACCATAGTTTTGATTTTGTATGTAAATACCTTTTTGGCTACATTCCAATGAAGACGTGTTGTAAGTTTAGCTTTTTCTGTGTTGACAACACAGCAAATAGGCTGGTCATGCCTATTTCAAATATAATTTACAGGCCACAGGATAAGAGTACAGGCAAAAGGAAAATAGCTATTGAGAGGTAAGAGATTACAGATTTGAATAGATCAAGTTTGTATTGTTACATTTAAAATATATTTTATTTATCAATAAATCATGAAGTGGGCTTATTGGGAACACACATTGGCATAAAGGGTGCATTCGGTACCCATTAAGCCCATGCCAGACTTTGGACATATTTCCTTAAATTAAACAATAAAAACATTAAAAAGTGGTATAAATGAATTATCAAAACTTCAAATGAGAGATTAATATTTAATTTAATCTATAATTTTCTTAATTATATTGTGGCAGTATATATAGAAAATGTCTGCAAACAGGTTTTGGTGGGCTTAATAGGGACGTTTACCCTATATAATGCCGACTGGGCAAAGTATAGCGCGGCTCTAGGTGCTCAATTAAACTCCGAAACCCCACATTCTCTACCACCGAAAGTGGTTGGTCGTCGAGCACAATAAACTGAACTAATTTCTCCGTTATTGCTTTTGCAATTTTGCTGTCTGGGGGGAGTTTCTCTCGCCTCTGCATTGATTGTAGCAATGTCTGCTGTTGCAGGGGCTTTTTCTTTGCAGCAGACGCTTGCAGGTAGGCCTGGTGCTGTTCCACGTGGTGTTTTTTTAAATGTTTAATTAAATTAGTGGTGTTACACCGACTAGCATCGCTGCCACCCCTCGAAACTGTTAATTTTAAAATCTTGCATTCCGCTGATGGACTTTTTTCGTCTTTAAGACTGAAGTATTCCCACACTGCTGACATGACTCACACACAGGTAGCTACTAGCCAACTGTCATGCACGTGACCACTGGCTACTACTGTTGTCGTCACTTGAGTGACACACCAGATCGAGAGCGCGGATCTCAGCCTTTTTTTTTTCTGGTGCGATCCGCGATCCAGCATTCAGGTCCAATATCGCGGCGATATCAGTATCGGATCGGGACATCCCTAATCGCAATATCCATACATTGAAGAACATGAACAAGCCCACTAGACAATTGACTATCATCCACAAGCACACCCCATCTATACGGACTACGAACATGTTAAGCGCACAGACACTTTATTACTGAGCTATCTATTATTACTAATTGCACCACCAGTGTATCTTGTCTTACTTGTCTTACTTAATCTGTAATTATTAAACAATACTTGGATGTTATGACATGTATTATCATGAATAGTAAGGTGAACAGTAGGACGAATCACGTCGTACGCAAAGCAAGAACATTTGGATTCTGATTTATAAAAGGTGCACCGCACGCGCACGCACGCAAGTGGAATTTGCGGGCCACTCTTCCCACACCTGCTTCCCTTTATCCCAATCAACCCTAATTAAATGTTGCGCACGGGAACGAGCGTCTCGCCCCACCCTTTTTAACACCCATGCTTTGCCTATTATTGGTCAGTGAAATGCCCGTCAGAAGGCGAAAAAGAATTCACCCACTCAATTTCTGCGCAGTAGTTCCGCTTAACGAACACATTAAACTCTCGTATAATATCTATGTTCCAGACTGTATCGACAACGTGTTCACCTTATTATTTATGATAATACATTTCATAACATTCAAGTATTGTTTAATAATTACAGATTCAATTAAATATGATTCCCGATTAAACTGTACAACATATCTCCCTTTGTATTTATTATGTTAAATCATGTTTTTTCTTTTAGATTAGATTAAATCTTATTGCCATTGACAAGTACCAAGGTTGTCACAAGGAAATGCAGTTCGTCATCTAACCTGCATTGTAGAAAAGCCAAGCATGTTTCAAGTTTATTGTTACGTTACATTAAGAGAGTAAAATTCGTAGGCTTCGGTTCCTGACATTGCAGCACAAGACATAAGGCAATAGGCATAATACAAGATAAAGGTGACAATATTACAGCTAAGACAGGATACACTAGTGATGCAACTAGTATAGATAGTTCAGTAATCTGTGCGCTTAAAGTTTTCGTAGTCCGTATACATAGGGATGGGGTGTAGGCCTACTTGGGGATGATAGTCAATTGTCTACAGTGGGCCTGTTCATGTTCTTCACTGTATTGATATTGCAATCATTGGACTTATCGGGAACGTTACCCTTATGAAGACGTACATTACTGTTAAGTCAATGCGGACGGTGGTCAACCTCGCGCTACGTGCAATGAGTAATATTTATGTAAAAAGTAAATATATTTGTATGAATATCAATATGATATGTACAGTAAAGATATATGTATATAGTGTGATGCGTACAGGACACGGACGAATAAGGTATGTACAGTGTGCACGTATCCTTTGTGTGCACTCCTTCATAATACGTGAGAGGCAATATTTCTTATGTCGGTGGAAATGGTATCCATTTCAAAGCGTTTCTCCTCTTTCATCCTTCTGCCAGCGGAGTCGCAGTTGCTAATTTCTCCAGTTTCTATGCGTACGCATGGGTCCCAGTGTGCTTAAAGGTGCGCACAGTTTTACGCCAAGTTCCTTTTTTATAAATCCCAAATTTGCGGGAAAATGTACATACGCATGTACGTACGCAAGTCACAGAATCAATCAATCAGATTCTAACCTCTCCATCATGGGCAAGACCAAAAAGTTGTATAAGGACGTCAGGGACAATATTGTAGACCTGCTCAAGGCTGGAATGGGCTACAAGACCATCAGCAAGCAGCTTGTTGAGAAGGAGACAACTGTTGTGCGATTATTTGAAAATGACAGAGACAAAATAACCATCAATCGCCCTCGGTCTGGGGCGACGATCATGAAATGCATCTGCGTTTCCTTGTCTTAGTACAGGGGTGGGGAACCTTTTTCCTGTCAAGGGCCATTTACATTTTTAGAACATCCTTCAAGGGCCATTGTTACGGCCTGGCTCTGGACCATAACAAAAAGGGACACACACACACACCATGTATAATCAGAATAACAAGAATTTAATAGAACTAAGGTATGCCAAACTGAACAATAATCCAATGGGGTATGAGAATCAGTGTATCAGTAGTGTAAGTGAGTGAATGCAGGAAAGTATGGCGAGGAGGGTGTTGTACGGTGTAATATAGAATAATGGTGCTGGAGGAGAGAGAGAGAGCTTGTGGACTGGAACGCCTTTTAAGCTGTAACCAGGACACCCAGTCAGCTGTCCCGAGTCCTCCTGATTAGGCTCCAGCCACGGCCACCGGGTAGCCTACCTGCTTGGTTAGGAAACAAACAGACTGTCTTGGTTACCACAGATCTATTATTAATTAAATAATTAATTAAAACAAATTATTGAACACATATCGGACTTACCTAATGCGATGGCTGGAACTGTTTCTCTTCGGCGAGGCGTTTGGTGTCAGCTGCTAATGATGATGATGCTACTCGCAGCTGGTTTTGCAGGTTTGGGTCAGTCAGTCTTGAGCGGAACCGAGTCTTTGCAAGAGTCAGTTTTGAAAAGAACTGCTCACAGCAGTAGGTGGTCCCAAACACTGACGCAAACTTCAGTGCATGTCTCCTCAGAATGGGAAAATCCTCAGCACGTACATACAGTTTGTAGAAGTCCAGCAGAGGGAGGTTGTTGTACCTAGCTTTGAGCTCGTCATTGCTTTGCAGCTCAATGATTTCGAGTTGTAGGTTGTCAGGCACATCAGCTGGTTCCACATTAAATGGCGTGGCAAATATGTACAGTTCCCTTTGCTTACTTTTCACGTCCTGGAACCTCTCTCCAAATGCCTGGAGGAGTTTTGCACACTCAGCAGCATATTCAGATGTCACAGCAGGCTTTTGTTCTTGCAGAGTGGGAAAGTGGACAGTGTTTCCCCTTTCCAGTTGCACTTGCCACAACTTTAGTTTAGCTTCAAATGACTTCACATTTGATTGTAGAGAGCTGAGAAGCTGGTTGGGACCTTGGAGCTTGACGTTCAGCTCTGACAGGTACTTGGTAATGTCCACCATGAAGCCCAAATCACACAGCCACTTGCTATCACTGAGTTCTATGACAGGTTTCCCCTTCATCTCCATGAACTGTTTCACTTCTTCTCTGAGTGAGTAAAACCGTGTGAGCATATTTCCGCGACTCAGCCAGCGCACCTCACAGTGGTAAACCAGATCTCCGTACTCTGACTC
This sequence comes from Nansenia antarctica, assembly GCF_963989245.1. Classification (NCBI taxonomy): domain Eukaryota; kingdom Metazoa; phylum Chordata; class Actinopteri; order Argentiniformes; family Microstomatidae; genus Nansenia; species Nansenia antarctica. Next base: position 41,474,306 of record NC_137679.1, on the reverse strand, counting down.
TAGTTCACTCAGTAGCTCTTTGAACTGGCGGCTGTTCAGCCCTCTGCTTTTGATGACATTTATGGTGGAAACGACAGTTGTCATCACATTGTTGAACTTCAGGGACTGTGCACACAGATTCTCTTGGTGTATGATACAGTGGCATACAACTAACTCACTTGGATCGAGACTGAGACGACTCGTTTATTTTTTGACCAATGCAGTCAATCCCTTTTGCGCGCCAACCATGGCTGGGGCTCCATCCGTTGCCAGGCCACTTAACTTGTCAAACTGCAGTTCGAATTTGTTCATAGCCAAAACAACTTGCTCAAATAAATCCTCACCTTTGGTGGTGCCATGCATGGCTTGCAAAGACAGCAACTCCTCCCTCGTATGAAACTCGGCTGTAATCCCCCGCACAAAAATGGCCAGTTGGGCGGTGTTTGTTATGTCTGTTGTCTCATCGCAGGCCAGAGAGAAAAACTGGAAATCTCTTGCGGTGTCCCTCAGTGTTTTCTCAATATCTTGTGCCATGTCAGTAATCCGATCTGAGACAGTTCTTCGAGACAAACTGACACTTTGGAACAATTTTACTTTGTCCGGTGCGAGCAGCTCCGCCGCGGCAATAATTAACTCCTTCACAAATTCTCCTTCTGAATGCGGCCTCAGCTTCTTAGCGATTAGCTCACTCAACACAAAACTAGCATGCGTAACGTTGTCTCGGTCAGATTGTGGTCTTGTGAAGACTGCTTGTTGAGCACCCAAACTCCGACGAAGAGCGTTAACTTTATCCAAGCGTATTTGTCCTTTCAAGTTGTCCAGGTTAGCATGTTTTGAGTTGTAATGACGTTCGAGGTTCGCCTTTTTCATAACCGCGAGCGCCTCCCGACACACAAGGCATACTGGCTTGCCTTTTACCTCAACAAATAAATAATTGTTTGTCCATTTGTCTTGGAAAGCGCGACATTCTGCATCTACCTTTCTTTTCTTGACAGCCATGTTTGCATTCTGATTACTTTCTGATTGAAGCGATGACAGAAGATTATCACGCAATGACACATTACGTTACGCACGTGACCACGAACGTGACACAGACAGATAGACAGCTGTCCGTCACTGACCCTGAACGTCACGTTCAATAAAAATAGTTTTTTTTTAATGTTGTATTTCTAATGTTGCTTTTGTTTATTTTTATTAATTGCCTCGTAGGCCGGATCAAACGGTCTCGCGGGCCTTATACGGCCCGGAGGCCGGAGGTTCCCCACCCCTGTCTTAGTACTTCTCAATGACAATAAGGTTGAATCTAATATAATCTAAAAGAGAAATGATTTAGTATAATAACTACAAAGCGAGGTATCTGTTTTTGCAAAACAACCTCTCAAATGTAGTTTAATCGGGAATCATTTAATTGGATCTGTAATTATTATACCAATACTTGGATGTTATGACATTATCATAAATAATAAGGTAAACAGTAGGACGAATCACGTTTAAACTGATTCCGTTGTCGATGCAGTCTGGAACATGTTATGGTCTGGCGAGAACGTTCGTTGCGCGGAAATTGACTGATTGGGTGAAAAGTATTTTTTTTCTGCATTCTGTCGGGCGTTTGACTGACCATTTAATGCAACGTTTGCAGGAAAAGTGCTATAGAAATAAAAAGTTAATATTATTATAGGCAACTATGGGCGTCAAAAAGGGTGGGACAAGACGCTCGTTCACGTGTGCAACAGAGTTGATTGGAAGCAGGCGTGGAAATTCAACTGGCGTGCGCACCGTTTTATAAATCCGAATGTTGGTGACGTAAATGTTCTTGCTTTGCAAAGGTGCGTAGGTACGCAAAGCTTTATAAATGAGGCCCCTGGCGACTGAAGATCGCAGTTCAGCCAGCTGTGATGAGTTTGGAGGGCCCTTTACTGTAGGCTGTCGAGGCTGACGAGACGCGGTTGAAACGCCTCCTAGGATTACGGTGCTAGTTGTCCGTCTTCCATTCCGTTTCAAAGCCTTCTAAATCATCCGAATCTGTTATAACATTGTCATAATAATAATAGTTTGTATAGCGCTTTTCCTGCAAATGTTGCAGCTCATCATCAATATCACTCCCTTCAGAACTAACTTCAGAAACTTCTCCACTGTTGCCAAGATATCGTGAAAAAAATTATAATCTGCACGTGTGTAGATACTCCCACGTGTATATGTTGATGCATTCCATTGGCCAAGAGACCAGAAGAATGTGGAAAAAATACACATACTACAAAATGACGTATCCGCTTTCCCGGCTTGAAAGGTAGAACAACGCAACAGCTCACCCGGTTTAAATGGGTTAACCATTGTGTTATTCCCCCAATCCACTTGGTCATACAATTTTACCTTTTGACCCTTGTATTATGTTGGGACAAACTCACACGTATATGACGTACAGGCATGTTTATATTATTTTATTTTATTACACCTTTTCTTAAAACAATATATTTGAGAAACCAGAGAGACACCATCATGTTTTGCAGTATAAACTATAGTTATATATCTATTTAAAATAATATTCTTCTTTGCTCAATGTTTTGCACAAAATGTGTTTGTAACCCTGTATATGTTCATACTCTTACAGATGAGCAGAGCTCCAACCCAGGTTCAGACAGCGAGCCCAGCTCCACCACATCAGGAAACCATAAACAACACAGACACTCAGGAGAGAAAACACACTACTGCTCCCAGTGTGGCAAGAGTTTCAGTCGAGCAGTAGATCTAAAGAGACATCAGAGAATTCACACAGGAGAAAAACCATATCACTGCTCCCAGTGTGGAAAGAGTTTCAATCATGCAGGAACCCTAAATTCACACCAGAGAATACACACAGGAGAGAAACCATACCAGTGCACACAGTGTGGGAAGAGTTTCACTTGGGCAGGATCCCTAATTGAACACCAGAGAATACACACAGGAGAGAAACCATACCAGTGCACACAGTGTGGGAAGAGTTTCACTCGGGCAGGATCCCTAATTGAACACCAGAGAATACACACAGGAGAGAAACCATACCAGTGCACACAGTGTGGCAAGAGTTTCAATCGATCAGGAGACCTAATTCTCCACCAGAGAATACACACAGGAGAGAAACTATACCAGTGCACACAGTGTGGCAAGAGTTTCAGTCGAGCAGTAGATCTAAAGAGACATCAGAGAATTCACACAGGAGAAAAACCATATCACTGCTCCCAGTGTGGGAAGAGTTTCAATCATGCAGGACACCTAAATACACACCAGAGAATACACACAGGAGAGAAACCATACCAGTGCACACAGTGTGGCAAGAGTTTCAGTCGAGCAGTAGATCTAAAGAGACATCAGAGAATTCACACAGGAGAGAAACCATACAAGTGCACACAGTGTGGGAAGAGTTTCAGTCATGCAGTACACCTAAAGACACACCAGAGAATACACACAGGAGAGAAACCATACCAGTGCTCCGAGTGTGGGAAGAGTTTCAGTCGGGCAGATACCCTAAGGACGCATCAGAGAAGAAGAATCTGCAGGAGTGTGTGATGTTCACCACACCGGATAAGTGGTTGTTGAAGATCACTCCACGGTTCTTGCCACCAAAGGGAGGCATCGAGCAGTCCACCCTGCCACAGGTCATTATAACACCACCAGAGGGCAACGATGAGCAGACCGAGGAGGATCCAATGCCAGCATTGGGTCTGGACTTGAACTATGACATCGAGCTGTTCCCCATGATTAACCTGGGTTTACCACCAATGACTCTGCAATGATGAATGTTTCTGCCATGATCTGCCAGACTGATTTGCTATGCTTACTTCCTGCTTCTGAGTAGATTAGACATGTTTCTCCCTCGCTCCTCTCATACTACTGCTTTCCTGCTTTTTTCTTGCTTCTTTTTTATAGTTTTAACAATTTTTTTATAAAGCTTTTATTCCTACCATGCCTGCTATCTGTCAAAGTCAGGAAGTGAAACGTTGAACACATGTACTCTGAGAGAAATCAACATATCCAAGATACCCACTAGAATGGGGTTGATTGTGTTGCAAGATGTATAAGAAATGTGAGATAGGACCAATGTGATGTAGCTGAGACTTGAGATAGGATGTGTGCGCTATCTTGTTGTTGATTAAAACAATGTCTTATGTTGAACTAGGGACAGAGTTTGAGGACAAATGAGTTCCCCTTTTATTAAAATAAGCTCACTAGCCGTAATAGCAAGTAACTTTCCCCTTCTTGACCAGATGGTCTCCGGGAGAGGAGAACTTCCTCTTTTTAGCTAGTAGCTAATAGTTTGGAGTGATCCCAGCCAATTGGGCTGTAAAACGTAGAGGGTTTCTTACTGAATAATACTTGGTCTCAGACTTGGATTATTTTTGGAACCGCCTTCACTTGTATTGGGGAAGTGAAACGAGGCTCTGCCGAGGGCCGATTTCAATTCTGAGGATACAGGCTGGTGGCTGAAAGGAGAAATTAGGGCATCGGTCAAAGCCGAACTTCTCCATTATTTTTGTATATATATCAGATAGGCAGAGTATGGGAAGAACAAGGTTGGTCATTCATTTAATTTCCTTTTATTATTATTTTTAACATTTAGTATGACTTTTAAATTACTTGATGGTTTTATTTCATTAATTTCATTTCTTTTTTTTATACATTTTACCCACTTATGGGATGATATATATTTATATATATCCATGTGCTGGCATTTTTACCATCACTTCATGAATAATAAAGTATTACTTGAGCAATTGACAAGAGGGGTTCAATGATTTGACAAGGTATTAGGATGATTATTATTAGCACTATTATAAACAAATATTACGTTATTATTATGAATTGGGTATTTATGAATTGAAACATCTGGTGTCTTGATTACAGATGTTACAGATGTTTTACAATTCATAAACTTGGAATGACATGCGACTGTGCGGTGTATGGAGTGCATGTATCATTCCAAGGAGAATAACATATTTACAAATAATTAAAACAATTTAAAAAATTGATTTAGAAGGGTGAATTCAATCCTATATCAGGGTGGATTAAAGAATCACCAGAGAGGGTTTAAGGGCCATGACCCTCTGAGAGGGTTTGAGGGAGCCATGACCCTCTGAGAGGGTTTAAGGTAGCCATGATAACCCTCTGAGAGGGTTTAAGGTAGCCGTGACCCTCTGAGAGGGTTTAAGGTAGCCATGGTAACCCTCTGAGAGGGTTTAAGGTAGCCGTGACCCTCAGAGAGGGTTTAAGGTAGCCATGGTAACCCTCTGAAAGGGTTTAAGGGTTAGGGTTAGGGGGTTTAAGGTAGCCATGACCCTCTGAGAGGGTTTAAGGTAGCCATGGTAACCCTCTGAGAGGGTTTAAGGTAGCCATGACCCTCTGAGAGGGTTTAAGGTAGCCGTGACCCTTTGAGAGGGTTGGTCAATGCCGGGTTATGGTTTAGAGCAGTGGTTTTCAACCCTCTTATGATTTGTACTTGATTAGTTGAATCAGGTGTGCTGGTGGTGGAACAGATCAAATATGTGGAACGGCTGGTGGTCCCCGAGGAGAGGGTTGAAAACCACTGGTTTAGAGGCCTCTGATCCTATGAAAGGGTGGGTCAAAGCCTATAAGGTATCCAGTTCTATAATGGGTAGATCAATCGTATGATCGGTTGGATTGACCTTATAATAGGTGAACTGGGTACCAGGGATTAACAGGTTACTAGATTAAGGTATTACAAGGACTCAATATCCTTGCATGAACTCTCTCTAGCAGCGGGAAGACTCTGCAACCATTGATGTCATGCGGCATGACCGTACCGTTCGCTGCTCCACTACCTGGCCTTGCCCCTAGGTGGCGCTAGTGAGGGTCTTGATGACAGGCATGCTTAGGGTAAAATTATTACTAGGTTCAAAGGTTAATAAGCTATAGTAAGCAATAGGTTCGTTCAGTCAGAAGGTTCTTGATAGAAGGTTAAGTGGGAGGATTTAGAGACAGGCACAGCATTTATTAGGAATTCCCTATGTAACAAAGGTCTCTTGTCAACTGTAAAACATTAGATTCAATGCACGTTATAGTTACTACTAAATGGTTAGCATAGCCTAACAAAATATCAGAGCTGTCATTAACTACAGGGACCTATGTGCCTATGATTTCTAAGTGCTATTATTGAGGCTTATTTGTGGGATATGACAATAGGAGGAAGCAAGTAAGACAGAGAACAGCAGGGTGAATCTCTCCACCTCTAGTCTAAGTATCTTAGTTTACCTTTAGGGTAATACAGACTACAGATCGACTCTGTTAGAAGGAAGGCCAGTCCGGGGCAGATGTCATCATAAATTACTTCAACGAATCCCTAATTTCATCACCTCGAGGATGACAAAAAGCTATCATATGGTGTCGCGAATACTAGGTCTAAAATTATATTCAAAGAGGTCTAAAAAAGGTCTTGAATTTGACTTGAACCCTGAGTGTATGATAAGACATTAATTGATTCAGATTGCGCACCTTTTATCACCGAGGGTCTTGTATCTCTGAGGGGGTGAGTTTTGTATCTCTGGGGGGGGGCTGATGAAAAGGTTCCTGTGAAGATCCTGAGGAACATTGGGGGCATCTGAATCATTTGTGTTAGTCAGTGTTCCTTTCTTGCCGGGGACAGACAGACACACACAGGAGTGTTTTGGATCAGGGATTAGGGTTGTCGGTTCCCTTACATAGACTGGAGCTGATGTCCGATCTGGTGCAGGGTGAGGTTATAGTTGGTGTAAGTAAGTAAGTAAAATGTATTTATACAGCACCTTTCCCAGACCAAGGGTCACAAAGTGCTTTACATAACAAAGAAGAAACACAATAAAGCATAATAAAAGAGCGAAAGTCATAGCAGGTTAAAACAGGCAAACAAGTGAAAATAAGAACAAGTAACAAACAAGTGTACAACAACATCAACAGGACACAGACAGACAGGCCCTAGGGGCTATCCAGAAGCCTGTCTATACAAGAAAGTCTTTAGCGTTTTTTTAAAAACCTCGACCGAGCCAGCTGATCTAAGATCCAAGGGCAGAGCATTCCAATTCTGTAAATCTGAATAAACAATAAAATATTTAAATAATTAAGTTTCCATATACACTATATGGAAAAAAGTATTGGGACACCCGAACATCACACCCATATGTGCTTGTTGAACTTGTCATTCCAAAACCATGGGCATTAATATGGAGTTGGTCCCACCTAAAAAATACATTCTTATTCATATTCTTATTTAGAAAAAAAAGACAAAAGACATTCTTATTCAGTAACCAATGAAGGAAAACAAAACAATACAAATAGTAATAGTTATACTCATGAGGATAACAAAGTTGACTTGAAAAACAGTAGGAGGAAGGGGCCAACCACCAGTGGTGTAGTCTACGTGATACGCAGGACTACGCCGTATACCCACTAGGAAAGGCCAAGGATTTGCGTATACCCACTTAAAAATGCGCGAGGATACGTAACGGCGTTTTGTGACAGAACTTTCACACTTTTATTCATAAAATTCACCCCGTCTGTGTTACGAAGCACTTACTTCGAACTTTCTGACATGTTTGTTATCGCATAACCAGTCGTTCAGAATGCTCTCAGTATTTCCCCTACAATTGCCTTGGGGTGGGCGGGCCAGACCTACCTCCACACTTCGCTTCGTGCCGCGCTGGAGAATGGTTTTGTTTTGTTTTGTTTTGACGCGAGATAGTTTTTGCAGGGTGAAAGCTCTGCAGAAGAAAGTAAGCAAGTTGAAACGTTAGCAAATATAATTACTGTGTTCTGACAGAGAAAGTTGGTTCAAATTAGTCGTTATTATTGTGACTAGAAAGTGTCTGATTATAGTTTCATGATGTGAATAATAGTGTCAAAGAACTAGCAAGCTAGCTAGCGTGCTCAGAAGTGATTAGATGAGCTAGTCTGCTGCACACATGCCAGCTAAAGAGCTAACTGGATGCACTTTATTATTTTACTTAAAGTAGATATACAATCTTTCTTATTCTGCTAGAATTGGGCTTTATGGTAATACCATAATGGTATATTTACAGTACATGGACAGTGGATTGAAGCATTGGAACAAAACCTCACTCATTGGAAATGTCTGTTTTTTGTAGTTGGACATACGATTTTCTTACAGGTGAGAGAGTAAGTAAAGACAGTATCTGACTGCATTGCCCACAGCAACCCAATATTCAATTAGAATGATGTTATGATTTGATATGAATTCAATGTATACCTCTTATTAAATTATAAATACTCTGGTTGTTATATTTGCCTTTTGGTTGACAGCAAAAGAGGGAGAGAGGAGGATAGAGAGGGAGAGAATGAGAGAGAGCAGGATGGTGTCGGCACACCAGAGAGACAGCAAGAACCAGGTGAGAAAGTGGACATGTAGTCAAGACCACATAAGTAGCCTTGAGAACCGATGGTTCTCGAGCCTAACGGCCCTTAGGGGGCAGGAGCCTATCTCCTGTTTCTGTAGCGTGAGGCAGCTTGATGTACAAGGACAGTCCATGCCACCCCCCCAAGGCAGCAAACACTGGTGTAGATGCATACTGTGTGCATAAGTGAGTGTGGTGGTGCTCACCGCTGGACTGGCCATACAATCTTTCTGCCCGCTGGCAGATGGGCCGCGCTAGTTTTGGGCCGGTCGGGCCGCCTGACCCCCCCCCCCCCAAAAAAAAAAAAAAACTAGCGCGGCCCAAACTAGCGCTGAATCAAGCGGCGGCCCCCGTTTATACTAACACATGGGCTGGCCCAATCACACACCTGCTGTCCATCGGCCCCCTCCCCCACTCTGATCCCTCGGCCGACAACCCAAGTACAGTGTCATGTCCGTAGATAAGATAGTGAAAGGGGGTGCCCAGAAAATTAGGGAGAAAAAAAGTAAGAAGCTAGCAGAGGATGCCTCAAAATGTCAGAAACTGACAGATATGTTCTCTGCATCGACTGTGGGGGCTAGGCCTATGTAACGATGGTCAAACAGGCAAACTTCTTTCAACCAACTCTTTTTATTGATCTGCATGGAAGACATATAAAACACAAATCTTCCTCTGGTCTGCAACTCTTGTGAATCCATTCAGATGGCAGCCATATTCTGGTTGTCCCACCGTGTATGTATATTTCACATCAGGATAATTTGTTTACAGAAAGAACACAAATTTCCCTCAAACATTACAAATAACAATTACAAACAACATGTGGAGCAACATACCTGCATGGAAGACATATAAAACACAAATCTTCCTCTGGTCTGCAACTCTTGTGAATCTGCGCATTCAAAATAACATACAATAAATGTTCTGTTTCACATCATCACAATACATCACATCATCACAATACATGTAAAAACAAACAGCACAGTACTACACCAACATTTTCACCCTACATTACAAGATTCTCCACACAAACAACAAAACACGAGGAGCATTTTACATCGCGCACATACCCATTCAGATGGCAGCCATATTCTGGTACCACCGTAAGTATGGCAACAACAGAAGGACAAAAGAACGCGCAGACCTGCAGTACACCCAAACTCCAAAGGGGGCTCCAACAACAACCAGGGCTGCTCAAGCACGGCGAAACTCATCTACATTCACCACAACTAAACATACATTCCCAACTCTGTTACACCTACTACAGCTGCGGCTGCCACAGCAAAATCTTTACCGCTAACTAACGTTAGCACTGATGTGCCGTTAGCAATTGAGGAGGAGACAGAGGACACAGCTAGAGAGGTAAGCAATGTTGTTACTTGGTTTTACAAAAGCAAAGTTATGTTAGTCGCTTGCATTGGCCAGATTAAGGGAGCAGCAGCAGAGAATGTCTTATGACTTATGCTAACCCGTACAGGCAGCATGATTGCATTGCGCTTCACCAGGACTTGGCTGGAATTCATGCACACACAGTGATCTCTCTCGTGGTGTAACGTTAGTGCTGCTTGGCTGTGGACTCTATAGCTAACGTAAGATCGGGGTGTTCTGCATTTTGTGACTTTCTATTTTGTTGCTAGCTAGCAAGTTGAGGTATCACTGTCACTGACATAAATGCAATACCAACAATGGGTGTTAATAATACTTTTTATTTGAAAATAAAAATATTTAAAAAAAAATCTACACTAGCCTAGTTCAGAACTAATGAATGCTTTTTATTGCATGGAGAAATAAAACTCATGCAGTCTGCAACCCAATAATGTTGTCTTGCAACCTTCCATTTGAAATGACTGGGCTTCTGGTGTAACATAATGCAATCATGCAGCCTGTGTGGACATGTAAATGAGAACTTTGCTGATTTTGACAACCAGTTAGTTTACTTCTCTGTCCATGTCTTGTTGAACCAGGTTGAGCTGCTGCTGCCCTCCCCAGAAAAGCAGAGTGTCAGGGAAAGAGAGGAAAAGGAGAGAGAAAAAGATGAAACAGAGGAAACAGAGTGCCACGTTCAGGACTTCAATTACTTTGCCTGTCCTGAGCCTTCCATGCTAGATCACTTTTTAGATTACCACCCTCAGCAGAGAACCAAAAATACAGCGGCACAAAAGTATTTCACATGTGCAGATGGCACCAGTAGGAAGTGGCTCACATATTGCGAAGAACAGCATACATTGTTTTGTTTTGTCTGTATGGCATTTGGCAATAGCACTGACCCCAGAAAATGTATTACTGGAATGACAGGATGGAGACGTGCGCAACAGAATGTGGAGGAGCATGAAAAGAGTGCTACACACCGAAAGTGTGCTGAAGCCTATTTTCTAAGAAGTAGAAAAGGAGATATCCAGAGCAAGTTTGCTGGCAGTCAGAAGTCTGCTCATAGGCAGCAAGTAAGAAAGAAACGCCAGGTTTTGGAGTGTGTTGTGGATGTGGTGAAGGTGATAGGCAAGAGGGGCTTGAGCTACAGGCATGTGGAGAACGAGGCAGCATACAAGTGGGACGACAGTACCCTGGATCATGGCAACTTTTTGGAGCTCATCCTTATAATAGGAAAGTGCAATATTAGCCTCAAAGAGCATCTTGAGGAGTGCATTAAAAAGAGCAAAGAATTGCATGCATCCAGTGGAACAAAAGGTAGAGGGTCCCTCGTCACCTTACTGTCCAAGACCACTGTAAACTCAGTGATAGACAGTATTGGTCATCTCATTCAGGAGACCATCGCAAGTGACATACAAAAAGCTGGAATGTTCACTGTTCAGCTCGACACCACACAGGACATAACCAGCCAGGATCAGTGTGCCGTCGTTATTCGGTACGTGACAGAGGAAGTCCATGAGAGGCTGGTTGCTGTGGTGAAGTGCCATGCATCCACAGGGCAATACTTTATGGAATTGCTCTCTGGGGTCCTGGATGGTCTGAAACTGGACAAGGCCATGTGCATCGGCAACTCAACAGATGGAGCTTCAAATATGCAGGGTCAGTACAGAGGCTTTTCAGCACTTATGGCATCCCAGTCTCCTACTCATGTCCATGTATGGTGCTATGCCCATGTACTGAATCTTGTCCTGGCAGACACGACTGGAAGTGTTTTGGAAAGTGGATCTCTGTTCAGTCTACTAAACGACGTGGCAGTCTTCATCAAGGACTCATATCAGAGGGTCATACTGTGGGACAATGAAGCCCAAGACAAAAGGCACAGACGACTATTCCAATAGGAGAAACACGGTGGTTGTCCAAGCATGAAGCAGTTGGAAAAGTGTTTGGACACTTTAATAAACCGACAAGCAGCCTCTACCTCGAAACAGTGCTCACACTGACAGCCATAGAACAGCAGGCAAAGGAGAAGC
>NC_137679.1:41347557-41457557 GCF_963989245.1 Nansenia antarctica | reverse complement strand
AGGATCCAGCAGCGTTGTCTGGCTCGCGCAAACAAATACGGTGAATTTTTTACTTGCTCCGGGCAAGCGTTACTGTCGAACCCTGGTTCAATAATTCACCATAGGGTGCCAGGTGTACAGTATGCTAATGGTGGTCATTGAATTGATATGATGAATTATACTGCCAGGTGCATAACTTTAATCTTAGCCAAGTCATTGTATTAGCTCAGTACATTTCAGCAGCAGCTAAACAGTTGGTAATTAAAGGGCAGAACTATAAGCACATCTAATAGATGAATGTCATGTATGATAACGCAGCAAGCTAGCTTGAAAGGGAGCTGCCAGTCAAGCGTGCAAAGTCCACGCCCATACAGCCCTCTGTCTGACCAGGAAGTTGAGCCTAACTAGAAGATTATTGTCATTTTTTCTTGTGTAAAGTATTTAAAATATCAAATATCAAAATACTAATTGGAACCGTTTAATGTCTATTTTCCAGACCCTTTAATTACAAAGAAATGCAATCAGTAATCCATAGATTATTGCATTTGCAGCACATGTCCTGTCAGTCTAGATGGGCTTTCAGTGAACTGGTTGGCTGTCATTTATAATTGACTCTGCACTGTTTGTGCCTCCATTGTTTCTAGCTGCAGGTCCTCTTCAGCTCATGTAACCATGTATGAACCAGAGTCCACAGAGTCCCCCGGATGTGACTGTGGTTTTCCAGCCCTGAAAATCACATGGTGGGGTCCAGAGATGGTGGCAGTGAAGCTGGAGGAAGAAGATGTAGAGGAGAATGGTGTGATGGTGAAAGAAGAAGTGGAGGAGAAGAGAGTGATGGTGAAAGAAGAAGATGGAGGTGCAGCTGTAATGCAGAGGGGTGTGATGGTGAAAGAAGAAGATGGAGGAGAAGAAATGAGGGAGGAGGGAGGGATGGTGAAAGAAGAGGGCGAAGTAGAAGTGGAGATTGAAGACACGGATGGTAAGTCTTTGTTGTATAGTGGTGAGGGTCATTGCACTGCTGAAAAAAATCAATGCTGCCAGTGGCAAGGCAAGTTTATTTGTATGGCACATTTCATACAACAGGGGCAATTCAAAGTGCTTTACATGCATTAGGCTATTTAAAAATACAGCAAGAGGAGCATAGCAAGAAAATAAAAACGACTGAATAAAAGCAAATATAAGAGGTAAATTGATAAAACAATTTAATAAGACCATAGTTAATGGATAAAAGACATTGATAGAATTGTTTAATCATAACTGCTGCAACATGAAGGTTTTTAGCTTAGATTTAAATATTTTTAGGGTTTGCGCCTGTTTGATTTCTTCAGGGAGTTTGTTCCAGGAGCATGCAGCAGCTGACCTTAGGGGCCTGAGGGAATATAGGGAGGGAGGAGATCTGATATGAATATAGGGTGGGAGGAGATCTGATATGAATACAGGGTGGGAGGAGATCTGATATGAATATAGGGTGGGAGGAGATCTGATATGAATATAGGGAGGGAGGAGATCTGATATGAATATAGGGAGGGAGGAGATCTGATATGAATATAGGGAGGGAGGAGATCTGATATGAATATAGGGTGGGAGGAGATCTGATATGAATATAGGGTGGGAGGAGATCTGATATGAATATAGGGTGGGAGGAGATCTGATATGAATATAGGGTGGGAGGAGATCTGATATGAATATAGGGTGGGAGGAGATCTGATATGAATATAGGGTGGGAGGAGATCTGATATGAATATAGGGTGGGAGGAGATCTGATATGAATATAGGGTGGGAGGAGATCTGATATGAATATTGGGTGGGAGGAGATCTGATATGAATATAGGGTGGGAGGAGATCTGATATGAATATAGGGAGGGAGGAGATCTGATATGAATATAGGGTGAGGAGATCTGATATGAATATAGGGTGGGAGGAGGTCTGATATGAATATAGGGAGGAGATCTGATATGAATATAGGGTGGGAGGAGGTCTGATATGAATATAGGGTGGGAGGAGATCTGATATGAATATAGGGTGGGTGGGAGGAGATCTGATATGAATATAGGGAGGGAGGAGATCTGATATGAATATAGGGTGGGAGGAGATCTGATATGAATATAGGGTGGGTGGGAGGAGATCTGATATGAATATAGGGAGGGAGGAGATCTGATATGAATATAGGGAGGGAGGAGATCTGATATGAATATAGGGTGGGAGGAGATCTGATATGAATATAGGGAGGGAGGAGATCTGATATGAATATAGGGAGGGAGGAGATCTGATATGAATATAGGGAGGGAGGAGATCTGATATGAATATAGGGAGGGAGGAGATCTGATATGAATATAGGGTGGGAGGAGATCTGATATGAATATAGGGTGGGAGGAGATCTGATATTTTGGTCCCAGACCATTTTCTGTGAGAGACTGGTAGCCAGTGTAGGGATCTCAGGATTGGTGTAATGTGTTCAAACGTATTCATTTTTGTTAGGACCCTAGCAGTTGCGTTTTGAATGAGCTGCAGCTTACGAACAGCGTCTTTAGATAGGCCTGTTAGTAGACCATTACAATAATCAAGTCTATTCGAAACAAATGCATAGATGAGTTTTTTTTTTTTTTTCAAGGTCTTATTTGGACATGAAACCTCTCATTCTTGTTATGTTTTTCAGGTGATAGTAGGCTGATTTAGTTATCGAGTTCATGTGGCTGTTGAAGTTTAGAGTCTAGAATTACACTAAGATTTCTGACCTGTTTTTTAGTTTAGAGAGAGAATCAAGTTTTGCACTGACTTTCGATCTTTTGTCAGGTGCACCGAATACAATTATCTCTGTTTTGTCCTAATGAAGCGATGTAAACACTGCTATTTGAGACAAACAAAACACGCATATTCCTACACTAGTAGCAATAGCAGTGTTTCCATCTCATGGCTCTATGGTAGATACCATGTTTACATCTCATGGCTCTATGGTAGATACCATGTCTACATCTCATGGCTCTATGGTAGATACCATGTCTACATCTCATGGCTCTATGGTAGATAGCATGTTTACATCTCATGGCTCTATGGTAGATACCATGTCTACATCTCATGGCTCTATGGTAGATAGCATGTTTACATCTCATGGCTTTATGGTATATACCATGTTTACATCTCATGGCTCTATGGTAGATACCATGTTTACATCTCCTAGCTCTATGGTAGACAGTGTTTCCCCTAGGTTTGCTGCCTTGGGGGGGTGGCATGGACCGTGGCATGGACCCCCCCCCCAGGGGGTAAGACCCTGCGACATACCAGCGTCATGTCCAGGGGGTGTACTAACTTGTACATTAAGTTGCCTCACGCTACGGAAACAGACCTATGGCAAGGCTACTTACTTACGGTATGTGGTCTTGACTACCTGTCAACTTTCTCACCTGGTTCTTGCTCGCTCTCTCTCTCTGGTGCACCATCCTGCTCTCTCTCCTTTTCTCCCTCTCTATCCTCCTCTCTCCCTCTTTTACTGTCAACCAAAAGGCAAACATAACAACCAGAGTATTTATAATCTAATAAGAGGTATAAATTGATCCATATCAATTTATAACATAATTATAATTGAATATTGGATTGCTTTTTATTTTTTATTTTTTAAACTGTTTTTATTTGGGGTTTTCAATTTTATATAGAGGGCACAAACAAAACAATACAACGACAAGGACAATATTAAACATACACAGCAAGAACCCCAGAGCTGATTGAAACCCCCACAGAACCCAGACAGGACCACTGGAACTGTGAAGACTCCGTGGAAGCCCAATCAACTCCCCCCCCCCCCCCCCCCCCCGCTGCACATACAGTAAACAGTCACAGTACATACACTAGGGGTTTGGAGAAAATAAAAATAAATAAAAGCAATAATAAATAAAAAAACAAACAGAACGTCAGAAGATATATTTATAATAGAATTAAGGTATGGACGTAGATATCATTACATTACATTATTGTCGTCTAACATAGGCCTTCATCCAATGCGACCCACCCAAAACCCCACCAAACGAGTACCGTGGAGTCAGATAGTGCATACATTTACCAAGCAAGAATCCTTAGGGGAAACCTTGCAGTAAGGAAGATGACAAGAAAGGTCCAATATATTTTAAGTAGGGGTCCCAAGTTTGGTAGAAACTGTCCGTCTTGGAGTGTAACATGCAAGTGATATATTCATTGGGAATGCAGTCCATTATGATATTATGCCAAGATTTTTTGGAGGGGGGAGCTTCCTTTATCCAGTATAGCAGAATGTTTTTCCTTGCGGAAAATGTTAAGAGGTTGAACAACCTTTGGTGTTTGGCATTCGAGATCTGGCGATCCGGAGTGCCAAGGATGAGACACCTAGGGTCCAATCCCACCGAGACATTGAACATAATTGAGAGTTCATTAACAACATTAGTCCAGTAGCTTTGGATTTTTGGACAAGACCAGAAATAGTGAAAGATATTACCAACATTGGATTTACATTTGCAGCAGAGTGGTGAGGAGTTGCTGTCCATTTTATTTTTGAGTGCAGGTGTTACATGAATACGGTGTAAGATTTTATATTGTGTGGACTTAGTACGATTACAGACTGAGATCTTTTTGGCGTAGGTCCAAACTTCTTTCCACTCCGCCTCATTAAAAGTGACCCCTAGATCTTTTTCCCAAGCCAGTTTGATGGCCTGGGAATTTTGGGGAGATATCGAAGCAAGAGCTTTGTAAAATGCGCTGATGCGTCTGATGGGTTGTTGAGATAGCATCTCTTCCAAAACAGAGATAGAATTATCAGTCATTAGAGTGGTGTCCTTAATAATAAACCGGGTGATTTGTAAGTATTTAAATTGATCAGATTTTTTAAGGTGAAAAAAGGTAGGAGAATAAAGAGATATTGTCGAACAGATCTCCCAATTTTGTTATACCCTGCTTGTACCATCTTTTGAAGGTCTGGTCAATGCGGCCTGGCTCGAAATCTGGATTGTCCAGGAATGGAGTGAGAGGAGACGTCAGATCAGAACAGCCCTCTATCTTGCAGACGGAACGCCAGGCTTTAACTGTGCTTATAGTGATAGGGTTGGAGCAACATTTTTTTATAGATTTAAGGTCTTTAACAAAAAGCAGGTTCCATAAGGGGCATGTCGACTGAGAGCTCTCAATATCAACCCAGATAGACACTTTCTCGTGTTTAAACCAAGTCGCCATCACCCGAAGGTGACTGGCGAGCTGGTAATACCTTAAATTCGGTACATCTAAGCCCCCATCCGTGCCTACCATTTGAAGTTTTGCCAGTTTTAGCCTGGGCCTCCTCTTACTCCAAATAAAAGTGCTCAGCCAGCCTTCAATTTCTTTGATTACCTTATTTGATAACAGCAGAGGGAGCATTTGTAAGGGATACAGTAGTTTGGGAAGTATACTCATTTTGAAAAGAGCTATCCTTCCTAGCCATGAAATAGGTAGATGGGCCCACCGATTAAGGTCCGCTTTGATGGACTGTAGGAGAGGGGGAAAGTTACATTTATACAATTGGTCATATGTGGGTGTTATATACACTCCCAGGTAGAGAAAACCATCAGGGGACCAGTGGAAAGGGAAGGGTTCAGCAACATCAGGGACAGATTTCAAAGATCCAAGAGGCATCGCCTCGGATTTGGCAAAGTTGATTTTATAACCTGAGAAGGTGCCAAATGAGGAGATAACCTTGG
Organism: Nansenia antarctica; assembly: GCF_963989245.1. NCBI lineage: Eukaryota > Metazoa > Chordata > Actinopteri > Argentiniformes > Microstomatidae > Nansenia > Nansenia antarctica. The sequence goes on along the minus strand of NC_137679.1, from coordinate 41,451,885 downwards.
TCAGGTGTGGGACGGAGGACTGGGGGTGTGATAAAAATAGCAAAATGTCATCAGCATATAAAGAAATCTTGTGCTCCCTGCTCTGAGTGGAAATACCAGAGATAGAGATGTTTTGTCTTATAGCTTGTGCCAGAGGTTTGAGCGCAATGTTGAAAAGCAGCGGACTCAGTGGGTCTCCCTGGCGATTGCCACGGTGGAGTGCAAAGTTGTCTGATCGCAATCCATTTGTCAGGACTGCTGCTAGTGGAGAGTTATAAAGAACTCTGATCCACTTAATGAGGTAATCTCCGAGTCCAAATGCTTGTAGTGTAGAGAATAAGCAAGGCCATTCAACTCTGTCGAATGCCTTCTCTGCATCTAGGGAAAGCACCAGGGCTGGGATGTTGGAGTTGTGGCATAATTGAATGATGTTGAGTAACCGTCGTGTGTTGTCACTAGAGTTGCGACCTTTGATGAAGCCTGTCTGGTCTTCATTAATCAAATGGGGTAAAACTTTTTCTAGACGCAAGGCTAGGATTTTAGACAATACTTTTTGGTCGGAGTTGAGTAGAGCGATGGGTCTATTGAAGCACATTTCTCAGGGCATTTCCCTTTTTTAAAAATAAGGGAGATGTTAGCATCTCTGAGAGAGTGTGGTAAGATGCCATTTTCAAATGAGTGGTTTAACATTGCTAGGAGTGGGTCTAAAAGAATGTGGCTGAACTCTTTATACAATTCACAGCCAATCTGATTCAAGGCACGCAGTGCCTCCTCTCTTGCGATTGGGGCGTCGAGTTGTAATTTCTGCTCGCCGGTTACTTGTGGAAGTTTTAAATTGGAAAAGAAAGCGTTCATGAGGGTAGGGGCATCGTCAGGTTGTTCAGATTTGTAGAGATTGCTATAGAACAATGCAAACTCCCTGTTGATAGTTTTGGAGTCAAAGGATCTAGCTCCCTCATGACTTATCACTGAGGTGATGGTTTGAGAATTAGCCCTCTTTTTGGTAAGTTTAGAAAGGAGCTTTCCAGGCTTGTCCCCAGATTCATACATTTCCTGCCTAACATATTTGAGGGAGTGTTCAGCATCTTGAATAAGTAGGGTGTTTAGTGCAGCTCTAGTGGCTGTCACTTCCCGAAGTACATTTGCACTTGGGGTTAATACATAGGATTTCTCCAGATCTGTTAGTTTAGATTCAAGAAGTTTACACTGTTCATTCTTTTTACGTCTTCTAGAAGCCTCAAATGACATAATCAAACCTCTAGAGAATGCTTTGCAGGTTTCCCATAGAATAGAGGGATTATTCATAGAAAGTGAATTGATGGAGTAGAAAATCTTAAATTCTGAAGTAAAATAAGAGATAAACTGGTTATCCTTCAATATAGAGGGTTTAAATCTCAAGCGCCTAAACAAGGCCCTATCCTCTGTTAGGGAGTACACCATAAAAATTGGGGCGTGGTCCGACAGTTTAATGTTACCCATAGAGCAAGAGGAAATTAGAAATAATTTAGATGATGGTATGAAAAAATAGTCAATTCTGCTATAGCTTTTGTAGTGCGAAAAAAAAGTAAATTTTAGGTCATTAGGGTAGAGTGTCCTCCAGACATCTGAGAATCCGTTGTCCTGACAAAATGAGTTAAGCATTTTAGCTTGTCTAGATGGAGGGGAGGAGCTAGAGGGGAGTTTATCAATCCCTGGGTTTAGATGACAATTAAAGTCTCCTTCCACAATTAGGTCATCAGATGCCAGTACAGTGAATTCGGCAAAGATATTTGATAAAAAATCAGGAGAGTAGCCAGGTGGGCAGTAGATATTCAAAAAGGAGAACTCCCTACCTCGAATGACCCCCTTGAGGAACACATAGCGCCCCTTACTGTCTTTAGTACAAATGAGAGGTGTGAAAGCTATATTTTTACTAACCAAAATGGCCACACCTCTACTGGCAGAAGAGTAGTTTGTGGCAAATACCTGGCCATTCCAGACCCTTTCAAGCTTCTTAATACCATTATCATCTAGATGGCTTTCTTGCAGAAACAAAATTGATACACCCTCTTTTTTTACAGAGGTGATAAGTGCCCGTCTTTTTGTAGGTTTCTGTAGGCCTCTAATGTTCCAAGAACAGATTTTTATCTTATTTATGTGAGACATGACCTAGTGTCCAGATTATATATAGCATACTTTTAATAGATATCATGCTTTTTTTCCTAGCACCGGGGGAGCCACCCCTCCTAAATTTCGTTGTTTGGTACCTGTACTATAGCAATGACAATAAAGACCATTCATTCATTCATTCATTCATTAATTCATTCAATATGAAGAATACAAGTGACCAGCCCTACTCTACGACATAATTCAAAAATTAGACATGAAAATGTAGTCTCTACATGCGATTTGACTTGAGCAAAACAGTTAACATAAACAAAACACCCCCCCCACACACAAAAAACCCTCCCAAAAAAACGAAACAATGTGAAAAGTAAAAATAAAAACTACATAAAGGTCAGCCCTTCAGAACAGAAAAAGGGGCACGGTTCTTTGACCCTCCCTTGCTCCACAAAATACAGTGGAGTTGTGACCACACCAAAAACAGGCCAACCCCTGTCTAAGGCACTCCGTGACTCAAGTATTTATAAAGGTGACAGCATAGTCATAAAGTGGCTCTCAACACCCCGGCAGGACACGGAGAGATCATTGCCCATACACTCATGTGGTGTGTCAGTCTGGCCTACAGACAAACACACTTATGCACACATTTCGGATGTGCACACTAGCTTTCACTCACACACACACACACACACACACACACACACACACACACACACACGCACACACACACACACATACACACATACACATACACAGTCACAGTATACACACACATATACATATGTACACATACATACACATACACAGTCATAATATACACACACATATAGCCTATACATGTACATACACATACACATACTACAAATTGAGCAATGTTCTCCGCAGAGTGTATCATCCAGGTGGATAGCCTATTCGAAATGAAATGAAAGTAGCCTACCAAGTTTGCCGTTTACAGAGTAGGCTTGATGGTCGTATGGTAGAAGTTCATTGCCTCGTCCACTTTGGTGAAGGAATGAGTCTTTTCCTGGAAGGTAATTAGAAGTTTAGCCGGGAGCGCCTGCTCATCACGTCAGGAACGTCCGGATAAACGCTGATCTTATCCCCCCGGTATGCCAACTGGCCAGCTTTCTTGGCCGCCAAGCGTTGGACTGTCGACTTAGTCTCCAGACTATGGAACCTGGCGATGAGCGGACGGCACCTCTCCCCTCGCGGTGGTCCAACCCGGTGGGCAATGGAGAGCAGGGGAGCAGGGCCAGTCCCAGCCTCTCCAAACAGCTCTCGCAGGAGGTCCTGGACAAACGCAGTAGGTCTCCCTTCCTCTATCCCCTCCTTACATCCAATGAATTTCAAATTGAATTTCCTAGAATGAAACTCCAAAGATGATGTTTTCTGGAGCAGGATGTCATTCTATTCTTTGAGCAGTTTGCAATCTTTTTCGAGCGTATCAATGCGTGCGTCTGTGAGCGTGGCGGCATTCTCCAGGTCTCGAACTTTTACTTTGCATTCATTGAGAGAACCCTCTAGGCCAGTGGTCACCAACCTTTTTAAGCCCAAGATCCCTGACCTCGGCCTTGGTGAAGGCAAGATCTACCTATTGAAGCGTTGAGAGAAAAAGACAGCCAAGATAGTACTTTAAACTTAATGACGTTTATTTGCCTGTATTTTAATTAGATGCAATGCATTGGTCCAACATTAATGTTGACTAATATTCTGTGTTATATCATTTAAAAAGCATGTCACTGAATGCCAAATAATGGATTTGATTTAACTGGGCAGTTGGAATATCATTATCATTAGTTTACCAGAGAGCAGAAAAGCCATGTGAATGTGAATAAAAATGCTGTTTATGAGTGTTAAACAAACTCAGACAACATCAGAGAATACAAACAGACTGTTTTATGATGCTAATATTTATTAATTTTTTATTAGACTTTGTTAACAAAGTTCCAAAGTTCAGAGCACTGCGCTCTGGGAGCGCTCAGAGATGGGTGCTCTGACTGAAAAGACGGTTTTCCCGAGCAAACTGACCGTTCGTGCATTTACGAATGTACCTGTAATAACACTGCTGACAGCTGATCAATCGCAAGCAGACAGAGTAGTGGTTTCCTATAGCAACAAAAGACGCTGACAGCTGTTCGGAGTGCTTATGTGTTCGTTTCCAGGACATCAGAGGAGCAACATATCACTAAAAAGCGATCGTATATTTTAGTTTGTAAACGTTAAGACGAACACATCGCAATGCTAACCTCAGAATGGCACTAGGGATAACATCCACAACAACACTTAACAGTAATTAGGGGTGGGCATCACTGATCGATGATCGATTAATTGATCGATAAGGTCTTGGTCAATCACAAAATATTTTGCTCGATAATCGTTAATATTATATATATATATATTTTTTTTTTTAATAATAATAATAATAATAATGGAAATTAGTTTGTCCACGTTATGTGTGAGAAATGAACTTTGCATTTGCCTTCGCATTGAATTTCGCAACGCAGTACGGCATGACGGAAGTTCCCGTACGTTAGTGTAACCTGACCTCCAGTAATAGGTGCACGATCTCCACTACTTCCTGAAAGGCACCTTGCATGTTTAATTGATTAATCAGCTGTGCGGTAAACTGTTGGAACACACACTGCTTGGAAAATGGCGAAGCTAGCGAAACGAAGCTTGGTGTGGGAGCATTTTGATCTGAAAGGCGACCTCGTTCATTGCAAACACTGCGCAGTGACCTATAAATATAATACGACGACGACCCCGATGAAATACCACCTGCAAACCGTACACCCGACCCTGACTGCTCCTTCGCTACCTTGTACTTCTCAGCCCTCCATCATGCCTCATCTTATACGCGGGAGGTGTGATGCACAACAAGAAGAGAAAATAACGATGGCCATCTGCAAATTAATTGAAACAGATATTCTGCCGCTCAGTTTTGTCGAGGGTAGAGGATTTCGTGCGCTGATGCAAATAGTCTTGGACGCTCTTAATAACATTTTCAGTCATGCTCCTATTTGTGAGTAACTGTTTTTTTACTGCTCCTATGGTGAGTTACTTATTTTCTATATTTTTATTTATAATGTAAAATGTGTTTTTAAGTTAAACAATTTAGGCTACTCACTGCCTTGTTTAACCCTTCTGCACCGAAATGTGACGCCGCCGGCACAAATCCGCACACAACATGTAATTTCTAAACGGTTTGTGCAATCGTTTGTGCAAAAATTCCAGCTGTCCCTGAAAGCTGAGATGTTGCACTTCAACCAACATATAGGGTATTACGGTAAAATGTGACGTGACTACATTCTCAGAGTCCATACACACAGTGAAGGCGGAGGAGACGTTTTACAAAATGGAGGAGGTTTTACAAAATGTTTGCTATCGTAAAAATGGTTCCCTAACCTATTCTGAAGCTTTGGAAACGATGAAATAGTCTTTGCTATCTCTCGAGGGTAAACAAGTATTATTATTATTATTAAAAATGTCTCGGAAATCATTGAGGGTGTCAAAACCTCCATCTCGATTTATCCAGGACGACAGCGAACACGGGGACGTGATTTCGTCAGAGTGAGTTTTTTTTGTTTGTTTGTTTGTTGTAGCCTAACACATTTGTAGCCTAACTTTTTGGGTAACTCGCATAATATTTTCCTTCGGGATGAATGAGACTCAGGCTATAATCTTATGTTATATTATCTACATTACTTTTAGCATGCCTTCTGAGGGGAGGGATGGAAGTACTGAGAGGGGAGAGAGTGCACACGGTGCCGGCGGTGACAGCTTCAGAAGCCGGTCACCAATCAGAGCAACCGGTTGGAAAACGGAGGCAGACCCTGACATTGCCCCCAAACCACCACGGTTTGCTCCCAAAAGGAGCCCCGGAGTTCAGCCCCCCCTCAACACTGGGAATCCATCCCCAGGCGAAATATTTTTACAGTTTTTTGATGCGGAGATAATGAGAGTGCTGTGTAACAACACAAACAGCAAAGCAGCAAAGAATAAAGAGAATGGCAAAACATTTGTGTGGAGAGAGTTGACCCCTGCAGACATGAAGCAGTACCTGGGCATCATGCTTTACATGGCGGTGCTGCACCTGCCCAAGGTGAGAGATTTTTGGAGGAAAGAAACCATCTTTCATGTGCCGTTTCCAGCCACCATGATGCCCAGAGACCGCTTCATGGCAATTTCTGCCAATCTCCACATGAGCGATCCAACTGAAGATGTGGAGAATGACAGAAAAAGGGGCACTGAAGAATATGACCTCCTCCACCGGGTCAGGCCACTGTATGGCATGATCAGGAACCGCTGCATGGCCATTTACCATCCCAGGCAACACATCTCTGTCGATGAGAGGATGGTCGCCACCAAGGCCCGGTTGTCCATAAAACAGTACATGAGGGCAAAGCCCACCAAGTGGGGGCTGAAGTTTTTTGTTCTTGCTGATGTAAATGGCTATACCATCGACTACAGGCTCTACACCGGCAAGTCCAAGTTTGCCACTGGGAAGGGTCTGTCGTTTGATGTTGTGGCTGACCTGGTGAACAAGAACTTCCTGGGCTCTGGTTATCACATATATTGTGATAACTACTACACCAGCCCAGCCCTCTTCAGACACCTCGGCCAGCAGGGATTTGGGGCATGTGGAACCTACCGGCAGGGTAGAGTTGGCACTCCATCCTCTCAGGAGAATGCTGTGTGTAAAAGGTAATAACAGTAATAATACTATCTAGACAGAATAATAATAGTAATAATACATTTGATTTTATTTGTAATGCACTTTTTGTTTGAAACACCTCAAAGGTCACCACGAGGAACCATCCGGTGGATCAGGGATGGTAACCTGCTCTTTGTAAAGTGGATGGACACGAGAGAGGTGTCCATGTGCACCAATGTCCATCCAGTCTACACTGGCGAGACGGTACTGCGCTGGCAGAAGACAGGTATTGACATAATGCTGTAATGTAACCTTTTTGTCAGTTGATGAATAAATGACAGGAGCAAAACACATTGAATTACCATTGTGACAATGTGCACCCTCCTTTTCTTTCCTATCTATCTAGCTGATGGACAAAATGAGAGGGTCCCCATCCCCAGGCCCACAGCTGTCGGGGAGTATAATAAGTACATGGGGGGTGTTGATACATCTGACCAGATGCTGGGGACAAACTCTGTCCACCGCAAAACCAGGCGGTGGCCTATTACTGTGTTCCAGCACTTTGTGGACATTAGTATGACAAACAGCTACATAGTCCACAAGGAGCTATGTAAAAGCAAGCAGGAGGACTTCCGGTGGGCTGGCAATGGAGTAGAACGTGTTTCGCTTGAGCTCCCGTCGGACTTCTGTTTTATTTAATTTAATAAGCTTTCTACATTACAAAATACTGGGAAACTTGTCTCTAACATATTCCTAAAATCAAAAGTCTGTGTATTTAGGGGTCAATGGCTGCAAATCTGCGCAAATATAAGTACACTCCGTCCACTACTAGGCCAAAAGCCACCGCGACGTCGAGTCCCACAGCTACCCCGGCTCAGACGGTCCCGCCCCGGACAGACAGCCCAGTGATGGACGCTGTAGCGTTGAAAACAGAGATCCTCCTCTCGCTGAAATCCGACATTGCCGAGGTGATAAAGACAGAGATTAAAAATGCACTAGCCGAAGATTTCAACTATATTAAAAGTGAACTTCAAGCAGTAAAATAGGAAATCATTAACAATACTGCGGCGGTTCAGTCTGAGATCGACCAAATAAAGGCTACAATCACGGAGGTGGAGAGCGGCCTGTCAACGTGGTCGGACGAGGTGGTGGCCCTGCGGACTACGGTGACGGGCTTGAAAGCAGAGGTAACCGGGCTCAGAGAGAGATGCGACGACATGGAGGGAAGAATGAGGAGATGCAACATCAGAATACTAGGGGTGGCCGAGACGAATGGATCATGCTCTACTGCATCGGTCTCGAAACTACTGAAGGAAGCGCTACAACTGGATAGAGATGTGCTTGTGGACCGTTCACACAGAACCCTGGCTCCGAGGAGACCGGAGGGGAAACCACGCGCCATCATTGCTAAACTCCATTACTACCAGGACTGCGTTGAGGTGCTGAGCTGTGCGCGCACTCGAGCTCCTCTCCGGGTCAACGGGCAGACCATCGCCATCTTTCCGGATTATGCTGTCAACGTCGCCAGGGCCAGGGCTGCGTTCACGGAGGTCAGGAAGCTGCTGCGCAACCGTCAGGGCATTCGGTATGGTATACTGTTTCCAGCCTGACTCCGCATCACACACAACGGAGAAGAAAAGGAATTCACGGATGCAGACAAAGCGATGGACTACGTTAAGAAGAACGTCATGCCGGCAACAGGTTCAGGGTAGGTCTCCCCCAGCCACGGACCAGTGGGTCTCAGTGTCATTACAAGACCAACTTTGACGGGACGATATCTGTTTAAATATATTACCATCGTCAATGCCACCCCTTTGTTGTTATTGTAGTTCTTCACAGCAGTTTATATGCAAGTGTTGAAGGAGACTGGACATATGTTAGTTCAATTTAAAACTTACCCCAAGGGGGAAATAATCTATCTGTTTATTCATAAGGGGCAGGGAAGTTAAAATTACCTGACCAGGAGACTGTTTTTATTTGTTTCTTAATTTCCACTGCGTTAATGCTTCTCTCCGATCCTTTTATTTATTTCTGCCTCTAGACATCATTATTATTACTCTTATTTCTTTATATATACATATACAATGTAAAATATATTCGACAATGTCGAAATTAAGGTTAGGGGGTTTTCACCCTCCTTTTGTTTTACCTCAAGGTTCGACGGGAGCCTGAAATGTTAACAAACTACTCCTAGCTATTCTGTTTGGTACTATAACCAAGCAAAGGCGAACCCTCTTAAAGGTTGTTCGCACAGCTGCCTGTTCAGACTCGCAGCCTGGGACCATGTCCCAAAAGTCTGTCCAGACACTCATGTCGGTTGAGTGTCCGGATTTTTCATTTTTATTTCTATGTTCAGATCCCACTGTTCCACAGGGATCATACCGGAAGAATAAGAGCAACGTGTATGTTTATGTATTTTGTTTTCTCTTGCATTATTTTGTTTTTTTCCCTTATATGTACTCCCCAACTCCCCCACACCTCCTACCCATACCCACCCCTCATATATCCACACACCCACACTCACACAATCACACACATAGACACTGTACTACATGCAGTTCACAATCTTCTCCTATTCATGTGCCTATCCTTGCCATCACCATGCCTACAGGTAAAATTAAGATCCTCCCTAATTCTTACTCTGAACCATGGGATCACTTAAGGTTATAAGCTATAACGTTAAAGGCCTTCACAATCCTATAAAACGAAAGAAAATCCTTAATCAGCTAAAAAGAGCCAACTGTCAGATAGCATTCCTACAGGAGACCCACCTGTCGGATATGGAACATGAGAAACTAAAGAAATCCTGGGCACACAGCGTGTTCTACTCATCACATCAGTCAGGTAGAAAGAGAGGAGTGGCTATATTGATACATAGGCAGGTTAACTTTACACCAACAACGGTCCACAAGGACATTGAGGGAAGATTCATTTTAGTGAATGGATCTATAGATGGGATACATGTGTCCCTCATGAACATATATGCTCCAAATGAGGATGAGCCTGGCTTCATTAGCACAGTCATTAACACAGCTCCGGTATCCTACTGTTGGGAGGAGACTTCAACTGTGTTATGTCCCAGCTAATGGATAGACAACCTACCTCCAAAACTCCCACTTCTAGAATGAGTAGAATGCTTAAACACTTGTCGATAGAATCAGGCCTAGTGGACGTTTGGAGAAGCAGATTCCCTAAAGGAAGAGATTTTACTTTCTACTCGCACAGACATTCATCTTATTCGAGAATTGATTATTTCTTTACACCCAAAGCAGAACTACACAGGATAGAAGACATAAAGATCTTACCAATTACTCTATCTGATCATGCACCTCTTGCATTATCATGGAACATAGGTCACAGGCCAAAAACCAAACAATGGAGATTAAATACATCACTTCTAAATGATGAGGAATTTATCACATTTGTAACAACTGAACTAAAGTATTACCTAGAAACTAACGACTCACCTGAAATATCACCTCTCATCCTATGGGACTGTGCTAAGGCATACATTAGAGGTCGCATTATCTCATACGCGAGCGCGAAAAAAAAGAATAGAGAAGCAAAACAAGGAGAATTAGAGGATAAAATAAGGCTGCTTGAACAACAGCATAAAAGAACACCAACCTCCAATCTACTTAGTGCTCTCAAACAAGCACGCAGGGATCTAAATAGCCTAATCACTGAAAAGATTGAGGGCAATTTAAGGTTTACCAACCAAAAATATTATGAAAATGGAAACAGAGCAAGTAGATTATTAGCACTAAGACTAAAAAAACAACAATCATCGAATATAGTACAGAAATTAAAAACTCATAACTCGACTCTCACAAAACCTGATGAAATCTCAAGGTCTTTTGCAGAATTTTATAAATCTTTTTATAAAAATACGGACACCTGCACAGATGATAATGAATTGACAGCATTTCTGAAAGACATCAAACTAAAAGAGCTATCTGAACCTATGGCAAAAGAACTAGATGAACCAATTGAAGAATGGGAAATACAAGAAGTGATCTCTACACTAAAAAACAATAAAAGTCCTGGACCGGATGGGTTTAGTAATGAATTCTATAAAACATTTAAAGAGACAGTATGTCCCTTATTGCTAAAAGCATACCACCATACATTGCAATCTGGAACCACGGCCCCCTCATGGAGGGACGCAACAATAGTTGTAATACATAAAGAGGGCAAGGACCCCACCCAATGCCAATCATACAGACCCATCTCACTTTTATGCACCGACCTACGTATATTAACAGCCATCCTAGCAAGACGCGTCAATAAAATTATCACACAAGTTATCCACCCCGATCAGACCGGGTTTATAAAGGGAAGATACTACGGGGACAACATAAGAAGATTACTAAATATTATGACTCACCCTAAAGTTAAGGAGGAAGAAGCAATGATATTATCCCTCGATGCCCAGAAGGCATTCGATCGAGTATCTTGGCAATACCTATTTCAAACTCTAAAACGACTCAAATTTGGCCCCAATTTTATAAAATGGATTCAAACACTATATTCAAATCCACAAGCTGCTGTAAAAGTGAATGGATTTCTGTCGGACCGATTTACTCTAGAACGGGGTTGCAGGCAGGGGTGCTCTTTGTCGCCCCTGCTGTTTGATATCAGTATTGAACTACTGGCACAGCTCATTAGAGACGACGACAACATAAAGGGACTGACAATAAATGAGGAACAACATAAATTATCATTGTATGCAGATGACGTGCTTCTTTATCTAACTGAACCTGCAACAACAATCCCACGCCTAAAAGATCTTATTTCCAACTATGGATACTTCTCGGGTTATAAAGTAAATGTTGATAAAACAATGGCTATGGACATAGGAGGTAGAATTCCACAAACTATCAAAATCCAGAGTGAGTTTAAATGGCCCAAGGATGGTATTAAATATCTTGGCATTCAAATCCCCTCATTGTTAGAAAACCTAAGTGATGCAAATTACAAAAGCATAATCCAAAATATCAGTAAAGATCTAGACCGCTGGTCAACACTTCCCCTGTCTCTATTGGGCCGTATTGAGAGTGTACGCATGAATGTGCTGCCTAGGCTTCTATACCTGTTCCAGATGCTACCCATCGATATCCCCAAATCCACATTTGATAAGTGGGATAGACTCATCTCCAAATTCATATGGCAAGGAAGGCGCCCAAGAATCAGACTTAAAACACTACAACTATCTAAACCATATGGTGGGCTGAAACTCCCAAACCTAAGATACTACTTCTGGGCGGCCCAGCTAAAGCCTCTAACAGCATGGATCCAAGACTCTTCATATACACGATGGCTCAACATTGAAAAAAGTTTATGTTCGATGCCCTTACAGACCTTGCCTTTCATAGATGTCCCTCTAAAGGAAACTCAACTAGGTGAATGGACCAGAGTCACACTAAAGATTTGGAGGAAAATAAAACTGTCATTTGGCTTACCTAAAGCAATCTCAGCATTATCCAATATTGGTCTTATGAAAAATTTCGAACCCTCCAATACAGATATAGGGTTTAGAAATTGGTCGGATCGTGGACTTACTAACTTGCACCAACTCCATAAAGACGGTAGCCTTAAATCATTTGAACAGTTAAGAGAGGAATTTAGGCTCCCTAACACAGACTTTTTCAGATATCTACAATTAAGAAGCTTCCTAACAAAACATAGAGAATGGAATAAAGTCTTGGAGCCCACTGAAATCGAAGAGTTCTTGATAAAGCTGCAAAAAGGAAACGAGAATAAGAAAATTATAGGTGACCTTTACCAAAGGTTTCTATCCATGGATTTGAATAATACACTACAGAGGAAAGAGAGATGGGAAACTGAAATGAATACAGACATATCACAGGACATATGGGAGGAAATATGCACTGAAGCACATTTAGTGACCAATTCAAATACATGGAGGGAATTCAAATGGAAAGTGGTTATGAGATTCTTTAGAACCCCAGAAATAATGGCTAAAATGGGCCCAACACACTCAAATAAATGTTGGAGAAATTGCAGTATGCAAATTGGCAACCACACCCACATATTCTGGTCATGCCCCAAATTAAGAACATTTTGGGAAGAGGTGTTTGAGGCCCTTGAAGCAGTATTCCACCAAAAATTTACCAAAGATCCAAAGATGGCACTACTGGGAGTTATACCTGAAGGCATTGATGGAAGGGCAAGAATATATCTCTTACAAATATTACTAACGGCAGCAATTAAATGCATTACAATTAAGTGGTTAAAACCAGACCCCCCTACATACAATATGTGGACAGAGAAAGTATGGGAAATCTACCAGATGGAACAAATAACATACACTCTGAGACTCCAGAAACATCTATTTATTAAAAGATGGAGCCCGGTTATGTCCATATTAATACAGTGAACCCCTCCACACATCTCGACTCGTATATTTCTGTATTCTAGACTCACTTCATATCACTACACATAGATATATGCCTGCATTGCATTCACACACACACATACACACACACACACACACACACACATACACAACCCCCACCTGACCCAACCCCCCCCGACCCTACCCTTTTTCTTTCTTTCTTTTCAAAATCTTTAATTTTATTCCGTCATTGACATCTCAATGTTTTTGTTGATCGCTCTTTTTTGCTTTGTGTGTCATGCTTTGAACCACATCCATGGACCATATGTGTACAGCTATAAGAATGGAAAGAATTGTAGACAAAACATGACATGATTGTACAAGTTGTTGAAACTGAAATAAAAACTAAGTTCCAAAAAAAAAAAAAGCAAGCAGGAGGTATGTAATTGTACTCTTCTGTATTTTGCACTGTCCTGTCTTGTCCTTGCACCTTTTGTATGCTTGTCTACTTATTGTTATGCACCAACATTCCAAAGCAAATTACATGTATGTGTGAAAACCCCCGGCAAGAGTAAATCTGATTCTGATTTTGTTTCAGGGACACATGACACGCCAGGACTTCCAGGAGCAGCTGACTGCCCAGCTCCTGGGAGTGCCACTGCATGGCAGGAGAAGAGGATCCCCAGCCAGGGCCATTTCCCTGTCCCTGTGAGCGACGGTCAGGGGAAGGGCAAGACCGTGAGAGCCACCCTGGGGAGAAAGAGGTGCACTCTGTGCAAAAGAAACACTCCTTGGAGATGTAGAGAGTGTGGTGTGGGCCTCTGCCTTCAACTCGACAGGAACTGTTTCACTCTGTACCACGACTGAGTACAGTAGGCCTGTCTGTATATAGTTAGTTAGTTAGTCCTCTTCACCCCGTTGAGGGGCATAGGGCGTCCACCAGAGCTCTCCATCTCACTCTCTTTTAGGCCTGGGCCTTTGTTTTTGTTGACTAACACCTGGATCTTGCTTGTGAGGCATAGCTTGTGTATATAGTCTGTTCTTAATTATTTGTATAATAGTCTGTTCTAAATCATTTGTATATAGTCTGTTCTTAATTATTTGTATATAGTCTGTTCTAAATTATTTGTATATAGTCTGTTCTTAATTATTTGTATATAGTCTGTTCTAAATCATTTGTATATAGTCTGTTCTTAATTATTTGTATATAGTCTGTTCTAAATTATTTGTATATAGTCTGTTCTTAATTATTTGTATATAGTCAATTTAATTGAACTAAAAACCCTCTAAAATCAATTCCGTTTTTGTGTTTTTCTTCCCTCAAAACATTTCAGTAATGTCAGATATTGAAAGCTGAAGTAATCCTGACAAAAGGAGCAAAGGCATTTACTCACAGGACATTATCTGACATTTTTACAGCCAAAACATTACAAAATACTTTTATTCTTGACTAAAAACCTATAAAACCCAATTCCGATTTTCTTTTTCCTCCATGTCACTAATCACTAGAATGGTCATTACTCTTGAACAATATAAGATATTTCTAACCTGTCTTCTATTCTGAATTGCCAACAGAATTGTGCATCCCTCTAACTTTCCTTCAAGCTTGTAAGTAAAATGGTTTAAAATGCAGTTTTCTGATGGAGTATGGCAGCCGGAGAAGATTTTTGTAAAGATTGCTGTGTGAAATCTGCTGGATAAAGGATAGTTATTCTCAAATAATAAAATAAACATTGATACCATTTAAAAGTACTAGCTCTTCTCTTTAAAATGGTCATATCATTTTTGGCTCTGTGATGTAATATGAAAACACCAAAAATGTTCTTGTATCGGAATGCCATATTCCGGAATATGAACATATGAAAATATGAATATAAAATTAGGTCTAAAAGGGTTAAGAGGATTGTTATCTGACTGTAGTGTCTAGTTAATGTGAATGAATGAATGTGTGCATTGTTCAATTCTGCAATAGCAACACAAATAAAGTTTTTTCCCCAAGGAAAACATGCTTGTTATTTCTGCCCTAGTTTTTTTTTTTTTTTTAATCAAAAAAAAGCTTATTGATTAATCGATAATTGATCGTTAATTCTTACGATTATCGGAAAAAAAATGTTGATCGTTTGCCCAGCCCTAACAGTAATACATTTATGTAATATACTGTGATGAACCTGCGAGTGGAAGGAACATTCGTAGCTGATTTCTCCAGGTTAGATTATTGGTAAGCGACAGAGAACTTTCCGGACTGGTTTATTAAATACGATCGCTTTTTTGAGATAGGTTGTTCCTGCTGTGATGTTCTGGTATGGTGGTATGGTATTAGCACTCATTTTAACTAAATTAAATAAGCTGTATTGAAAGGAAGCGAACACATAAGCGCAGAGGGTAGTGTGTATACGCGGGGAGGGAGTATTTGGCACGACAGGCTTACGTCACCGGCGGGGACATGGACTAACAATCAAAACTAACATAAGAAATATTCTCTCTCGCTTATAGCCAACAATTACAATGAGCCTACAAACTGAAACACATGTCACTCAAGCATAGCCTATAAGGAAAACACTCATAGAAATTAAACAAGACCGTAAATTAAACAACACCTTATCGCTGTTAGATGAGCAACACAAATTAAATAGCCTATTCTTTATAAATCTTCGCCAACTGGCTAAATCCAAAGACAATCAACTATTTACAGTTATATAGCCTATTCCACTCCTATCCGTGTTCATTTGCGGGTGCTATGCAAGAAAAGGATGGCAAGGGTTGAAACATGACATTACAGATGGGATGAACCGGGGTTCTTTCTATCGTAGACTAGCATAGTATTGCAATTTCTGCACTGTACATGAACTGTCAAGATTCTTCTACAATGCAGCTTACTCAGACACATTGGAAACTATCAAAAGCTCTGCCTTTGCTAGCCGAGTTTTTAGCTTCATCTTCTTGTTGACACTCTCACTTTAAAAAAATGTGGGCGCTGCGCTACGTGTGTCTGCATCACAGAGCCCGGCCAAGTTCAGAGCACTGCGCTCTGGGAGCGCTCAGAGATGGGTGCTCTGACTGAAAAGACGGTTTGTCCGAGCAAAATGCATTTACGAATGTACCCGTAATAACACTGCTGACAGCTGTTTTTCATGAGAAAAATACTTAATGCGCGAACGCCCCCCAAGAACACCTCAACGCCCCCCTTTTAAAAATATCTGTTCCAGCGCCCCCCGATGTTGTCTGAACGCCCCCGTTGAGAAACGATGGGCGTTCAGACACAGGGGTGCCCAATACGTCGATCGCGATCGACCGGTCGATCGCAAAGGTAGTATGGGTAGATCGCATGGCATTGAACAAACCCCCCCCCCAAAAAAAAAAAAAAAAAAATCGCCTATCATCCATCCTCACTATGGCTTTTGCCACTTGATTGACGTACAGGTAAGCCAGTCTGAGATCTGATCTTTTCACCTACACCTAACACGCGGTTCACCACGCATGCGCAGTCAACAGCACCAACTACAAAATACAAAATACCGGCGAGACTAATTACCTAGTTAGCCTTCCAATTTCTACTATTTACTATATAATACTAAATAAAGGCTATACAAATGAGTGGGGAAGCTGGACCAAGTAAGAAACCAATAACGTATAACTTCCATCCAGAATGGGAGGAGGACTTTTTTACACGATGTGATATTGGAAATGCGTCTGTCTGATCAGCAAATCTACGATGGCTATTTCGAAGAAGGGAAATGTGGCAAAAGAGCGAAAACGTACGGCTGCAACGATAGCTTCTTATCGCGTCAGTCACGTTCTTGTTAAACACAAGAAGTCATTCAAAGACATTGTGAAAAAAGTTTCTTGAGGCTGCAGATTGCCTTTTCGATGACAGATCCACAGTGGCTGATGACACCTTGCAACCAGCTCCTACAGCCCTGACTATTAGAAACTAGCTGCCTCCTCCCAGTGCCAGGTCTCCCACTAAGGTAGAGAAATGCATGTATTTCCTCCTTTCAAACTAGGGAACTACCTGTTTTGTATCTGGTTTACTTTTCTGTTTGTTGGATCAGTAGTTGGCTATGGTACTGCAGACTGGCTGTCAGTGTGTGAGTGAGAGAAAGTGAGTGTGTGTGTGTGTGTGTGTGTGTGTGTGTGTGTGTGTGTGTGTGTGTGTGTGTGTGTGTGTGTGTGTGTGTGTGTGTGTGTGTAAGAGAGTGAGAGAGAGAGAGGAAGGGTTTGTGCTATGGCTCCCTATGCAGACTGGCAAATGTGTGTGTGTGTGTGTGTGTGTGAGAATGTGTGTGAGCGAGAATAGCAAAGAGGGAGGGTTTGTGATGGTCTTCTCCTGTGGCTGTGTGACAGAGAGAGGGAAAGTGTATTGTGAGTTTACTATGCAGGCTGGGAACTGTGTGTGTGTGTGTGTGTGTGTGTGTGTGTGTGTGTGTGTGTGTGTTTGTAGTACGTGCATGTACGTTTGCGATGTTGAAACTAGACTGGTAGATCTTGGCAGACTGGCTACTTGAAAAGTAGATCTTGGTTCCAAAAAGTGTGAGCACCCCTGGTCTAACACAACCTCCTGAGTTTTGGTGAGGTTTAAGATGAGATGGTTGCTGTCGCATGAATGGAACCGTGTACTCCATCACCTCATCAACGCAATCTAGACATTATAATGTTCCAGACCTTTGCTTGAAGACATTTTCTCTAACTGGACCTTGTTGAATTTTTGCTGAATACCCCTGCTATAGTCGTTCGGTGACAGGGCTATGTATGTCATCTGCATAGTTGTGGTAAGCAATTTTGTTCTTTTTTATGATGTGTCCCAATGGAAGCTTCTAGAGATTGAATAGGAGGGGGGATTGACCCTTGGGGAACCCCACATGTCATTGTAATTTGGTCGGACACAAAGTTGCCAATGGAGACATAATAGCTTCTGTCCTGTAGGTAGGATCTAAACCAGTCTAGTAGTACTAAAACTGAGATTTTTCTGGAGTCAGTGTTCACACGAATGTCATTAAGGACCTTCATTTGGGGTTGAGTGGTTTGTGGAGTTGGGGGCAGGGAGTGAGGGTGGGGGGAGAGAAGGGGGGGCTGCACCGTCACTTTAGTGTCTCAACAAGTTGGCTAACGATCTGTCTTGCCCTGGCGACTGAAGGGCGCAGTTCAGCCAGCTGTGATGAGTTTGGAGGGCCCTTTACTGGCTGTCGAGGCTGACGAGACGCGGTTGAAACGCCTCCTAGGATTACGGTGCTAGTTGTCCGTCTTCCATTCCTTTTCAAAGCCTTCTAAATCATCCGAATCAGTTATAACATTGTCATAATAATCATAGTAATAACTTTTATTTGTATAGTGCTTTTCCTGCAAACGTTGCAGCTCATCATCAATATCACTCCCTTCCCAACTAACTTCAGAAACTTCTCCGCTGTTGCCAAGATATCGTGAAAAAAATTATAATCTGCACGTGTGTAGATACTCCCACGTGTATATGTTGATGCATTCCATTGGCCAAGAGACCAGAAGAATGTGGAGAAAATACACATACTACAAAATGACATATCCGCTTTACCGGCTTGAAAGGTAGAACAACGCAACAGCGCCCCCGGTTTAAATGGGTTAACCATTGTGTTACTCCCCCAATCCACTTGGTCATACCATTTGACCTTTTGACCCTTGTATTATGTTGGGACAAACTCACACGTATATGACGGACAGGCATGTTTATATTATTTTATTTTATTACACCTTTTCTTTTAACAATATATTTGAGAGACACCATGTTTTGCAGTATAAACTATAGGTATATATCTATTTAAAAGAATATTCTTCTTTTTGACAACTTTTCTCAATGTTTTGCACAAAATGTGTTTGTAACCCTGTATATGTTCATATTCTTACAGATGAGCAGAGCTCCAACGCAAGTTCAGACAGTGAGCCCAGCTCCACCACATCAGGGAACCATAAACAACACAGACACTCAGGAGAGAAAACACACCACTGCTCCCAGTGTGGCAAGAGTTACAAGCATGTAGGACACCTGAAGCAGCATCAGAGAATACACACTGGAGAGAAACCTTACCAGTGCTCCCAGTGTGAGAAATGTTTTACTCAAGCAGGAGTCTTAAAGAGACACCAGAGAATACACACAGGAGAGAAACCATACCAGTGCTCCCAGTGTGGGAAGAGTTTCAATCAAGCAGGATCCCTAAAGACACACCAGAGAATACACACTGGAGAGAAACCTTACCAGTGCTCCCAGTGTGAGGAATGTTTTACTCAAGCAGGACACCTAACTATACACCAGAGAATACACACAGGAGAGAAACCATACCAGTGCTCCCAGTGTGGGAAGAGTTTCATTCATGCAGGACACCTAAATACACACCAGATAATACACACAGGAGAGAAACCATACCAGTGCTCCCAGTGTGGGAAGAGTTTCATTCATGCAGGAAACCTAACTATACACCAGAGAATACACACAGGAGAGACACCATACCATTGCACACAGTGTGGCAAGAGTTTCAATCAGGAACAAAACCTAAAGAGCCACCTGAGAATTCACACTGGAGAGAAACCATACCAGTGCACACAGTGTGAGAAATGTTTTACTCAAGCAGGAGTCTTAAAGAGACACCAGAGAATACACACAGGAGAGAAACCATACCAGTGCTCCCAGTGTGGGAAGAGTTTCAATCAAACAGGATCCCTAAGGACGCATCAGAGAATACACTCAGGAGAGAATTCATACCATTGCTCCCAGTATGGGACGAGTTTCAATCATACAGGAAACCTAAAAGTACACCAGAGAATACACACAGGAGAGAAACCATACCAGTGCTCTGACTGTGGGAAGAGTTTCAGTCATGCAGTTAGCCTGAAGAAGCATCAGAGAGGAAGAATCTGCAGGAGTGTGTGATGTTCACCACACCGGATAAGTGGTAGTTGAAGATCACTCCAAGGTTCTTGCCACCAGAGGGAGGCATCGAGCAGTCCACCCTGCCACAGGTCATTATAACACCACCAGAGTCCAACGATGAGCAGACCCCACCTCCGTCTGAGGAGGATCCAATGCCAGCATTGGGGCTGGACTTGAACTATGACATCGAGCTGTTCCCCATGATTAACCTGGGTTTACCACCAATGACTCTGTTGATGAATGATGAATGTTTCTGCCATGATCTGCCAGACTGATTTGCTATGAAATGTAGACCTGCTTGCATAGGAATAGAATCAGGAAGTGAAAAGCTAAACACATATACTCTGAGAGAAATCAACATATCCAAGATACCCACTAGAATGGGGTTGATTGTGTTGCAAGATGTATAAGAAATGTGAGATAGGACCAATGTGATGTAGCTGAGACTTGAGATAGGATGTGTGCGCTATCTTGTTGTTGATTAAAACAATGTCTTATGTTGAACTAGGGACAGAGTTTGAGGACAAATGAGTTCCCCTTTTACTAAAATAAGCTCATTAGCCATAAGAGCAAGTAACTTTCCCCTTCTTGACCAGATGGTCTCCGGGAGAGGAGAACTTCCTCTTTTTAGCTAGTAGCTAATAGTTTGGAGTGATCCCAGCCAATTGGGCTGTAAAATGTAGAGGGTTTCTTACTGAATAATACTTGGTCTCAGGGTGAATCCCAATTCACCACTCTGGCTCCGTTTTCAGCCCTAATCTCCTTTTTGCGCGTTTACGTGTAGCCGTAGTGGCGTCCCAATTCATTACTCATTTAGGGTTAGGTTTAGGGTTAGGGTTGGCTCCAAACGGAGAAAATCTTGACCCTCGTTCGATTCGGAGCCATGAGACTCCCTTCCGGCATGCACTGTGAAACATCTACAGAAATGTTCTTTTCGCTCTAGTAATACGGAAGTGAGCCTGAAATGTCATTTACTTTTTCTGGAATTCCGGAGGCACTCTTTGTGGGTTAATAACTGTGGTTTACCGTGGGTTAGGATAACAATTCAAACGTGTCCGGATAGGGGAGAGGACAGGGAATCTGAAACCATTTGGATGGTATCGATACGACACAAATCCCGGGTAGAACTTCTCTCCCCCATGATAATGAAGCATTATTCTTTTTTATTTGATGACTTGTTTGATCGATTGATAGCGTTCAAGTTCATTCAAGTTGTGAATTAATCGCGAGCGTCAATGCTTTTCTACGATAGTATGTGTAATGTCACTTGGACATAGAATAATAAGACACTTGAGTCTGGGTTCAACAAAGGTATAACCAGTATACTTCGGTTCTCTCGACACCTGTCAGTCACCTAGTGGTATATCATGAACTCGCTCTAAGGCGCATGCGCTGTCCTGACTATGAATTAACCCATTCATTACACTACGGATGACGTATTAGGGTTGTCCCATGAAGGGTTGTCCCATTTCCCCCGGGGAACCACTACGGCTCTGGCTCCAAAACGAGTGACTCCAAAACGAGTGACTCCAAAACGAGCCGAAGTGGTAAAAAAGAGGGATTGGGCCTCAGACTTGGATTATATTTGGAACCGCCTTCACTTGTATTGGGGAAGTGAAACGAGGCTCTGCCGAGGGCCGATTTCAACTCTGAGGATACAGGCTGGTGGCTGAAAGGAGAAATTAGGGCATCGGTCAAAGCCGAACTTCTCCATTATTTTTGTTTATATATCAGATAGGCAGAGTTTGGGAAGAACAAGGTTGGTCATTCATTTAATTTCCTTTCATTATTATTTTTAACATTTAGTATGACTTTTAAATTACTTGATGATTTTATTTCATTTCTTTAAAATGTTTACCCACTTATGGGATGATATATATTTATATATATCCATGTGCTGGCATTTTTACCATCACTTAATGAATAATAAAGTATTACTTGAGCAATTGACAAGAGGGGTGCAATGATTTGACAAGGTATTAGGATGATTATTATTAGCTCTATTATAAACAAATATTATTATTAAGTTATTATTATTAATAGGGTATTTATGAATTGAAACATCTGTTGTCTTGATTACAGATGTTCCAGATGTTTTACAATCCATAAGCTTGGAATTACATGCGACTGTGCGGTGTATGGAGTGCATGTATCATTCCAAGTAGAATAACATATTTACAAATAATTAAAACAAATAAAAAAATTGATTTAGAAGGGTGAATTCAATCCTATATTAGGGTGGATTGAAGAATCACCAGAGAGGGTTTAAGATAGCCGTGACCCTCTGAGAGGGTTTAAGGTAGCCGTGACCCTCTGAGAGGGTTGGTCAAGGCCGGGTTATGGTTTAGAGCAGTGGTTTTCAACCCTCTTATGATTTGTACTTGATTAGTTGAATCAGGTGTGCTGGTGGTGGAACAGATCAAATATGTGGAATGGCTGGTGGTCCCCGAGGAGAGGGTTGAAAACCACTGCTTTAGAGGCCTCTGATCCTATGAAAGGGTGGGTCGAAGCCTATAAGGTATCCAGTTCTATAATGGGTAGATCAATCTTATGATCGGTTGGATTGACCTTATAATAGGTGAACTGGATATCAGGGATTAACAGGTTATTAGATTAAGGTATTACAAGGACTCAATATCCTTGCATGAACTCTCTCCAGCAGCGGGAAGACTCTGCAACCATTGATGTCATGCGGCATGACCGTAGGCAATCGATTGGAAGCTGAGTTAGAGAGGTTGTCTTGAGTCTTGACCTTTCGCTGCTCCACTACCTGGCCTTGCCCCTAGGTGGCGCTAGTGAGGGTCTTGATGACAGGCATGCTTAAGGCGAGGGTAAAATGATTACTAGGTTCAAAGGTTAATAAGCTATAGTAAGCAATAGGTTCGTTCAGTCAGAAGGTTCTTGATAGAAGGTTAAGTTGCAGGATTTAGAGACAGGCACAGCATTTATTTGGAATTCCCTATGTAGCAAAGGTCCCTTGTACCCTTCTTGTCAACTGTAAAACATTAGATTCAATGCACGTTATAGTTACTACTAAATGGTTAGCCTATTCTAACAAAATATCAGGGCTGTCATTAACTACAGGGACCTATGTGCCTATGATGTCTAAGTGCTATTATTGAGGCTTATTTGTGGGATATGACAATAGGAGGAAGCAAGTAAGACAGTGAACAGCAGGGTGAATCTCTCCGCCTCTAGCCTAAGTATCTTAGTTTACCTTTAGGGTAATACAGACTACAGATCGACTCTGTTAGAAGGAAGGCCAGTCCGGGGCAGATGTCATCATTAATGACTTCAACGAATCCCTAATTTCATCACCTCGAGGATGACAAAAAGCTATCATATGGTGTCGCGAATAGGTCTAAAATTATATTCAAAGAGGTCTAAAAAAGGTCTTGAATTTGACTTGTTGAAACTTGTAGGAACCCTGAGTGTATGATAAGACATTAATTGATTCAGATTGCGCACCTTTTATCACCGAGGGTCTTGTATCTCTGGGGGGGGGGGGGGGGTCGGGTTTTGTATCTCTGGGGGGGGGCTGATGAAAAGGTTCCTGTGAAGATCCTGAGGAACATTGGGGGCGTCTGAATCATTTGTGTTAGTCAGTGTTCCTTTCCTGCCGGTGACAGACACACACAGGTGTGTTGTGGATCAGGGATTAGGGTTGGACGTCCTGTCGGTTCCCTGACATAGACTGGAGCTGATGTCCGATCTGGTGCAGGGTGAGGTTATAGATGGTGTAAGTAAGTAAGTAAAATGTATTTATACAGCACCTTTCCCAGACCAAGGGTCACAAAGTGCTTTACATAACAAAGAAGAAACACAATAAAGCATAATAAAAGAGCGAAAGCCACAGCAGGTTAAAGCAGACAAACAAGTGAAAATAAAAACAAATAACAGACAACAGGTGTACAACAACATCAACAGGACACAGACAGACAGGCCCTAGGGGCTATCCAGAAGACTGTCTATACCAGACAGTCTTTAGTGTTTTTTTAAAAACCTTGACCGAGCCAGCTGATCTAAGATCCAAGGGCAGAGCATTCCAATTCTGTAAATCTGAATAAACAATAAAATATTTAAATAATATTTCGTTTCCATATACACTATGTGGACAAAAGTATTGGGACACCCGAACATCACACCCATATGTGCTTGTTGAACTTGTCATTCCAGAACCATGGGCATTAATATGGAGTTTGTCCCACCTTTGCTGATGTAACAGCTTCCACTCTTCTGGGAAGACTTTCTACTAATTTTAGAACTCTATGGTTGCGGGGGGATTTGCTCCCATACAGCCACAAGAGCATTAATGAGGTCGGCCACTGATGTTGGGGGAGAAGGACTGTCTTGCAGTCGGCGTTCCAATTCATCCCAAAGGTGTTCGATGGGGTTGAGGTCAGAGCTCTGTGTGCAGGCCAGTCATGTTCTCCCAGACCAAACTCAGAAAACCATGTCATTATGGACCTCACTTTGTGTATGGGGGCAATGTCATGCTGAACCTGGAAAGGGCCTTCCCCAAACTGTTGTCACTAAGTTGGAAGCATACAATTCTCTAGAATCACATTGTATGCTGTAGCATCACCTTCTTCAGGGGACTAATGTTATTTAGAAAAAAAGACATTCTTATTCATATTCTTATTTTATTTAGATAAAAAAAGACAAAAGACATTCTTATTCAGTAACCAATGAAAGAAAACAAAACAATACAAATAGTAATAGTTATACTCATGAGGATAACAAAGTTGACTTGAAAAACAGTAGGAGGAAGGGGCCAACCACCAAGACACATCTAAACGAACTAACAGGCAACAAAGGAGAAAGACACATTAATAATGATAATAACAACAATGCACACATTCACACACACAATACACACTCAACATATGCTTATACACACACGCACGCACGTACACACACATACTATAAACCAGGGGTCGGCAATTAGGTTTGGCCTCGGGCCAAAAAAATGTTTAGCCACTAGATGGCGGGCCCGAACATAATTTAAGTAATTGATTGTTAAACAATGTGACAGGTTCTAATGCTTTGACTTTTCTTTCGAGAAATGTACACATCGCTAGTCAACTAACACAGCTTGTTTTGTGAGCCTGCTAACAATGTAAAGTAGTGTTATAATTAACTAGGTAGCAGTCCAATCCATTTCGTTGCAGTATTAGGCTTGACTAGTGAGTTTGTGTTGTGATTCTCAACAACGTTGAAACGTAGTTTCACCCTTTTCCATAGTTTTGAATAATAAATGTGTGGACTGACGATGTTTCGCAGCCTAACTTATTCTAATAATTATTTAACATACTTTTATTCTGAATGATTCCCCCCTCCTCCAGACAAGGTCACATTATTTATTATTGGATTGGTTGTTTGCGTGTCGGGTGAAGTTAGCTAAACATTTAACCTGCTAACTAGCAAGAGAAACATAATGTCACTCTCCAAAGGTCTAAAGAGGAAAGTTGACGGTGAAAACAGGGCATTTAAACAGGAATGGACAGCGAACTATACGTTCAGTCAAGGACCCCAATTGAAATAAGCCAGTGGCTTTCTTGGGTTTTTATCCTGTTAGTTGACCTTGTATGTAATATGTACTTTCATGTACCTACTTCTGCAAATCTTCTAATAAAGTTTTCAATCAATCAATCAATCAATTCATCCTTTTCATCAATGCAAAGCCGTTGTGAGACTCACATCTTCCGTGCTCACAATGTTCCCTTTCTATACATGCGAGTCGTCCTTTTCCTCAATGAATGTAATAAAGACGCACAAAGGAATCGATAGATGCATAAAAAATAAAAAAAACTGCCTGCGGATTAAAGTGACGTCAATATCACCAGATATCAAGCAAATAGTGACCGATAAGAGATGCCACTTTTCACATTAAGTGTACCAAGCCTGTCGTTATTGTATTTAATAACCTAATTGTATTTTGTATATTTTTGAATGAATGGCTTATGGCTCATTGTACTTATTATCCCTAATAGCGCGTTTGCTCTGTCGTTTCAGGAGCATAGGCCTACCACCACTTTTGCGCCGATTTTGTTGTCAATGTTTTTCAGAAAATTAAACAGAATTTGCTTTGTTACTGTTCATATGTGTGTTGCAGTCACATACGTAAACATTACGTTTGAATGATTTAATGAGCTGATGTTATTTTTTTTTTCAAACCACACACCGCATGTCGGCTATTTCAGCACCACGCCGTGTCCGCCTGCTTATGATTCACTCTGAGGGGTTCAGCGTCAGTGCGCTTCGGTGCACCCCGCTGCCTGATTGTCTGTCCCTGTGTCATTCACTCTCAACATGAATAAAAGTACAATAAGCATTATTCAGGTGGTGGTAGATTCTCTATTCGGACATTATAGGCGCGGTGTGGGACTGTCGGTCCGATATTGTAAAAAAAAGAAAAAAAAAGTGGATTCTCAAAATAATCTGCTGGGCCAAATATTATTGGTGACGGGCCAGCAATGGCCCACGGGCCGCCTATTGCCGACCCCTGCTATAAACCATATATTGTACCTCACCGCTTGCCATACATATTATGTAACAGGTACCACCTGTAGCTAATTAGTGTCATTCAAGGCGGCAATTAGTTCCACTCAAGGCGGGACCTAAGAGGGGAAGTTGGGGCGGAGATGTGCATTTAAGGACCAGAAACACGCACTATAGGCAGATCCGTCTGAGTTGGTTTATCCCCTCCGGAGCTCTGAAGTTCCCACAGGTAAAGCTGTTTGTAACACTAGCCGGGTTAGCTGTGTCTATCTTTTGTTGTCCCCTCTCATCATATTGTTTGTGCAGGTGGTGTAGATCGGAGTGGTTGCCCAGTGGTGCTAGCGTACTAGGAAGGGAGACGTGATGGTTAGGGATGCTCCGATCTGGATTTTTGGGGCCGATACCGATCACCGATTTTTTTCCTCAAGATCAACCGATACCGATACCGATTTAAAAAAAAATACATAACTGTAGGCCTACTGACTGGATAGCCTACATATTTTTTGCTTTTTAGACAAAAGTTTTGATCCATTAGGCACCAAGCAAACGCAGACCCATTTTTATGGCATAGTAAAAGTCTGGCCTATCACCCAGTTAGGGCCTGAAGCCCAAGTCAGTCGATATGGCTGTATAAAAGACATTATAAACGTGGCCTTCATGGTTTACATACTGTTACGTCCTCCTATGTTTTCTGTTCAGTTATCTGTCTTCCCCAGAAAAAAATAAATAATAATAATCGGCTTTTGCGATCGGCCATTTTTGCCGATCACCGATCGAGTCATTTGGAGTGAAATCGGCCGATTTAAATCACTGATGGTGCGTATTCAGTCTACCTATTACGTCTGGTGTATGTTTTGAGACGTGAGGTTACGGTGCTAACGATCGTATTTTGCTCCAGGTCTAGCCTGACCTACGTGGTATCAGTACAGCGGGCCAGCCGATAGCTGCCGGGGACTCAGGTACAGACAGACAGGTGGACTCAGGTACAGACAGACAGGTGGACTCAGGTACAGACAGACAGGTGGACTCAGGTACAGACAGACAGGTGGACTCAGGTACAGACAGACAGGTGGACTCAGGTACAGACAGACAGGTGGACTCAGGTACAGGGGCGTGTGGCTTACGAAATAGACGCAGCTACAGTGTTATGGGTAGATGATTAACCCAACTCTTTTCCCTTTGCCCATAGGACTGCTAGCTGCTGTTTTGCTCATGTCCAAGGTGTATCGTAATGAAAACAAACTATATTGTGTAGTGGATAAGCCCACCTGACGTGTTATTTATTACCAGACATGAACTAACTGGTCGTTTTTATATATTAGTCCTTTTATTGTTGTTTTTCTGTTCTTTGGTTTGAGTGGGGGGCGCCGGCGTGGAGAGGGTAGTCGGGGTTCCCGGGTTTGGTCTCCTTGCACTGCATGTTGTGTGTGCGTGTCGTGTCTGGTGTGATTAATCACTGCATGTTGTGTGTGCGTGTCGTGTCTGGTGTGATTAATCACTGGGGAACACTTAGCCCACTGTCTACCGTGTCTTTGTGGTGTGTGTGTCCATGTCACAGATTCACTGGTGTACCTGTCCATCGGGGTAGTAGTATCCCTCTCTACTGCCACTCGTCCTACCCTCGTGTTTTGTTTGGTTTGTATGGTGTTTTAAATAGAGTAAATAGTTTTTTAAATATAAATGTTGAATGAAGTATTTTTCTATTTACACCTTAACAATGTTCTCTGTGTGAACCTGGTTTCATGTCTCCCTCCCTCATACACGAACCTGAGTGCTTTACTTTAGTCCCGAGGACATCACCTCGTGTAACAAAAAGGTGGCGTTGTCTTGCAGTGAATTCATCTACTGATTAGCCGAAACCATTCGGGGCCTTGAGTGCCTTATGTCACATGTAGTTTGGCTTGGTGAATTAATGAAATTATTTACAGGCATTTAATAATTTCAGGTTCACACATTCAACACTAGAGGATATGGATTTTCTTACTTGATGAGATGCTGTCTGTAAGCGTCTGGCAGGTCTGGAAAAAAACAACAATTTAAACTGCTGTACTGTATTGTGCTGCTTGTGCAAGAAAAGTTCATGTTGACTGTAAAAATAGTTTTACCCTTGCAAAATGTTCTCCATTCTTGGAGTGCTCACTTCATTTGGAGTGCTCACTTCATTTGGACCGTCCCACACCTGCATACAACACACAGATGACAGATTAGATCAAATGAAAATATTATCAACATATTGTCAATTCACTTCATTTAAGGAGAAATGCCATGATGCAAACTGACCACGGTGTCTGAAAGTGGACTGTCTCCAGATGCCAAATTAACCATTTGAACTACACCGTCATCATCTTCACTTGAAGACTGTCCACTGTAACCTTTGAAAAATAATAATTGGCATAATTGATGTGGGTATAAAGATGAATTTCACTCATTGCCTCAGTTTTACAGAGTGGAGCTTAAAACAAGGTGGAAACTTGCACTTACAACTGTTTGTGAATTGTTCAACAGGGCAAATGTACAGTGTTATTCTTTGGTAGGCCTTTCCAATGGCCTCCTTGTATTTCTCCACTGTGAAAGCGGTGTCTGTTCCTGGAATGTTTCGAACTTCCTGAACATTGGGGTACAGCAAGACATAGGCAACATCTTTCATGTCCTGGTTAAAATCTTTCAGCTTCTTTAAAGCAGCATCCAATAGTTGGTCAGATGACCATTGTGGTTGAACATGAAGGGGAAGTGACTTCCCTCTCACAGGTTTAAGGAAGTCACCTGTCCTCCTCATAATGCCAGCAAATATCTACAGAAAGAGAAGAAAATGGAAATTAATAAAAGTAAACAAATTGATACAATCTGTCTTTTGACAGTGTGTGAGTCTGCACTGTGAGCAACATATTTATTTATACTAATAAAAACAATGTTAAAGAGCATACCTTCACTATTTTCTGTTTCTGTTCCTTCTTAGAGTTCTGACGTGTCTTTGAAAAGAATGTCTTTCTCTCCCTCTCTTTTATTGCCCTAAATTTCATAAAGGACTACACCTGAGCTTCCTGCTACAAATAATAGGAATGAGACATTAATTAGGCGACTCCTTCCTTATTAAGCTCATAAGGAGTCTCAGCATTAATTTTTCATGCAGGGCATTTTAGAACACATTTAATATGCTAGTTATTGAACTAGGCAAGCAACATAGTGCAGAGATCATGTATTTGAATACAGGAACACGATTGGAACTTTTAAACCAAGTCTTCTAATGACTTATTTACCTGCACTAGTGCTAGGCTGTGCATTAGGATGTGCACTGGTGGTCGGCATCTCCGCAGGGACGTTTCCCACATCTTTTAGAAATGTGATGTTTCTGCCACACACACAACAAAAGCCTGGGGAAGCAGTCACAGTGGATCCACAAAATGGACAATACATCTGTGAAAAAAAGAGTTTGCAAGGTTGGAGGTTATATCAGAGATTTTTTTTCCTAATGAATTCTTGTGCACCCTTTAAAAAAAGTTACACTCAGTCAGCTCCTTAGAGGACAAAAACGGTCCCCTCCTAAAACTGCTATACCCTAACCACCTCCTAACTTACTTCCGCCAAGGAGGTTATGTTTTCGGTGCCAAATCTGATATGTGCATAGCAGACTGGACCTTGGCGGAGGTCTGCACTCTCCGACTGCCGTTCTAGTTCTTAAATAAACCAGTAGATTGTCGTGCCATTGTTACCAATACAAAAACTGTGTCAGAGTTCAATTTTCAGATTACCTTCTCCGTTTCACCTCTCTCCAGCTTCCTCTTTTCCAATGTCCCCCTCGCTAAGTATCCTATCAAATGTGGAGATGATAGAGGGGAGAAAACGAACGTTAATGCAATCAAAAGACTGACAATTGTGTCTCTCTGAACGTAATGTTACCTTAGTAGTTGCGAGTTAATTGCAAGATTTGGTAAAGAAAATGTGTCGCTAGCAAGCTCTGATAGAGGACAAAGTCACCAGCAGGATCCCTAGCAAAGCGAATCTGTTGCTCTTTTATAATATAATAAGTTAGTTGTAATGAGGTCTTGTTCTAAGTTAACTCAGACACTCTGGTTGGGAGGTGTGACGTTCATTGGCTAGCTAGCTAACGTTAGCTAAACTTCTGCAGCAGTCCAGTGTGTACAGTGCAACTAACGTTAATGATAGCTAACTACTCGACATCCATCCACGTATAATCAAAGAATAATATTCAGAACACAATCATAAAGAACACCATAAAATAGCTAGCCACGGATTTTAACGTACACATTCATTCAAGACGGATAGAAAGTGGCTAGCAAACTAGCCAACTCTGTGGTCTTGTTAACGTTAACTAGCGAACTGTTACCTCAGTTATCTCCAATCTAAATATTAAACATTGAAAATACATACCGAAAATATAAACTTACATGTTTATGAACAAAAGAACGAAAGAAGAATGGCACAATATTAAAGCCTTAATGTAAAAAAAAAGAACATAATCACTATAATGTTACCTTTTTTATGCCGCCTTGGCTCTCCTTGGCTTGACGATCAAATCTCACGGTTCAAACACGTCTCCGGTCCGTTCCACTTATCGTTCCCCCCCAGAACACTTCCGTTGTGTTGTGAACTGAATTTGCAGCGTTTTGTTGTTGCATGTGTTGTCAGGGGTTGTATGTGTTTTTGACTTTGTATCGTTTCTGTATTTGCAGCGCGTTTGCTGTTAATGTATTTGTTTTGGCTTTCTGCAGCACGTTTCCGTTGTTGCATTTGTTTTGGATTGTGTATGTGTTTTTGAGTTTGTGTCGTTTCTGTATATGCAGCGCGATTCTCCTAATGGAAATGCTTTCGGTATTTGCAGAGCGTTTTCTCCAAATGGAAATGCTTTTGGTCTTTGCAGTGCGTTTGCCCTTGTCGGCCACCGTACTTTATGCCTGAAGAAGGTCTATGACCGAAAGCTTGCAATAAAATAATGATTTTTGTACAGATTTCAGTGTGCGGATGCTGCTTTTTTCACTCTAAAACAATTCATAATCAAAAGTGTAAAAGCTGTACAGTAGTAATAATAATAATAATAATGTATATTTGTATAGCACTTTTCCTGCAAGCGTTGCAGCTCAAAGTGCTCCAATCATTATATAATCATAATTTAATTATTTAGTCATTTAAAGGTAATATTAAAAAGATGGGTTTTTAGTCTTGACTTGAACATATCTGCTGAGGTTGTATCCCTAATGTAAATTGGCAGTGCATTCCACAATTTGGGTGCATAAAATGAGAATGCAGCCTCACCAAATCTCTTCTTTTGTACATGTGGTACACAGAGAAAGCCAGCATCAGAAGACCAGAGAGCTCTATTGGGCTGATATGCTAGCACAAGATCTGAACATATTCTGGTGCTGTGCCAGTGAGAGCTTTATAAACAAGCAGAAGGATCTTGAAATCTATTCTGAACTTAATGTACATGGCCTTTATTTACCTCAACACAAGAGAGCATCATTCTCTTAAAGAGACAGGCTATTATAGAGACAGGCTCTTATAGAGACAGGCTATTATAGAGACAGGCTCTTATAGAGACAGGCTATTATAGAGACAGGCTATTATAGAGACAGACTATTATAGAGACAGACTATTATAGAGACAGACTATTATAGAGACAGACTGTTATAGAGACAGACTATTATAGAGACAGACTGTTATAGAGACAGACTGTTATAGAGACAGACTATTATAGAGACAGACTATTATAGAGACAGACTTTTATAGAGACAGACTGTTATAGAGACAGGCTCTTATAGAGACAGACTGTTATAGAGACAGACTATTATAGAGACAGACTATTATAGAGACATACTATTATAGAGACAGACTGTTATAGAGACAGACTATTATAGAGACAGGCTATTATAGAGACAGACTATTATAGAGACAGACTATTATAGAGACAGACTATTATAGAGACAGGCTAATATAGAGACAGACTATTATAGAGACAGACTGTTATAGAGACAGACTATTATAGAGACAGACTATTATAGAGACAGACTATTATAGAGACAGACTATTATAGAGACAGACTGTTATAGAGACAGACTGTTATAGAGACAGACTATTTTAGAGACAGTCTATTATAGAGACAGACTGTTATAGAGACAGACTATTATAGAGACAGACTATTATAGAGACAGACTATTATAGAGACAGACTGTTATAGAGCCAGACTATTATAGAGACAGACTATTATAGAGACAGACTGTTATAGAGACAGGCTCTTATAGAGACAGACTATTATAGAGACAGACTATTATAGAGACAGACTATTATAGAGACAGGCTCTTATAGAGACAGACTGTTATAGAGACAGACTATTATAGAGACAGGCTATTATAGAGACAGACTGTTATAGAGACAGACTATTATAGAGACAGACTATTATAGAGACAGACTATTATAGAGACATACTATTATAGAGACAGACTATTATAGAGACAGACTGTTATAGAGACAGACTATTATAGAGACAGACTGTTATAGAGACAGACTATTATAGAGACAGACTATTATAGAGACAGACTGTTATAGAGACAGACTATTATAGAGACAGACTATTATAGAGACAGACTATTATAGAGACAGGCTATTATAGAGACAGACTGTTATAGAGACAGACTATTATAGAGACATACTATTATAGAGACAGACTATTATAGAGACAGACTGTTATAGAGACAGACTATTATAGAGACAGACTGTTATAGAGACAGACTATTATAGAGACAGACTATTATAGAGAAAGGCTGTTATAGAGACAGACTATTATAGAGACAGGCTGTTATAGAGACAGGCTCTTATAGAGACAGACTATTATAGAGACATACTGTTATAGAGACAGACTATTATAGAGACAGACTATTATAGAGACAGGCTGTTATAGAGACAGGCTCTTATAGAGACAGGCCCTTATAGAGACAGACTATTATAGAGACAGACTATTATAGAGACAGACTATTATAGAGACAGGCTCTTATAGAGACAGACTATTATAGAGACAGACTATTATAGAGACAGACTATTATAGAGACAGACTATTATAGAGACAGGCTCTTATAGAGACAGACTATTATAGAGACAGACTGTTATAGAGACAGACTATTATAGAGACAGGCTCTTATAGAGACAGACTGTTATAGAGACAGACTGTTATAGAGACAGACAGTTATAGAGACAGACTGTTATAGACACAGACTATTATAGAGACAGACTATTATAGAGACAGACTATTATAGAGACAGACTGTTATAGAGACAGACTATTATAGAGACAGACTATTATAGAGACAGACTATTATAGAGACAGGCTCTTATAGAGACAGACTGTTATAGAGACAGACTGTTATAGAGACAGACTATTATAGAGACAGACTATTATAGAGACAGACTATTATAGAGACAGGCTCTTATAGAGACAGACTGTTATAGAGACAGACTGTTATAGAGACAGACTATTATAGAGACAGACTGTTATAGAGACAGACTATTATAGAGACAGACTATTATAGAGACAGACTGTTATAGAGACAGACTAGTATAGAGACAGACTGTTATAGAGACAGGCTCTTATAGAGACAGACTATTATAGAGACAGACTATTATAGAGACAGACTATTATAGAGACAGACTATTATAGAGACAGACTGTTATAGAGACAGACTATTATAGAGACAGACTATTATAGAGACAGACTGTTATAGAGAAAGACTATTATAGAGACAGACTATTATAGAGAAAGGCTGTTATAGAGACAGACTATTATAGAGACAGGCTGTTATAGAGACAGGCTCTTATAGAGACAGACTATTATAGAGCCATACTGTTATAGAGACAGACTATTATAGAGACAGACTATTATAGAGACAGACTGTTATAGAGACAGACTATTATAGAGACAGGCTCTTATAGAGACAGACTATTATAGAGACAGACTATTATAGAGACAGACTATTATAGAGACAGGCTCTTATAGAGACAGACTATTATAGAGACAGACTATTATAGAGACAGACTATTATAGAGACAGACTATTATAGAGACAGGCTCTTATAGAGACAGACTATTATAGAGACAGACTATTATAGAGACAGACTGTTATAGAGACAGACTATTATAGAGACAGGCTCTTATAGAGACAGACTGTTATAGAGACATACTGTTATAGAGACAGACTATTATAGAGACAGACTGTTATAGAGACAGACTATTATAGAGACAGGCTAATATAGAGACAGACTATTATAGAGACAGACTATTATAGAGACAGACTGTTATAGAGCCAGACTATTATAGAGACAGACTATTATAGAGACAGACTGTTATAGAGACAGGCTCTTATAGAGACAGACTATTATAGAGACAGACTATTATAGAGACAGACTGTTATAGAGACAGACTATTATAGAGACAGACTGTTATAGAGACAGACTATTATAGAGACAGACTATTATAGAGACAGACTGTTATAGAGACAGACTGTTATAGAGACAGACTATATTAGAGACAGTCTATTATAGAGACAGACTGTTATAGAGACAGACTATTATAGAGACAGACTATTATAGAGACAGACTATTATAGAGACAGACTGTTATAGAGCCAGACTATTATAGAGACAGACTATTATAGAGACAGACTGTTATAGAGACAGGCTCTTATAGAGACAGACTATTATAGAGACAGACTATTATAGAGACAGACTATTATAGAGACAGGCTCTTATAGAGACAGACTGTTATAGAGACAGACTATTATAGAGACAGGCTATTATAGAGACAGACTGTTATAGAGACAGACTATTATAGAGACAGACTATTATAGAGACAGACTATTATAGAGACATACTATTATAGAGACAGACTATTATAGAGACAGACTGTTATAGAGACAGACTATTATAGAGACAGACTGTTATAGAGACAGACTATTATAGAGACAGACTATTATAGAGACAGACTGTTATAGAGACAGACTATTATAGAGACAGACTATTATAGAGACAGACTATTATAGAGACAGACTATTATAGAGACAGACTGTTATAGAGACAGACTATTATAGAGACATACTATTATAGAGACAGACTATTATAGAGACAGACTGTTATAGAGACAGACTATTATAGAGACAGACTGTTATAGAGACAGACTATTATAGAGACAGACTATTATAGAGACAGACTGTTATAGAGACAGACTATTATAGAGACAGGCTCTTATAGAGACAGACTATTATAGAGACAGACTATTATAGAGACAGACTATTATAGAGACAGGCTC
Organism: Nansenia antarctica; assembly: GCF_963989245.1. NCBI lineage: Eukaryota > Metazoa > Chordata > Actinopteri > Argentiniformes > Microstomatidae > Nansenia > Nansenia antarctica. The sequence continues at coordinate 41,416,088 of NC_137679.1, read as the reverse complement.
TTATAGAGACAGACTATTATAGAGACAGACTATTATAGAGACAGACTATTATAGAGACAGACTATTATAGAGACAGGCTCTTATAGAGACAGACTATTATAGAGACAGACTATTATAGAGACAGACTGTTATAGAGACAGACTATTATAGAGACAGGCTCTTATAGAGACAGACTGTTATAGAGACATACTGTTATAGAGACAGACTATTATAGAGACAGACTGTTATAGAGACAGACTATTATAGAGACAGACTATTATAGAGACAGACTATTATAGAGACAGACTGTTATAGAGACAGACTATTATAGAGACAGACTATTATAGAGACAGACTATTATAGAGACAGGCTATTATAGAGACAGACTATTATAGAGACAGACTATTATAGAGACAGGCTATTATAGAGACAGACTATTATAGAGACAGGCTAATATAGAGACAGACTATTATAGAGACAGACTGTTATAGAGACAGACTATTATAGAGACAGACTGTTATAGAGACAGACTATTATAGAGACAGACTATTATAGAGACAGACTGTTATAGAGACAGACTGTTATAGAGACAGACTATTTTAGAGACAGTCTATTATAGAGACAGACTGTTATAGAGACAGACTATTATAGAGACAGACTATTATAGATACAGACTATTATAGAGACAGACTATTATAGAGACAGACTGTTATAGAGCCAGACTATTATAGAGACAGACTATTATAGAGACAGACTGTTATAGAGACAGGCTCTTATAGAGACAGACTATTATAGAGACAGACTATTATAGAGACAGACTATTATAGAGACAGGCTCTTATAGAGACAGACTGTTATAGAGACAGACTATTATAGAGACAGGCTATTATAGAGACAGACTGTTATAGAGACAGACTATTATAGAGACAGACTATTATAGAGACAGACTATTATAGAGACATACTATTATAGAGACAGACTATTATAGAGACAGACTGTTATAGAGACAGACTATTATAGAGACAGACTGTTATAGAGACAGACTATTATAGAGACAGACTATTATAGAGACAGACTGGTATAGAGACAGACTATTATAGAGACAGACTATTATAGAGACAGACTATTATAGAGACAGACTATTATAGAGACAGACTGTTATAGAGACAGACTATTATAGAGACAGACTATTATAGAGACATACTATTATAGAGACAGACTATTATAGAGACAGACTGTTATAGAGACAGACTATTATAGAGACAGACTGTTATAGAGACAGACTATTATAGAGACAGACTATTATAGAGAAAGGCTGTTATAGAGACAGACTATTATAGAGACAGGCTGTTATAGAGACAGACTATTATAGAGACAGGCTGTTATAGAGACAGGCTCTTATAGAGACAGACTATTATAGAGACAGACTATTATAGAGACAGACTATTATAGAGACAGGCTGTTATAGAGACAGGCTCTTATAGAGACAGGCCCTTATAGAGACAGACTATTATAGAGACAGACTATTATAGAGACAGGCTGTTATAGAGACAGGCTCTTATAGAGACAGGCCCTTATAGAGACAGACTATTATAGAGACAGACTATTATAGAGACAGACTATTATAGAGACAGGCTCTTATAGAGACAGACTATTATAGAGACAGACTATTATAGAGACAGACTATTATAGAGACAGACTATTATAGAGACAGGCTCTTATAGAGACAGACTATTATAGAGACAGACTGTTATAGAGACAGACTATTATAGAGACAGGCTATTATAGAGACAGACTATTATAGAGACAGGCTGTTATAGAGACAGGCTCTTATAGAGACAGACTATTATAGAGACAGACTATTATAGAGACAGACTGTTATAGAGACAGACTATTATAGAGACAGGCTCTTATAGAGACAGACTGTTATAGAGACATACTGTTATAGAGACAGACTATTATAGAGACAGACTGTTATAGAGACAGACTATTATAGAGACAGACTATTATAGAGACAGACTATTATAGAGACAGACTGTTATAGAGACAGACTATTATAGAGACAGACTATTATAGAGACAGACTATTATAGAGACAGGCTATTATAGAGACAGACTATTATAGAGACAGACTATTATAGAGACAGGCTATTATAGAGACAGACTATTATAGAGACAGGCTAATATAGAGACAGACTATTATAGAGACAGACTGTTATAGAGACAGACTATTATAGAGACAGACTGTTATAGAGACAGACTATTATAGAGACAGACTATTATAGAGACAGACTGTTATAGAGACAGACTGTTATAGAGACAGACTATTTTAGAGACAGTCTATTATAGAGACAGACTGTTATAGAGACAGACTATTATAGAGACAGACTATTATAGATACAGACTATTATAGAGACAGACTATTATAGAGACAGACTGTTATAGAGCCAGACTATTATAGAGACAGACTATTATAGAGACAGACTGTTATAGAGACAGGCTCTTATAGAGACAGACTATTATAGAGACAGACTATTATAGAGACAGACTATTATAGAGACAGGCTCTTATAGAGACAGACTGTTATAGAGACAGACTATTATAGAGACAGGCTATTATAGAGACAGACTGTTATAGAGACAGACTATTATAGAGACAGACTATTATAGAGACAGACTATTATAGAGACATACTATTATAGAGACAGACTATTATAGAGACAGACTGTTATAGAGACAGACTATTATAGAGACAGACTGTTATAGAGACAGACTATTATAGAGACAGACTATTATAGAGACATACTGTTATAGAGACAGACTATTATAGAGACAGACTATTATAGAGACAGACTATTATAGAGACAGACTATTATAGAGACAGACTGTTATAGAGACAGACTATTATAGAGACATACTATTATAGAGACAGACTATTATAGAGACAGACTGTTATAGAGACAGACTATTATAGAGACAGACTGTTATAGAGACAGACTATTATAGAGACAGACTATTATAGAGAAAGGCTGTTATAGAGACAGACTATTATAGAGACAGGCTGTTATAGAGACAGGCTCTTATAGAGACAGACTATTATAGAGACATACTGTTATAGAGACAGACTATTATAGAGACAGACTATTATAGAGACAGACTATTATAGAGACAGGCTGTTATAGAGACAGGCTCTTATAGAGACAGGCCCTTATAGAGACAGACTATTATAGAGACAGACTATTATAGAGACAGACTATTATAGAGACAGGCTCTTATAGAGACAGACTATTATAGAGACAGACTATTATAGAGACAGACTATTATAGAGACAGACTATTATAGAGACAGGCTCTTATAGAGACAGACTATTATAGAGACAGACTGTTATAGAGACAGACTATTATAGAGACAGGCTCTTATAGAGACAGACTGTTATAGAGACAGACTGTTATAGAGACAGACTATTATAGAGACAGACTGTTATAGAGACAGACTATTATAGAGACAGACTATTATAGAGACAGACTATTATAGAGACAGACTGTTATAGAGACAGACTATTATAGAGACAGACTATTATAGAGACAGACTATTATAGAGACAGACTATTATAGAGACAGGCTCTTATAGAGACAGACTGTTATAGAGACAGACTGTTATAGAGACAGACTATTATAGAGACAGACTATTATAGAGACAGACTATTATAGAGACAGACTATTATAGAGACAGACTGTTATAGAGACAGACTGTTATAGAGAAAGACTATTATAGAGACAGACTATTATAGAGAAAGGCTGTTATAGAGACAGACTATTATAGAGACAGGCTGTTATAGAGACAGGCTCTTATAGAGACAGACTATTATAGAGCCATACTGTTATAGAGACAGACTATTATAGAGACAGACTATTATAGAGACAGACTGTTATAGAGACAGACTATTATAGAGACAGGCTCTTATAGAGACAGACTATTATAGAGACAGACTATTATAGAGACAGGCTCTTATAGAGACAGACTATTATAGAGACAGACTATTATAGAGACAGACTATTATAGAGACAGACTATTATAGAGACAGGCTCTTATAGAGACAGACTATTATAGAGACAGACTATTATAGAGACAGGCTCTTATAGAGACAGACTGTTATAGAGACATACTGTTATAGAGACAGACTATTATAGAGACAGACTGTTATAGAGACAGACTATTATAGAGACAGACTATTATAGAGACAGACTATTATAGAGACAGACTGTTATAGAGACAGACTATTATAGAGACAGACTATTATAGAGACAGACTATTATAGAGACAGGCTATTATAGAGACAGACTATTATAGAGACAGACTATTATAGAGACAGGCTATTATAGAGACAGACTATTATAGAGACAGGCTAATATAGAGACAGACTATTATAGAGACAGACTGTTATAGAGAGAGACTATTATAGAGACAGACTGTTATAGAGACAGACTATTATAGAGACAGACTATTATAGAGACAGACTGTTATAGAGACAGACTGTTATAGAGACAGACTATTTTAGAGACAGTCTATTATAGAGACAGACTGTTATAGAGACAGACTATTATAGAGACAGACTATTATAGAGACAGACTATTATAGAGACAGACTATTATAGAGACAGACTGTTATAGAGCCAGACTATTATAGAGACAGACTATTATAGAGACAGACTGTTATAGAGACAGGCTCTTATAGAGACAGACTATTATAGAGACAGACTATTATAGAGACAGACTATTATAGAGACAGGCTCTTATAGAGACAGACTGTTATAGAGACAGACTATTATAGAGACAGGCTATTATAGAGACAGACTGTTATAGAGACAGACTATTATAGAGACAGACTATTATAGAGACAGACTATTATAGAGACATACTATTATAGAGACAGACTATTATAGAGACAGACTGTTATAGAGACAGACTATTATAGAGACAGACTGTTATAGAGACATACTATTATAGAGACAGACTATTATAGAGACAGACTGTTATAGAGACAGACTATTATAGAGACAGGCTATTATAGAGACAGACTATTATAGAGACAGACTATTATAGAGACAGGCTATTATAGAGACAGACTATTATAGAGACAGGCTAATATAGAGACAGACTATTATAGAGACAGACTGTTATAGAGACAGACTATTATAGAGACAGACTGTTATAGAGACAGACTATTATAGAGACAGACTATTATAGAGACAGACTGTTATAGAGACAGACTGTTATAGAGACAGACTATTTTAGAGACAGTCTATTATAGAGACAGACTGTTATAGAGACAGACTATTATAGAGACAGACTATTATAGATACAGACTATTATAGAGACAGACTATTATAGAGACAGACTGTTATAGAGCCAGACTATTATAGAGACAGACTATTATAGAGACAGACTGTTATAGAGACAGGCTCTTATAGAGACAGACTATTATAGAGACAGACTATTATAGAGACAGACTATTATAGAGACAGGCTCTTATAGAGACAGACTGTTATAGAGACAGACTATTATAGAGACAGGCTATTATAGAGACAGACTGTTATAGAGACAGACTATTATAGAGACAGACTATTATAGAGACAGACTATTATAGAGACATACTATTATAGAGACAGACTATTATAGAGACAGACTGTTATAGAGACAGACTATTATAGAGACAGACTGTTATAGAGACAGACTATTATAGAGACAGACTATTATAGAGACATACTGTTATAGAGACAGACTATTATAGAGACAGACTATTATAGAGACAGACTATTATAGAGACAGACTATTATAGAGACAGACTGTTATAGAGACAGACTATTATAGAGACATACTATTATAGAGACAGACTATTATAGAGACAGACTGTTATAGAGACAGACTATTATAGAGACAGACTGTTATAGAGACAGACTATTATAGAGACAGACTATTATAGAGAAAGGCTGTTATAGAGACAGACTATTATAGAGACAGGCTGTTATAGAGACAGGCTCTTATAGAGACAGACTATTATAGAGACATACTGTTATAGAGACAGACTATTATAGAGACAGACTATTATAGAGACAGACTATTATAGAGACAGGCTGTTATAGAGACAGGCTCTTATAGAGACAGGCCCTTATAGAGACAGACTATTATAGAGACAGACTATTATAGAGACAGACTATTATAGAGACAGGCTCTTATAGAGACAGACTATTATAGAGACAGACTATTATAGAGACAGACTATTATAGAGACAGACTGTTATAGAGACAGACTGTTATAGAGACAGACTATTATAGAGACAGACTATTATAGAGACAGACTATTATAGAGACAGGCTCTTATAGAGACAGACTGTTATAGAGACAGACTGTTATAGAGACAGACTATTATAGAGACAGACTATTATAGAGACAGACTATTATAGAGACAGACTATTATAGAGACAGACTGTTATAGAGACAGACTGTTATAGAGAAAGACTATTATAGAGACAGACTATTATAGAGAAAGGCTGTTATAGAGACAGACTATTATAGAGACAGGCTGTTATAGAGACAGGCTCTTATAGAGACAGACTATTATAGAGCCATACTGTTATAGAGACAGACTATTATAGAGACAGACTATTATAGAGACAGACTGTTATAGAGACAGACTATTATAGAGACAGGCTCTTATAGAGACAGACTATTATAGAGACAGACTATTATAGAGACAGGCTCTTATAGAGACAGACTATTATAGAGACAGACTATTATAGAGACAGACTATTATAGAGACAGACTATTATAGAGACAGGCTCTTATAGAGACAGACTATTATAGAGACAGACTATTATAGAGACAGACTGTTATAGAGACAGACTATTATAGAGACAGGCTCTTATAGAGACAGACTGTTATAGAGACATACTGTTATAGAGACAGACTATTATAGAGACAGACTGTTATAGAGACAGACTATTATAGAGACAGACTATTATAGAGACAGACTATTATAGAGACAGACTGTTATAGAGACAGACTATTATAGAGACAGACTATTATAGAGACAGACTATTATAGAGACAGGCTATTATAGAGACAGACTATTATAGAGACAGACTATTATAGAGACAGGCTATTATAGAGACAGACTATTATAGAGACAGGCTAATATAGAGACAGACTATTATAGAGACAGACTGTTATAGAGACAGACTATTATAGAGACAGACTGTTATAGAGACAGACTATTATAGAGACAGACTATTATAGAGACAGACTGTTATAGAGACAGACTGTTATAGAGACAGACTATTTTAGAGACAGTCTATTATAGAGACAGACTGTTATAGAGACAGACTATTATAGAGACAGACTATTATAGAGACAGACTATTATAGAGACAGACTATTATAGAGACAGACTGTTATAGAGCCAGACTATTATGGAGACAGACTATTATAGAGACAGACTGTTATAGAGACAGGCTCTTATAGAGACAGACTATTATAGAGACAGACTATTATAGAGACAGACTATTATAGAGACAGGCTCTTATAGAGACAGACTGTTATAGAGACAGACTATTATAGAGACAGGCTATTATAGAGACAGACTGTTATAGAGACAGACTATTATAGAGACAGACTATTATAGAGACAGACTATTATAGAGACATACTATTATAGAGACAGACTATTATAGAGACAGACTGTTATAGAGACAGACTATTATAGAGACAGACTGTTATAGAGACATACTATTATAGAGACAGACTATTATAGAGACAGACTGTTATAGAGACAGACTATTATAGAGACAGGCTATTATAGAGACAGACTATTATAGAGACAGACTATTATAGAGACAGGCTATTATAGAGACAGACTATTATAGAGACAGGCTAATATAGAGACAGACTATTATAGAGACAGACTGTTATAGAGACAGACTATTATAGAGACAGACTGTTATAGAGACAGACTATTATAGAGACAGACTATTATAGAGACAGACTGTTATAGAGACAGACTGTTATAGAGACAGACTATTTTAGAGACAGTCTATTATAGAGACAGACTGTTATAGAGACAGACTATTATAGAGACAGACTATTATAGATACAGACTATTATAGAGACAGACTATTATAGAGACAGACTGTTATAGAGCCAGACTATTATAGAGACAGACTATTATAGAGACAGACTGTTATAGAGACAGGCTCTTATAGAGACAGACTATTATAGAGACAGACTATTATAGAGACAGACTATTATAGAGACAGGCTCTTATAGAGACAGACTGTTATAGAGACAGACTATTATAGAGACAGGCTATTATAGAGACAGACTGTTATAGAGACAGACTATTATAGAGACAGACTATTATAGAGACAGACTATTATAGAGACATACTATTATAGAGACAGACTATTATAGAGACAGACTGTTATAGAGACAGACTATTATAGAGACAGACTGTTATAGAGACAGACTATTATAGAGACAGACTATTATAGAGACATACTGTTATAGAGACAGACTATTATAGAGACAGACTATTATAGAGACAGACTATTATAGAGACAGACTGTTATAGAGACAGACTATTATAGAGACATACTATTATAGAGACAGACTATTATAGAGACAGACTGTTATAGAGACAGACTATTATAGAGACAGACTGTTATAGAGACAGACTATTATAGAGACAGACTATTATAGAGAAAGGCTGTTATAGAGACAGACTATTATAGAGACAGGCTGTTATAGAGACAGGCTCTTATAGAGACAGACTATTATAGAGACATACTGTTATAGAGACAGACTATTATAGAGACAGACTATTATAGAGACAGACTATTATAGAGACAGGCTGTTATAGAGACAGGCTCTTATAGAGACAGGCCCTTATAGAGACAGACTATTATAGAGACAGACTATTATAGAGACAGACTATTATAGAGACAGGCTCTTATAGAGACAGACTATTATAGAGACAGACTATTATAGAGACAGACTATTATAGAGACAGACTATTATAGAGACAGACTATTATAGAGACAGGCTCTTATAGAGACAGACTATTATAGAGACAGACTGTTATAGAGACAGACTATTATAGAGACAGGCTCTTATAGAGACAGACTGTTATAGAGACAGACTGTTATAGAGACAGACTATTATAGAGACAGACTGTTATAGAGACAGACTATTATAGAGACAGACTATTATAGAGACAGACTATTATAGAGACAGACTGTTATAGAGACAGACTATTATAGAGACAGACTATTATAGAGACAGACTATTATAGAGACAGACTATTATAGAGACAGGCTCTTATAGAGACAGACTGTTATAGAGACAGACTGTTATAGAGACAGACTATTATAGAGACAGACTATTATAGAGACAGACTATTATAGAGACAGACTATTATAGAGACAGACTGTTATAGAGACAGACTGTTATAGAGAAAGACTATTATAGAGACAGACTATTATAGAGAAAGGCTGTTATAGAGACAGACTATTATAGAGACAGGCTGTTATAGAGACAGGCTCTTATAGAGACAGACTATTATAGAGCCATACTGTTATAGAGACAGACTATTATAGAGACAGACTATTATAGAGACAGACTGTTATAGAGACAGACTATTATAGAGACAGGCTCTTATAGAGACAGACTATTATAGAGACAGACTATTATAGAGACAGGCTCTTATAGAGACAGACTATTATAGAGACAGACTATTATAGAGACAGACTATTATAGAGACAGGCTCTTATAGAGACAGACTATTATAGAGACAGACTATTATAGAGACAGACTGTTATAGAGACAGACTATTATAGAGACAGGCTCTTATAGAGACAGACTGTTATAGAGACATACTGTTATAGAGACAGACTATTATAGAGACAGACTGTTATAGAGACAGACTATTATAGAGACAGACTATTATAGAGACAGACTATTATAGAGACAGACTGTTATAGAGACAGACTATTATAGAGACAGACTATTATAGAGACAGACTATTATAGAGACAGGCTATTATAGAGACAGACTATTATAGAGACAGACTATTATAGAGACAGGCTATTATAGAGACAGACTATTATAGAGACAGGCTAATATAGAGACAGACTATTATAGAGACAGACTGTTATAGAGACAGACTATTATAGAGACAGACTGTTATAGAGACAGACTATTATAGAGACAGACTATTATAGAGACAGACTGTTATAGAGACAGACTATTTTAGAGACAGTCTATTATAGAGACAGACTGTTATAGAGACAGACTATTATAGAGACAGACTATTATAGAGACAGACTATTATAGAGACAGACTGTTATAGAGCCAGACTATTATAGAGACAGACTATTATAGAGACAGACTGTTATAGAGACAGGCTCTTATAGAGACAGACTATTATAGAGACAGACTATTATAGAGACAGACTATTATAGAGACAGGCTCTTATAGAGACAGACTGTTATAGAGACAGACTATTATAGAGACAGGCTATTATAGAGACAGACTGTTATAGAGACAGACTATTATAGAGACAGACTATTATAGAGACAGACTATTATAGAGACATACTATTATAGAGACAGGCTATTATAGAGACAGACTGTTATAGAGACAGACTATTATAGAGACAGACTATTATAGAGACAGACTATTATAGAGACATACTATTATAGAGACAGACTATTATAGAGACAGACTGTTATAGAGACAGACTATTATAGAGACAGACTGTTATAGAGACATACTATTATAGAGACAGACTATTATAGAGACAGACTGTTATAGAGACAGACTATTATAGAGACAGACTATTATAGAGACAGACTATTATAGAGACAGACTATTATAGAGACAGACTGTTATAGAGACAGACTATTATAGAGACATACTATTATAGAGACAGACTATTATAGAGACAGACTGTTATAGAGACAGACTATTATAGAGACAGACTGTTATAGAGACAGACTATTATAGAGACAGACTATTATAGAGACAGACTGTTATAGAGACAGACTATTATAGAGACAGGCTCTTATAGAGACAGACTATTATAGAGACAGACTATTATAGAGACAGACTATTATAGAGACAGACTATTATAGAGACAGGCTCTTATAGAGACAGACTATTATAGAGACAGACTATTATAGAGACAGACTGTTATAGAGACAGACTATTATAGAGACAGGCTCTTATCGAGACATACTGTTATAGAGACAGACTATTATAGAGACAGACTGTTATAGAGACAGACTATTATAGAGACAGACTATTATAGAGACAGACTATTATAGAGACAGACTGTTATAGAGACAGACTATTATAGAGACAGACTATTATAGAGACAGACTATTATAGAGACAGGCTATTATAGAGACAGGCTATTATAGAGACAGACTGTTATAGAGACAGACTATTATAGAGACAGGCTCTTATAGAGACAGACTGTTATAGAGACAGACTATTATAGAGACAGGCTATTATAGAGACAGACTGTTATAGAGACAGACTATTATAGAGACAGACTATTATAGAGACAGACTATTATAGAGACATACTATTATAGAGACAGACTATTATAGAGACAGACTGTTATAGAGACAGACTATTATAGAGACAGACTGTTATAGAGACATACTATTATAGAGACAGACTATTATAGAGACAGACTGTTATAGAGACAGACTATTATAGAGACAGGCTATTATAGAGACAGACTATTATAGAGACAGACTATTATAGAGACAGGCTATTATAGAGACAGACTATTATAGAGACAGGCTAATATAGAGACAGACTATTATAGAGACAGACTGTTATAGAGACAGACTATTATAGAGACAGACTGTTATAGAGACAGACTATTATAGAGACAGACTATTATAGAGACAGACTATTATAGAGACAGACTGTTATAGAGACAGACTATTATAGAGACAGACTATTATAGAGACAGACTATTATAGAGACAGGCTATTATAGAGACAGGCTATTATAGAGACAGACTGTTATAGAGACAGACTATTATAGAGACAGGCTCTTATAGAGACAGACTGTTATAGAGACAGACTATTATAGAGACAGGCTATTATAGAGACAGACTGTTATAGAGACAGACTATTATAGAGACAGACTATTATAGAGACAGACTATTATAGAGACATACTATTATAGAGACAGACTATTATAGAGACAGACTGTTATAGAGACAGACTATTATAGAGACAGACTGTTATAGAGACATACTATTATAGAGACAGACTATTATAGAGACAGACTGTTATAGAGACAGACTATTATAGAGACAGGCTATTATAGAGACAGACTATTATAGAGACAGACTATTATAGAGACAGGCTATTATAGAGACAGACTATTATAGAGACAGGCTAATATAGAGACAGACTATTATAGAGACAGACTGTTATAGAGACAGACTATTATAGAGACAGACTGTTATAGAGACAGACTATTATAGAGACAGACTATTATAGAGACAGACTGTTATAGAGACAGACTGTTATAGAGACAGACTATTTTAGAGACAGTCTATTATAGAGACAGACTGTTATAGAGACAGACTATTATAGAGACAGACTATTATAGATACAGACTATTATAGAGACAGACTATTATAGAGACAGACTGTTATAGAGCCAGACTATTATAGAGACAGACTATTATAGAGACAGACTGTTATAGAGACAGGCTCTTATAGAGACAGACTATTATAGAGACAGACTATTATAGAGACAGACTATTATAGAGACAGGCTCTTATAGAGACAGACTGTTATAGAGACAGACTATTATAGAGACAGGCTATTATAGAGACAGACTGTTATAGAGACAGACTATTATAGAGACAGACTATTATAGAGACAGACTATTATAGAGACATACTATTATAGAGACAGACTATTATAGAGACAGACTGTTATAGAGACAGACTATTATAGAGACAGACTGTTATAGAGACAGACTATTATAGAGACAGACTATTATAGAGACATACTGTTATAGAGACAGACTATTATAGAGACAGACTATTATAGAGACAGACTATTATAGAGACAGACTATTATAGAGACAGACTGTTATAGAGACAGACTATTATAGAGACATACTATTATAGAGACAGACTATTATAGAGACAGACTGTTATAGAGACAGACTATTATAGAGACAGACTGTTATAGAGACAGACTATTATAGAGACAGACTATTATAGAGAAAGGCTGTTATAGAGACAGACTATTATAGAGACAGGCTGTTATAGAGACAGGCTCTTATAGAGACAGACTATTATAGAGACATACTGTTATAGAGACAGACTATTATAGAGACAGACTATTATAGAGACAGACTATTATAGAGACAGGCTGTTATAGAGACAGGCTCTTATAGAGACAGGCCCTTATAGAGACAGACTATTATAGAGACAGACTATTATAGAGACAGACTATTATAGAGACAGGCTCTTATAGAGACAGACTATTATAGAGACAGACTATTATAGAGACAGACTATTATAGAGACAGACTATTATAGAGACAGACTATTATAGAGACAGGCTCTTATAGAGACAGACTATTATAGAGACAGACTGTTATAGAGACAGACTATTATAGAGACAGGCTCTTATAGAGACAGACTGTTATAGAGACAGACTGTTATAGAGACAGACTATTATAGAGACAGACTGTTATAGAGACAGACTATTATAGAGACAGACTATTATAGAGACAGACTATTATAGAGACAGACTGTTATAGAGACAGACTATTATAGAGACAGACTATTATAGAGACAGACTATTATAGAGACAGACTATTATAGAGACAGGCTCTTATAGAGACAGACTGTTATAGAGACAGACTGTTATAGAGACAGACTATTATAGAGACAGACTATTATAGAGACAGACTATTATAGAGACAGACTATTATAGAGACAGACTGTTATAGAGACAGACTGTTATAGAGAAAGACTATTATAGAGACAGACTATTATAGAGAAAGGCTGTTATAGAGACAGACTATTATAGAGACAGGCTGTTATAGAGACAGGCTCTTATAGAGACAGACTATTATAGAGCCATACTGTTATAGAGACAGACTATTATAGAGACAGACTATTATAGAGACAGACTGTTATAGAGACAGACTATTATAGAGACAGGCTCTTATAGAGACAGACTATTATAGAGACAGACTATTATAGAGACAGGCTCTTATAGAGACAGACTATTATAGAGACAGACTATTATAGAGACAGACTATTATAGAGACAGGCTCTTATAGAGACAGACTATTATAGAGACAGACTATTATAGAGACAGACTGTTATAGAGACAGACTATTATAGAGACAGGCTCTTATAGAGACAGACTGTTATAGAGACATACTGTTATAGAGACAGACTATTATAGAGACAGACTGTTATAGAGACAGACTATTATAGAGACAGACTATTATAGAGACAGACTATTATAGAGACAGACTGTTATAGAGACAGACTATTATAGAGACAGACTATTATAGAGACAGACTATTATAGAGACAGGCTATTATAGAGACAGACTATTATAGAGACAGACTATTATAGAGACAGGCTATTATAGAGACAGACTATTATAGAGACAGGCTAATATAGAGACAGACTATTATAGAGACAGACTGTTATAGAGACAGACTATTATAGAGACAGACTGTTATAGAGACAGACTATTATAGAGACAGACTATTATAGAGACAGACTGTTATAGAGACAGACTATTTTAGAGACAGTCTATTATAGAGACAGACTGTTATAGAGACAGACTATTATAGAGACAGACTATTATAGAGACAGACTATTATAGAGACAGACTGTTATAGAGCCAGACTATTATAGAGACAGACTATTATAGAGACAGACTGTTATAGAGACAGGCTCTTATAGAGACAGACTATTATAGAGACAGACTATTATAGAGACAGACTATTATAGAGACAGGCTCTTATAGAGACAGACTGTTATAGAGACAGACTATTATAGAGACAGGCTATTATAGAGACAGACTGTTATAGAGACAGACTATTATAGAGACAGACTATTATAGAGACAGACTATTATAGAGACATACTATTATAGAGACAGGCTATTATAGAGACAGACTGTTATAGAGACAGACTATTATAGAGACAGACTATTATAGAGACAGACTATTATAGAGACATACTATTATAGAGACAGACTATTATAGAGACAGACTGTTATAGAGACAGACTATTATAGAGACAGACTGTTATAGAGACATACTATTATAGAGACAGACTATTATAGAGACAGACTGTTATAGAGACAGACTATTATAGAGACAGACTATTATAGAGACAGACTATTATAGAGACAGACTGTTATAGAGACAGACTATTATAGAGACATACTATTATAGAGACAGACTATTATAGAGACAGACTGTTATAGAGACAGACTATTATAGAGACAGACTGTTATAGAGACAGACTATTATAGAGACAGACTATTATAGAGACAGACTGTTATAGAGACAGACTATTATAGAGACAGGCTCTTATAGAGACAGACTATTATAGAGACAGACTATTATAGAGACAGACTATTATAGAGACAGACTATTATAGAGACAGGCTCTTATAGAGACAGACTATTATAGAGACAGACTATTATAGAGACAGACTGTTATAGAGACAGACTATTATAGAGACAGGCTCTTATCGAGACAGACTGTTATAGAGACATACTGTTATAGAGACAGACTATTATAGAGACAGACTGTTATAGAGACAGACTATTATAGAGACAGACTATTATAGAGACAGACTATTATAGAGACAGACTGTTATAGAGACAGACTATTATAGAGACAGACTATTATAGAGACAGACTATTATAGAGACAGGCTATTATAGAGACAGACTATTATAGAGACAGACTATTATAGAGACAGGCTATTATAGAGACAGACTATTATAGAGACAGGCTAATATAGAGACAGACTATTATAGAGACAGACTGTTATAGAGACAGACTATTATAGAG
The DNA here is from genome assembly GCF_963989245.1 of Nansenia antarctica. Classification (NCBI taxonomy): domain Eukaryota; kingdom Metazoa; phylum Chordata; class Actinopteri; order Argentiniformes; family Microstomatidae; genus Nansenia; species Nansenia antarctica. The sequence goes on along the minus strand of NC_137679.1, from coordinate 41,399,968 downwards.
ACAGACTGTTATAGAGACAGACTATTATAGAGACAGACTATTATAGAGACAGACTGTTATAGAGACAGACTGTTATAGAGACAGACTATTTTAGAGACAGTCTATTATAGAGACAGACTGTTATAGAGACAGACTATTATAGAGACAGACTATTATAGATACAGACTATTATAGAGACAGACTATTATAGAGACAGACTGTTATAGAGCCAGACTATTATAGAGACAGACTATTATAGAGACAGACTGTTATAGAGACAGGCTCTTATAGAGACAGACTATTATAGAGACAGACTATTATAGAGACAGACTATTATAGAGACAGGCTCTTATAGAGACAGACTGTTATAGAGACAGACTATTATAGAGACAGGCTATTATAGAGACAGACTGTTATAGAGACAGACTATTATAGAGACAGACTATTATAGAGACAGACTATTATAGAGACATACTATTATAGAGACAGACTATTATAGAGACAGACTGTTATAGAGACAGACTATTATAGAGACAGACTGTTATAGAGACAGACTATTATAGAGACAGACTATTATAGAGACAGACTGTTATAGAGACAGACTATTATAGAGACAGACTATTATAGAGACAGACTATTATAGAGACAGACTATTATAGAGACAGACTGTTATAGAGACAGACTATTATAGAGACATACTATTATAGAGACAGACTATTATAGAGACAGACTGTTATAGAGACAGACTATTATAGAGACAGACTGTTATAGAGACAGACTATTATAGAGACAGACTATTATAGAGAAAGGCTGTTATAGAGACAGACTATTATAGAGACAGGCTGTTATAGAGACAGGCTCTTATAGAGACAGACTATTATAGAGACATACTGTTATAGAGACAGACTATTATAGAGACAGACTATTATAGAGACAGACTATTATAGAGACAGGCTGTTATAGAGACAGGCTCTTATAGAGACAGGCCCTTATAGAGACAGACTATTATAGAGACAGACTATTATAGAGACAGACTATTATAGAGACAGGCTCTTATAGAGACAGACTATTATAGAGACAGACTATTATAGAGACAGACTATTATAGAGACAGACTATTATAGAGACAGGCTCTTATAGAGACAGACTATTATAGAGACAGACTGTTATAGAGACAGACTATTATAGAGACAGGCTATTATAGAGACAGACTATTATAGAGACAGGCTGTTATAGAGACAGGCTCTTATAGAGACAGACTATTATAGAGACAGACTATTATAGAGACAGACTGTTATAGAGACAGACTATTATAGAGACAGGCTCTTATAGAGACAGACTGTTATAGAGACATACTGTTATAGAGACAGACTATTATAGAGACAGACTGTTATAGAGACAGACTATTATAGAGACAGACTATTATAGAGACAGACTATTATAGAGACAGACTGTTATAGAGACAGACTATTATAGAGACAGACTATTATAGAGACAGACTATTATAGAGACAGGCTATTATAGAGACAGACTATTATAGAGACAGACTATTATAGAGACAGGCTATTATAGAGACAGACTATTATAGAGACAGGCTAATATAGAGACAGACTATTATAGAGACAGACTGTTATAGAGACAGACTATTATAGAGACAGACTGTTATAGAGACAGACTATTATAGAGACAGACTGTTATAGAGACAGACTATTATAGAGACAGACTATTATAGAGACAGACTGTTATAGAGACAGACTGTTATAGAGACAGACTATTTTAGAGACAGTCTATTATAGAGACAGACTGTTATAGAGACAGACTATTATAGAGACAGACTATTATAGATACAGACTATTATAGAGACAGACTATTATAGAGACAGACTGTTATAGAGACAGACTATTATAGAGACAGGCTCTTATAGAGACAGACTGTTATAGAGACAGACTATTATAGAGACAGGCTATTATAGAGACAGACTGTTATAGAGACAGACTATTATAGAGACAGACTATTATAGAGACAGACTATTATAGAGACATACTATTATAGAGACAGACTATTATAGAGACAGACTGTTATAGAGACAGACTATTATAGAGACAGACTGTTATAGAGACAGACTATTATAGAGACAGACTATTATAGAGACAGACTGTTATAGAGACAGACTATTATAGAGACAGACTATTATAGAGACAGACTATTATAGAGACAGACTATTATAGAGACAGACTGTTATAGAGACAGACTATTATAGAGACATACTATTATAGAGACAGACTATTATAGAGACAGACTGTTATAGAGACAGACTATTATAGAGACAGACTGTTATAGAGACAGACTATTATAGAGACAGACTATTATAGAGAAAGGCTGTTATAGAGACAGACTATTATAGAGACAGGCTGTTATAGAGACAGGCTCTTATAGAGACAGACTATTATAGAGACATACTGTTATAGAGACAGACTATTATAGAGACAGACTATTATAGAGACAGACTATTATAGAGACAGGCTGTTATAGAGACAGGCTCTTATAGAGACAGGCCCTTATAGAGACAGACTATTATAGAGACAGACTATTATAGAGACAGACTATTATAGAGACAGGCTCTTATAGAGACAGACTATTATAGAGACAGACTATTATAGAGACAGACTATTATAGAGACAGACTATTATAGAGACAGGCTCTTATATAGACAGACTATTATAGAGACAGACTGTTATAGAGACAGACTATTATAGAGACAGGCTCTTATAGAGACAGACTGTTATAGAGACAGACTGTTATAGAGACAGACTATTATAGAGACAGACTGTTATAGAGACAGACTATTATAGAGACAGACTATTATAGAGACAGACTATTATAGAGACAGACTGTTATAGAGACAGACTATTATAGAGACAGACTATTATAGAGACAGACTATTATAGAGACAGGCTCTTATAGAGACAGACTGTTATAGAGACAGACTGTTATAGAGACAGACTATTATAGAGACAGACTATTATAGAGACAGACTATTATAGAGACAGACTATTATAGAGACAGGCTCTTATAGAGACAGACTGTTATAGAGACAGACTGTTATAGAGACAGACTATTATAGAGACAGACTGTTATAGAGACAGACTATTATAGAGACAGACTATTATAGAGACAGACTGTTATAGAGACAGACTATTATAGAGACAGACTGTTATAGAGACAGGCTCTTATAGAGACAGACTATTATAGAGACAGACTATTATAGAGACAGACTATTATAGAGACAGACTATTATAGAGACAGACTGTTATAGAGACAGACTATTATAGAGACAGACTATTATAGAGACAGACTATTATAGAGACAGACTGTTATAGAGAAAGACTATTATAGAGACAGACTATTATAGAGAAAGGCTGTTATAGAGACAGACTATTATAGAGACAGGCTGTTATAGAGACAGGCTCTTATAGAGACAGACTATTATAGAGCCATACTGTTATAGAGACAGACTATTATAGAGACAGACTATTATAGAGACAGACTGTTATAGAGACAGACTATTATAGAGACAGGCTCTTATAGAGACAGACTATTATAGAGACAGACTATTATAGAGACAGACTATTATAGAGACAGGCTCTTATAGAGACAGACTATTATAGAGACAGACTATTATAGAGACAGACTATTATAGAGACAGACTATTATAGAGACAGGCTCTTATAGAGACAGACTATTATAGAGACAGACTGTTATAGAGACAGACTATTATAGAGACAGGCTCTTATAGAGACAGACTGTTATAGAGACATACTGTTATAGAGACAGACTATTATAGAGACAGACTGTTATAGAGACAGACTATTATAGAGACAGACTATTATAGAGACAGACTATTATAGAGACAGACTGTTATAGAGACAGACTATTATAGAGACAGACTATTATAGAGACAGACTATTATAGAGACAGACTGTTATAGAGACAGACTATTATAGAGACAGACTATTATAGAGACAGACTATTATAGAGACAGGCTCTTATAGAGACAGACTGTTATAGAGACAGACTATTATAGAGACAGACTGTTATAGAGACAGACTATTATAGAGACAGACTATTATAGAGACAGACTGTTATAGAGACAGACTATTATAGAGACAGACTGTTATAGAGACAGGCTCTTATAGAGACAGACTGTTATAGAGACAGACTATTATAGAGACAGACTATTATAGAGACAGACTATTATAGAGACAGACTGTTATAGAGACAGACTATTATAGAGACAGACTATTATAGAGACAGACTATTATAGAGACAGGCTCTTATAGAGACAGACTGTTATAGAGACAGACTATTATAGAGACAGACTGTTATAGAGACAGACTATTATAGAGACAGACTATTATAGAGACAGACTGTTATAGAGACAGACTATTATAGAGACAGACTATTATAGAGACAGACTATTATAGAGACAGACTATTATAGAGACAGACTGTTATAGAGACAGACTATTATAGAGACAGACTATTATAGAGACAGACTATTATAGAGTCAGGCTCTTATAGAGACAGACTGTTATAGAGACAGACTATTATAGAGACAGGCTCTTATAGAGACAGACTATTATAGAGACAGACTATTATAGAGACAGACTGTTATAGAGACAGGCTCTTATAGAGACAGACTGTTATAGAGACAGGCTGTTATAGAGACAGGCTATTATAGAGACAGACTGTTATAGAGACAGACTGTTATAGAGACAGACTATTATAGAGACAGACTATTATAGAGACAGACTGTTATAGAGACAGACTATTATAGAGACAGACTGTTATAGAGACAGACTGTTATAGAGACAGACTATTATAGAGACAGACTATTATAGAGACAGACTTTTATAGAGACAGACTGTTATAGAGACAGGCTCTTATAGAGACAGACTGTTATAGAGACAGACTATTATAGAGACAGACTATTATAGAGACAGACTGTTATAGAGACATACTATTATAGAGACAGGCTATTATAGAGACAGACTATTATAGAGACAGACTATTATAGAGACAGACTATTATAGAGACAGACTGTTATAGAGACAGACTATTATAGAGACAGACTATTATAGAGACAGACTATTATAGAGACAGGCTCTTATAGAGACAGACTGTTATAGAGACAGACTATTATAGAGACAGACTGTTATAGAGACAGACTATTATAGAGACAGACTATTATAGAGACAGACTGTTATAGAGACAGACTATTATAGAGACAGACTATTATAGAGACAGACTATTATAGAGACAGACTATTATAGAGACAGACTGTTATAGAGACAGACTATTATAGAGACAGACTATTATAGAGACAGACTATTATAGAGTCAGGCTCTTATAGAGACAGACTGTTATAGAGACAGACTATTATAGAGACAGGCTCTTATAGAGACAGACTATTATAGAGACAGACTATTATAGAGACAGACTGTTATAGAGACAGGCTCTTATAGAGACAGACTGTTATAGAGACAGGCTGTTATAGAGACAGGCTATTATAGAGACAGACTGTTATAGAGACAGACTGTTATAGAGACAGACTATTATAGAGACAGACTATTATAGAGACAGACTGTTATAGAGACAGACTATTATAGAGACAGACTGTTATAGAGACAGACTGTTATAGAGACAGACTATTATAGAGACAGACTATTATAGAGACAGACTTTTATAGAGACAGACTGTTATAGAGACAGGCTCTTATAGAGACAGACTGTTATAGAGACAGACTATTATAGAGACAGACTATTATAGAGACAGACTGTTATAGAGACATACTATTATAGAGACAGGCTATTATAGAGACAGACTATTATAGAGACAGACTATTATAGAGACAGGCTATTATAGAGACAGACTGTTATAGAGACAGACTATTATAGAGACAGACTGTTATAGAGACAGACTATTATAGAGACAGACTATTATAGAGACAGACTGTTATAGAGACAGGCTCTTATAGAGACAGACTATTATAGAGACAGACTATTATAGAGACAGACTATTATAGAGACAGGCTCTTATAGAGACAGACTATTATAGAGACAGACTATTATAGAGACAGACTATTATAGAGACATACTATTATAGAGACAGGCTCTTATAGAGACAGACTATTATAGAGACAGACTGTTATAGAGACAGACTATTATAGAGACAGGCTCTTATAGAGACAGACTATTATAGAGACATACTATTATAGAGACAGACTATTATAGAGACAGACTGTTATAGAGACAGACTATTATAGAGACAGACTATTATAGAGACAGACTGTTATAGAGACAGACTATTATAGAGACAGACTATTATAGAGACAGACTATTATAGAGACAGGCTCTTATAGAGACAGACTGTTATAGAGACAGACTATTATAGAGACAGACTGTTATAGAGACAGACTATTATAGAGACAGACTATTATAGAGACAGACTGTTATAGAGACAGACTATTATAGAGACAGACTGTTATAGAGACAGGCTCTTATAGAGACAGACTATTATAGAGACAGACTATTATAGAGACAGACTAATATAGAGACAGACTGTTATAGAGACAGACTATTATAGAGACAGACTATTATAGAGACAGACTGTTATAGAGACAGACTGTTATAGAGACAGGCTCTTATAGAGACAGGCTATTATAGAGACAGACTATTATAGAGACAGACTGTTATAGAGACAGACTGTTATAGAGACAGACTATTATAGAGACAGGCTCTTATAGAGACAGACTATTATAGAGACAGACTATTATAGAGACAGACTGTTATAGAGACAGGCTCTTATAGAGACAGACTGTTATAGAGACAGGCTGTTATAGAGACAGGCTATTATAGAGACAGACTGTTATAGAGACAGACTGTTATAGAGACAGACTATTATAGAGACAGACTATTATAGAGACAGACTGTTATAGAGACAGACTATTATAGAGACAGACTGTTATAGAGACAGACTATTATAGAGACAGACTGTTATAGAGACAGACTGTTATAGAGACAGACTGTTATAGAGACAGACTATTATAGAGACAGACTGTTATAGAGACAGACTATTATAGAGAGAGACTGTTATAGAGACAGGCTGTTATAGAGACAGACTATTATAGAGAGAGACTGTTAAAGAGACAGACTATTATAGAGACAGACTGTTATAGAGACAGACTATTATAGAGACAGACTATTATAGAGACAGACTGTTATAGAGACAGACTGTTATAGAGACAGACTATTATAGAGACAGACTATTATAGAGACAGACTGTTATAGAGACAGACTGTTATAGAGACAGACTATTATAGAGACAGACTATTATAGAGACAGACTGTTATAGAGACAGACTATTATAGAGACAGGCTCTTATAGAGACAGACTGTTATAGAGACAGACTATTATAGAGACAGACTGTTATAGAGACAGACTGTTATAGAGACAGGCTCTTATAGAGACAGACTGTTATAGAGACAGACTATTATAGAGACAGGCTATTATAGAGACAGACTATTATAGAGACAGACTGTTATAGACAGGGGTGCACATAACTGGTGCGCCAGTGCGCATGCGTCGCCAAAATGCATGCTGCGCGGCAGAACAGCCGCATGAAGGCGCTTTTGCGCACCAAAAAAAAAAAAAAAAGTTGATCACAAAAAAAACATCCTCTACCATGGTTGAAATTGAGGACAGTGATAATTTACAGCATTCAAGAGAGCAGTGATGATGACGATTAAGCTTGTAGCATAAATAAATGCTTAGGCTGTAACTTTTTGTTGAAAAGTTGATTTCAGTGTTTACAGAACAGAGCAGTGCTTAAGGAGATGTCCGTTTATTTCAGTGTGTTTAAAGAACAGACATTCAGTTAGTGCTTAAAGAGATGTCAGTTGATTTCATTGTGTTTAAAGGAGTCTGACAGACTTTCATGCTTAAAGAGCAGTCATTTGATTTTGCATTTGTTTATTTTGTTTTGCACACAATCATTTGTTCGTTCATCTTTATTTATGAATAAATGTCGTTTTGCTAATATAAGTTATCCATGTATCCCTTTTTCATCCATCCTGTGGGACGGGGTCGTGACTCGCGAGCTCGGGGAGTACCAAGCAGCATCCCTAGGTGCTCCTCTGAGCACTGGCCCTAAAAAGTTATGTGCACCCCTGGTTATAGAGACAGACTATTATAGAGACAGACTATTATAGAGACAGGCTGTTATAGAGACAGGCTCTTATAGAGACAGACTATTATAGAGACAGACTATTATAGAGACAGACTATTATAGAGACAGGCTATTATAGAGACAGACTATTATAGAGACAGACTATTATAGAGACAGACTATTATAGAGACAGGCTCTTATCTTTTCAGGAAGGTACAGTATGTCTAAAATGCAAGGTCATTCATCCTATTTAGTGCCAAATAATATTACTGGTAGCCTATACGTAAGGAAGATTGTCAATCAGATAATAATAATAATAATAATAATAATAATAATAATAATAATAATATTTAAGTGACCTGATATCAGTTGTAGTAGAATTTGTTCAAGGATCAGCAACATCGAAGATTTACCAGAAGATTATAGTCTTTATTTACACAAAACAACTCTTCTGGAGATTTATTTGTATTGTTCTGTTGCTGGTGGGTTTCAGACTTGTTGTACTTTGGTGGCTAGAACAACCGTGCATATAAAAAATATGCATAAAAAGACCTTTTATCAATCTCTGATTGCAAATTCATCCCATTCCAACACTGGCTGTGGTTTCAATCATAAATATCAAAATATCTTTTGGGGACACTCATTGGCAAGTTACACAACAAAAGTATTCAATTCATAGGCAGTGTTTTCCACAGAAACATCAGCCAGGGGTGTGACACTATTTACATCCCCATACAAACTGTAATGAGCTCATTGACCATTTGTCTGGGTTTCTGTGGAATGTTTTTAAAAAGGCACAACAAAATACTGGAAAGAAACATCACACAATAATGAAAATGACACCAACATATTACTCATGAAACACACATTAAGATAAGATCAGACATGACTGGACCCAACTACTGAAACATTCAAACGTAATAATAAGGAGAAAAGAGGTGTGTGGATGTGATCCCAGACAGGATGTCTGCTAGGTGCCTCATTCATCTGTGACACAAAGGACCAGAACACTTGTAAAGTGGTGTCAGCAGCAGATGGTTCAAATCTGTTAGATAGAGAGATCATCCTTAGCAACCTCTTCTGGATTACCAGTCATGTGTTGAGATATGAGGGATATGTGGCAGCCCAGACTATATTACACTTGACTACTCTGTGGTATTGACTTCTATGACCCCTGCATGGCACAGCAGCTTTAAAAAGGGCAAAAAAAAAGAAAAAAGAAAACGTTCTTCATCAAAATTGTAAGCATAAATCACCCTTCTATCTGATGACTTACACCATCTTTCGCTGTGTGCCTTATGAGAGAAGCACCAATGAGACGCTGTTTGCACAGATTAGATTATGTAACATGTTCATGGTTAAGATTGGACGCTTACATCAGGGAATCAGATTCAATCAACCCCTTCACTGCAAATCGAACCACGTTCAAAGGATTCTTTCTCCTGTAATTTAATTACAGTACGCCTGCCCTTTTCTCTGACTAGGACTGGATCACCTCGTTGTAAAGAAGTTAAGTTAAGTAAAGTCTATAAACGCTGCGTACAAAAGCTGCCGCTGTCTGCAACTCTGACACGTTCACACCCAGGAAGGGGGGGAGAGAGGACAGGAAACGTGATCCAACCCTGGGAAGGTGTCACCTGCTCCTGTGTGGTTTAGCAGCAGACACAGCGACTGCTCCCTCCAGGCTGTGGGTTGGACAGTAGAAAGGCGTCCTCCCGTAGACACATCGGCAGCATCGGAGAGACACAAATCGATTTTCTGAAATGGAGGAGGCCTCCCGTTAGCAAGATGCTCTTATTAATTAATAGTGTGGTCTCAGGAGGCGCAGATCACATGATCTGATTACCCTGGTTGTTCATCATCACGGGCCAGCAGATAATGAAGGCTGGAGGTGTTTCACACAGTCGACCCCGAACCACCATCCTCAGACCTCAACCACCCACAGCATTGTTGTAGGGATATCTTCTCTAGGGAACAAGGCCTAGACAGCTACCACCTCGGCTTTCGAGCTCAGTCTCTCAGCTAGCAATTAGCTAAAAACGTTTTCAAGGACTCTAGTCTTGACTTGAAAATATTTGCTGAGGTTGCATCCCTAATGTAAACTGGTAGTGCCATAATCTAAAATGAGACTGCAGCCTCACCAAATCTCTTCTTTGGTACATTTGGTTTACAATAATAATTCAATAATACAATAACACAATAATACAGCAATGTTGTGTACTAGTCTAGTGAACAGCCCAGCCTGGGCAGATCTTCTCCTACATGTGTAAATGAGAGACTCAGGATGGCTGTGGGGCGACTCTCCATCCACACGCATCATTGGGGATCTGTTTGATGCCACTCTAATGGTGCATGTAAGATCAGGCTGTGATTATCAGATCCATCTCCGTCCTCATTAGACTGGGCTGTTACATTAGGCCACCTCTGGTGACTCATTTAGGGAGGCAGTGAGACAGGGGTAATGACTGGGCTCTCCATATCGCCCGTTTAGCTCTGTCAATTACCACGCCAGAGATAGCCGTTGTCATGGATGTGAGGCTGCAGCTACACACACACCATTGTTTCCTGTCCCCTTTTCACTTGTAGTTCACCTGCTCTTTGGTGCTAGATTAAACACCATTTAATCTGTAGTTCACCTGCTCTTTGGTGCTAGATTAAACACCATTTAATCTGTAGTTCACCTGCTCTTTGGTGCTAGATTAAACACCATTGTACACCATATACAGTACAGGCCAAAAGTTTGGACACACCTTCTCATTCAATGTGTTTCCTTTATTTTCATGACTATTTACATTGTAGATTCTCACTGAAGGCATCAAAACTATGAATGAACACATGTGGAGTGATGTACTTAACAAAAAAGTGTGAAATAACTCTAAATATGTCTTATATTTTAGATTCCTCAAAGTAGCCACCCTTTGCTTTTTTGTTGTTAATAAAATAAAATAAAATTGTTGTTAATAAAATATATAATAATAATAATAAATATATATATATAATAACATATTATTATTAACACATATTATATTTATTTTATTATTATATATTTTATTAACAACAAAAAAGCAAAGGGTGGCTACTTTGAGGAATCTAAAATATAAGACATATTTAGAGTTATTTCACACTTTATTGTTAAATACATAATTCCTATGTGTTCATTCATAGTTTTGATGCCTTCAGTGAGAATCTACAATGTACCAAATAGTCATGAAAATAAAGGAAACGCATTGAATGAGAAGGTGTGTCCAAACGTTTGGCCTGTACTGTATGTAGTGAGCAAAGATTGATGATTTAATATTCCATAGTGATCTCACCAAATCTAACAGGATTTTCTCAAAGTTGGGGGAATAAATAAATTCCAGACGACTTCCAATCTTACAAGAGAAATACATGTTGCTCACCGTTAACTACTTCTGTAACTCCACACTGTCAATTGTTGAAAATCAATCTTAGTCAACTAACACAGCTTGTTTTGTGAGCCTGCTAACAATGTAAAGTAGTGGGGATTACTCACCGAATCCATTGCATTGCAATATTTTGGCTTAACTAGCGAGTTTGTCATTGATTTTCTGAATGAAAGTCTGAACTTTTTGATTGGTTGCCGACTTGTTCCCGGTTTCACCAACTGCCGTCATATTGGACAGTATCTTACACTTCTGTGGGTGTGTGGTAACATACACATAACATAACATGTTACTGATAACGATTCCATTAAATGTGTTACCGGCTCTCAACTGGAACCGGTTCTGGATTCCTGTCCCTAGTCCACTGTGACGCTGACTCAGTCTGAGAGGCTTAAGACCAGACTGTATTCCACATTGTCAAACAATAGTACCAAACATTGATCACAGAGGTTATATGTATTGAAAGATCCATTTCAAAAAGTGCATAGATGAGTTAGATGAATGTGTTAGATAGATGTGTTAGATGAATGGATGTCGCAGTTGCTCCATTGCAGAATGTATAGTACCCACTCAGACTTGATTTCTAAAAAGAAAAAAGCAAGAATCATTTCAACGTAAATGAAAAAAAGGTAAAAAGGTCTTAAATGTGACTTGTTGAAACTAGTAGGAACCCTGTTCTCTATAGACGAGCCAAGCTGCTCCAGTCAAGGTCCCGTTAACAACCAGCGCTTATTCCCCTGCTGGCCGTCCCCAAAACCTACTGGACCTCCCAGATGTAGACTCTATCTACTGGACCTCCCAGATTTAGACTCTATCTACTGGACCTCCCAGATGTAGACTCTATCTACTGGACCTCCCAGATTTCGACTCTATCTACTGGACCTCCCAGATTTCGACTCTATCTACTGGACCTCCCAGATTTAGACTCTATCTACTGGACCTCCCAGATTTAGACTCTATCTACTGGACCTCCCAGATTTCGACTCTATCTACTGGACCTCCCAGATTTCGACTCTATCTACTGGACCTCCCAGATTTAGACTCTATCTACTGGACCTCCCAGATTTCGACTCTATCTACTGGACCTCCCAGATGTAGACTCTATCTACTGGACCTCCCAGATTTAGACTCTATCTACTGGACCTCCCAGATGTAGACTCTATCTACTGGACCTCCCAGATGTAGACTATATCTACTGGACCTCCCAGATTTAGACTCTATCTACTGGACCTCCCAGATGTAGACTCTATCTGCAGGCTTGAGACTTCGCTAAGTTGTTACCACATAGCTGAATTAACTGTTGTTGCTATCTTGGCCAGGTCTCCTTGAAAAGGATATTTAACCTCCTGGTTAAATAAATGTTAAATAAATCAATAATGAGACCCTAACACACCCAACACACCCACACACACACACACACACACTCACACACACACACACACACACACACACACACACACACACACACACACACAGTGTGGGGCCTGCACCCCGGATCCCTACTTACCTCCCATTCAGGCTAACAAAATGGACCAGATTGCTCCAGCCAAAGCACACACACACACACACACACACACACACACACACACACACACACACACACACACACACACACACACACACACACACACACACACACACACACACACACACACACACACACACACACACACACACACACACACACACACACACACACACACACACACACACACACACACACACACACACACACACACACACACACCAGCCACAGAGCCTCCTATTGTCCCCAGCCATTATGTCAGGCGGCTGAGGGGATTTGGACTTGGACATGATTCTCTTCAGCCACTCTGTCAGCGTGGGTCCAGAGAGGAGGTGGGGGGGCCAGGTGAAGGAGAGGGGGTCCAGAGAGGAGGTGGGGGGGCCAGGTGAAGGAGAGGGGGTTCCAGAGAGGAGGTGGGGGGGCCAGGTGAAGGAGAGGGGGTTCCAGTGTTCCAGTGGAACAATGGGTTGGAACGGAATGTTTGGTGGCCATTTTGAACTCCGGTTCCTGAGGTGGAGACGTCTGTTTGACAGTTGGAAGAATGGACCCTGAGGTAATGTCTGGTCTCTAATCTGGACTCTGCTGGTCCAGTGATTGGTGGGTTTCGTCTCGTCACTTGTAAAGGCTGACGGCTCCTTTGTGCTCAAAGCCATCGCCACGGACAGTCAGTGACATTGTATTTGATTACCAAAAGACCGCAATGACCCCCCCCCCCCCCCCATTGTCTCCTTCATGGGGGTGTTCTTTATCCTTCACATTGAGTCTGATGTAGAGGGTAAAGGTATTTGAGCAAAATAGTTTGGGAAGTCGTTTGTGTTTGAGCCCTTCCCAACAGACAGATAAACCCACTCCCCATCCAGGACTATTGTAAATAATACCGTTGTCTATCCCAATGCATTAGTAACCGCCTGTTAACGAAGCGTTTAGTGTTAAACCTGCCATTTAGACTGTCTCTGTCTCCCCCTTTCTACTTGTCTTACAGCAGCTCACTTTAAATAACAGCCGAGTGTTTTGACGGTTTGAGTGATACGACACCGGAGAGGACCGTACGCTGTGCTGTGACAGCGAGGCTCCAACTGTCATTTAGCCGCTCAAGTGTGACGGAAAATCCCCAACCGGACAGCGTGTGTTCTCATCTTGTGGCGCTACAGGCGTCTCTGGTAACAGCTGGAATACTCGAATACACGACTCAGAGACTAAGGATAAAGTCTTTACTTTCAAACAGGGTTGGGTACCCAGGTAGGCAGCCCAGAGGTGGACAGAATCATCTGGCAAGGGGAAGGCAAAAGACTCGGTCGGGTGAACTATCAGAGATCAAGAACCAGGAAATCAATAAACACTTGAACACTTGGAAGAACGCTGGAACGTTTGACTCAAAGCACGAAGGTGAACTGGCACAGAGACAGAGACACACACAGACTGAATACACTGGAGAGGGACGGATGGTGAGGGACAGGTGGGACCAATCAGGGCGGAGTAGACAATCACACAGGCGGGAAACACACAAGAGCAGGAAGTGAAGTATCTGAAACTAAGACACGGAGTAATAAACAGGAAGTAGAAATGAAGGGCGTAAAATAGAGAACAACAAACTCTAAGATGTCACATCTGTTCTGATGTTGTCTATCGTGCACTTGTTTGTTTTGTCATTTGTGCTCTGCAGAGAATAACACGCTGTACTGAGAACAACATTTAATTCCACTGGCTTTGGTCGTGTGGCTAATAAACGATCTATCTCTCTCTCTCTCTCCATCATAGCCTTGAGAGAAGTCAAACGTTCAACTGAAAGACCCACAGTGAAACCCTGCTTACCCCTGTCATAATGTGATGTCATAATGCTTACCCCTGTCATAATGTGACACATAACACACAACACGGCCTCAGGGCCGATATTACAGGGAAAGAATTCCTCCCAAACGTCCCATCCCTCATCTGATTTACTAAATAATCTTTGTGTGACCCGACGCCGATTGAAGTCGTGCCTGGTCGGTCGCCCATATCGAAAAAAGAGTAATCCAATTACATCGGATGGCAGCAGTTTACGAATACTGTGCAATACACACAGATGGATTTTCCATCTACACCCCCACCACCTCTATGCTATTCGCTTCTATTCGATAGCTGTGTGAGTGCGTTCGTTTGATTGAACGGAGCAATTACAAACAACTCAATACGTCCTGTAAGGCCGCTCATTAGGACGGCCGCCGCAGATCTGTCTCAGGCTGACTGCAGCCTCTCAGATAGATAGACAGATAGATAAATAGATAGATAGATAGATAGGTAGGTAGATATAACAGATCTGTCTCAGGCTGACTGCAGCCTCTCAGATATATATATATATATATATATATATATATATATATATATATATATATATATAGATAGATAGATAGATAGATAGATAGATAGATAGGTAGGTAGATATAACAGATCTGTCTCAGGCTGACTGCAGCCTCTCAGATATATATATATATATATATATATATATATATATATATATATATATATATATATAGATAGATAGATAGATAGATAGGTAGGTAGATAGACAGATCTGTCTCAGGCTGACTGCAGCCTCTCCCCACAGAGCTCAGACGCCTTCATCAGTCCTGCTGCTGTGACTGATGCTGCTCTCAGAGCCCGGCCCCGCCTCCAGTAGCTGTTGGTGGTAACAGACGTTTCTACGGGGACGTAGACGCTACGACTCTACGACTCGACGACTCTACGACGCTACGACTCTACGACTCTACGACTCTACGACTCTACGACTCTACGACTCCACGACGCTACGACGCTACGACTCTACGACTCTGCGACTCTACGACTCTACGACGCTACGACTCTACGACTTAGGCAGACTGGGTTAATGCTTTTTACTTTGTCTCGGTTCTGTAATTTCCTCACACGGTGGTTTTGTCTTAACGCTGCTGTGCTGATGATGATACTCAACTTTGAGCGGTAGTGGTGGTCTAGTGGATAGTGAGTAGGACTGATAATTGGAAGGTTGTGAGTTTAAATCCTGGATGAAACGCCACCACTAGTGTGCCCTTGAGTAAGGCACTTAGCCCTCAGTTACTCCAGGGGGAATGTCCCTGTAATTCGTAATTGAAAAACGCTTTGGATTAAAAGCGTCTGCTAAATGGCAAACTTTGTATACTTCCCCCCCCTGTTAGAGATTACAGGGACAGTCTCCCTGCAGTCATTTAGGGCTAAGTGCCTTACTCAATGGCACACTAGTGGTGGTGTTCCCAGGTGGGATTTGAACTCAGTCAAACTCACTATCCCCGACCAGCAAAGACTCCTGGGGTGACCCTGGACAACCAGCTGTCCTGTGCAGCAACATCACAGCTACGGCCCCTCTCCTGTAGACTCTTCCTCTACTACAGCTGAAGGATACGACCCTGATGTGACTGCCATGGGAACTTGTTCTTATCACATGTTTTACTGACGATGACTGTGTATAGTTGATGTATAGTTGTTGTATAGTTGACTTAGTTGTTGTATAGTTGACTTAGTTGTTGTATAGTTGTTGTATAGTTGACTTAGTTGTTGTATAGTTGACTTAGTTGTTGTATAGTTGACTTAGTTGTTGTATAGTTGTTGTATAGTTGACTTAGTTGTTGTATAGTTGACTTAGTTGTTGTATAGTTGTTGTTTAGTTGACTGACGTGTTGTATAGTTGTTGTATAGTTGACTTACTTGTTGTATAGTTGTTGTATAGTTGACTTACTTGTTGTATAGTTGTTGTATAGTTGACTTAGACAAATGTACTTACTGTAAGTCTCTGTGGATAAGAGCGTCTGCTAAATGACTTCAATGTAAATGTAGTTGGGTTCTGTCCTCATCACGTTGATCAGCGTCGGCGCCTGAGAGCCATTAGTGAGGACGGGCCCGTCTCTCCGTCTGCTCCTCAGTGTCATCCTTCTTAAACAGGAGGCAGTAATTACCCTGCGGCACCATATTAAGTGTCCTATTTGTGGAAATGTGGTTGTTGGAAAATGAATAGCCATTGATTAGTGACACTGTGTTTCAGATCGATCTTCTTCTCAGATTAGTCATTGATCCGTGGCGGCAATTTCATGCCTACGATCCACCGATCGACCGGGTGGTAATGTGTCGCCCTGCCCTGTCCTTGTCTCTGCTTTATGACCTCATCATCTATCACCCTGGCACCTTTATGACCTCATCATCTATCACCCCGGCACCTGCGCTCTCGGACTGGACACCCTCATAATCCAGGTCCGATATCACACCAGAAGAGAGATTTGTTCCTTTCAGGTTTAACAGCATTTTATTGAAATTCCAAACCAGAGGCGTCGTTTGTCCTGGGTGTCCGGGGCTCTGGCCCCCAATGGTTTATGAATCTCCAGATTTTCCCTGGGGAAAATAACGTTTCTGGATGTTGTTTATCAGGAGTCGTCACCTGCCTGAATGAATGGGGCTAGTGAGACTAGTTGAATTGATTAATCTCTAAAAGATCTTGTAAAGTGACTCCTTCCCCCCCTAACCGCTGCCTTTCAAAGTCATTTTTTTTAAACCTTCTCATTTCCGTATTTGTGTGTGTGTGTGGGGGGGGGGGGACATTCCCCCTGGAGTAACTGAGGGCTAAGTGCCTTACTCAAGGGCACACTTGCGGTGGTGTTTCAGATTGTAACTCACAACCTTCCGATCACCAGTCCAACTCACTATCCACTAGACCACCTCAACCCCCCCTAGTACCCCCCCCCCAACAGTACCAGAGACACATTTGTATGTAGAAAGTAAAGTCGTTACAGTGCTTTAATGTCCTGGTCTCCATGGTGCAGAGTTCCCTTTCTATCAGATGTGAGATGTGTGTGTGTGTGTGTGTGTGTGTGTGTGTGTGTGTGTGTCTGTGTGGACAGGTGTGTGTGTGGATGCACATCATATCAACGAGTCAGAAACGGTGAATATCAGGGGAAATATGTTTTACAACAGGCGTCTTTTCCTCCAGACATCCTTCTATAATATAATATATTATGCCTTTATTGTATTCAAAGCCTGCAAAGTAGTATTTTGAGTTTTGTTTGTTTACCGTAGCAATCTCAACCACTGACAACATAATAATACACACTCACCGAACAATTTATTAGGAACTATACTAATACTGGGTATGGCCTCCCTTTGCTCTCAAAACAGCCTCAATTCTTCATGGCATTGATTCCACAATATGTTGGAAACATTCCTTTGAGAAATTCCTCTGGTCCATGATGACATCAGGTAATTCCTGTGGATTTTTCAAGTGCACTTTCAAGCTGTGAATCTCCCATTCTACCACATCTCAAAGGTGTTCTATTGGATTCAGATCCTGTGACTGAAAGGCCACTGAACTCATCTTCATGTAACCAGTTTGAGACGACTTCTGCTATGTGACATGGTGCATTATCATGCTGGAAGTAGCCATTAGAAGACGGGAACATTGTGGCCATGAAGGGATGAACATGTTCAGCAACAATACTCAAACAGGCTGTGGCATTCAAGCGATGGTTGTTTGTATTAACGGGCCCAGAGTGTGCCAAGGAAACATTCCCCACACCATCACACCAGACTGAATGGATGAGAAGGTGCACAGGTGTTCCTAATACGTGTATCAGTGTGTATGCCCTTTAGCTGACGGTTTTATCCAAAGCGACATGCAGCGCAGTGAGTGCATTATATTTACAATATATTATATTTTCAGTATATATTCTACATCAGCTCCCTGTTGTATGCGTGTGAGAGAAACATTACTTCTCTGTGGTTCATTTGTGTGTGGAAAGATGTTTATGCTGCCTTAAATAGCAGAAGTAGAATGTCGGTGTAAATTAATCTTTTATAATTAGGTACTGTGGCACTAAGATGGTGTTAATGGCCAGATCAGCAGTGTAAATATAGCTGACGTTTCACTCCTGTACTTTCTACACAAAGAATTGGTCGCAATTAAAAACCAGTGTGAGTCACACAACACGTCACTGAACCGGCTCCAGGCGATTGATCTGGAGTCAGATGCCTTGATGGATCTGTTCCAGGATACTGTCCTTACTGTCTTTTCATATAAATAGTCTGCTTGCCTTGCAGAGAAATGAACAGTCCCTAATTAAAGATAAAGTTAATCAAGTTGATTGCTCGCCAAGGGACTGGGTAGAAGTTAATTGGACTTTTGGATGCAATCAACACCTTGGCGTCTGTGTGATGCTGGGCTCTGGTGTTGGAGAGGGTTCTGTGTGTGTTCCAGCCAACAGAATCATCTGCAGAGACATTTTTAATTACCATTAGATGGAGGGTGGATAACTCAACATATTCAAGTCTGGTTTCAAGTGTTTGTGTTCAGAGATTTATATAAACGTCAAGAGGGTGACCATAGTATTGACATTCACTGTACATGTTGTTGATTACCAACTTCATCAAATCATTCATTTTAATTTTAAGTAACAACATTACAGAATGCCATAAGTTACGCAATTGCAGTGTAACTACAGACTTATAGGAGCAAATTAATCCCACTATACTTTTCAGAGAGATGGTGGGGGGGGGGGTGTTGGGGTGAGGTTAGTCTTTTATCATCGCACTGGAAAAATATGTTCTCTGTGTCGGAGAAAAACAACTCCCATCTCCACAGCTTGTAATGAGGCAGGGGGAGGAGGCCTTGGGCTGGTTGATTTAGTAGGAAGACACAGAGGCGACGACACACTGAATCACATCACAACTACTTAGTTCTTCATCCATGCTGGTGTTCTGGCTGGTCCATGTAGTCGTTTGGCAGGGAGCATCGCTCATCATAGGGGTTCAAATCATTTTTTAACCGTTCATCTTGTATAGATATTTTCCTTCGATGGCCTTGGGGGGGGGGGGTCTATTCGTTTCCCGGGGACACTTAACGCCAGCGGACCAGCACATAAATCACCACCACTCCCAGGACGTCCCCGCTGTGGAATGAAGCAGAAGTTACCTCAGGTTTTGGGTGAGTTGGTCTGGGTCCAAAGCCTCCAGCAGCATATCTGGTTCTGTAACAACGTCCCATAATAACATCCCATAATAACATCCCTGGACTTCTTATATATCTGGTTCTGTAACAACATCCCATAATAACATCCCATAATAACATCCCATAACAACATCCCATAATAACATCCCTGGACTTCTGAAGGAACCAGGACATTACATGTGAGGTGGTGTGGTCTGGGATGTGGGAGGTTAAGATAGAGATCTGAATATTCATTTATGTAAAAATAAATAAGGAACACTGGTATTCTGTCAATAATAATATCTGTTAAACAATAAATAACCAATGATGTCATAAGATACATGTTTGTAACACCATCAAACCACCTTGTTGAAATCAAATGACTAAGGGGGATTAGATTACATAAGGCCTAGAGGAGCCGTGGTATCTTACATGCACAGACAGGACGGCTTAAGACTGCCACAAAACCCCTCATGGACATCAACCAAATTGAAACATACAGACACACACATCATAGATTCACACTATAATTATTTCTGGGGGAAATTCTCTGAGACAACAAAGTTTGCTGAGAGCTGAGAGCTGCTCCACAACTTCTAATCTGTCGTTCTTCATTTTGTGTGTTGATAATTGGAAGCATCGCCACTGTCAGTGTCGCTCTAGTAAATCTGATCCGTCTGAACACACACCGTGCAGAACACACACACACACACACACACACACACACACACACCTCTGAACTTCTCTGCATCAATTAAACATCACAGGAAGGTTCAGAAACTCATTTCATGGCACATTCCCTCTCTGTGTGAGTCAGTGTGTGTGTGTGCGTGTGTGTGTGTGTGTGTGTGTGTGTGTGTGTGTGTGTGTGTGTGTGTGTGTGTGGGACACTTTGATGCTCCGCTGTCCTCGGTAGTTTGTCCTTCTGAACCGCTGTCACCCGTCCCTCCGTGTCTCAGGACACTCAGATAACTCAACCCTATAGATAACTATACAGATAACTTAACACACCTGCTGGCTTCAGGTTATTGCTGATTTAGCTCAGTGGTCTTAGTGGTGAGGCCATAATGTGAGTAGGGTTAGGGTAAGGTGTGTTGAGGTCACTTGTGCAGGTTAGCATGCTAATGAATAATGCTAACTATGTACTGTATATATAACTATATATTGTATTGTTGATGGTTGTTGCTGTAGTTAATCGAGGAGCAAGATTCTAAAGCATTTCACTATATAAATCACGTCTGTATGTCCTGTACCTGACAACTACAATGTGTCAAGTACAAATACAGATATAGTCTGTGTTGTAAAGCCATGCCACGTTGCCATGGTTCCCCTCCTCAACACATCAGGCTCATGGATGGAGTGGAATGTGTGACATCATTCTGTCACTTCTCATCTGGGCCAGTGTTTGTCTGGGCGTCTCTGGGGAGACCAGGGATGCTGCCTTGTTGTACCAGATCCTGCTGACCCCTGACCTTCTCCCTGCTCGTCACCGTGTTTGTTGTTGGTGAGACCTTGAGCGTCAAGGAGAGAGTGTTTCCTGTGAGACCTCTCTGTCCTGTACCTGTCCTGTACCTGTCCTGCCTCTCTGTGACTCTGTCCTCCACTACCGTGTCTGAACCACCTCTCTGTCCTCCACTACCGTGTCTGAACCACCTCTCTGTCCTCCACCACCTCTCTGTCCTCCACCACCGTGTCTGAACCACCTCTCTGTCCTGTACCTGTCCTGTCTCTCTGTGACTCTGTCCTCCACCACCATGTCTCACCCCTGACCTTGCTGCTGTGTGCTGTGTGTGTGCTCAGTAAACATGGCCGCCTTTTAACACTAGAACAGCCGTGCTTTTTTTACCTTGCCTATTATAAGAGCCGCCTCGGGGGTCAAATGATTATAGTCTTTACAATTGAAAGCTGCTATTTACACACAATGACCACTAGTTGGCGCCTGTGTAAATTAGCCTGCCTCCTACACAGAAAAACTGCGAAATAGCTTCATACTAGCTTATCCTGATGTGATTTTGTAAATGTAAGGATACTGAGTGGAAAAAAGGCACATATCTAGAAAAGGTCATGAAAGGAGGGTCCTGAAATTTGGCTGTTCTAGTGTTAATACCTCCAAAACTATTGTTGGCTCGCTCGCTAGCTAGCTAAGAAACCAAACGGAATCACAACAGCAGTTTGATCCTGAACTGTAGTAACCCTCTTACACTAAGTTTATTTACCTCACACTTATTGTACTTCTCTCTCCCGCATCCCATTTACAAGATCTATTTTAATTAGATATTCTTGCAGCAAAACAACACATTTCAGAACTTGTAAGGCCTTCATCATCACACCTCAACACGGCGCTTCATTAGTCGAGTTCGGCGCTGAAGTCGTCACTCCCTTCTCTCCAATGTCAGAGATTACACTGAGGTATTACCAGGACGTCTGTTTTCCATCACGGAGAGACACCAGGTCCCACAAGCAGATGGGGTTTTTAATTAGCACAAAGCCACAGAGTCTGGCGGAGCGCGGCGGAGGCTTGTGAGGAGAGTGTTACAGGGTTATCCTAATATGTGTCTGAATGTGGCCAGCGCTTTGGTGTTTTTTTTCGTTGTGCAGATGAGATGTGTGTGAGGTACAGTGGACAGGTGATTGGTTTTTAAGCTCATTAAGGAGAAGGTGATAATGGTTTATGATTCGTGTTTTTAGTTAGTCAGTATGTATCTTTGTATCATTATTTTTAAGAAGACACAAGAAGCCAACAGAAGCCATTATGTTACATTATAATTATAGTGAAACATTCTATAAATACATATATAATGTTTCACTATAACTATAATGTAATATAATGGCTTCTTGTGTCTTCTTTAAAATACTGAATATATATATATATATATATATATTTTACGGAACATGTGGGAATACGGTACATGTGGGAAAACTAGGGTTAGGGTTAGGTGCTACGTCGACTTGGTACATGCTGGCATGTCTAACCCTAACCCTAATCCTAACCCTAACCCTAACTCTACCCCTACCCCTAACCCTAACCTTAACCCTAGCACCGTAGCACCTAACCCTAACCCTAGTTTTCCCACATGTACCGTCTTCCCACATGTACCGTAACATATACACACATACAGTACCAGTCAAAAGTTTGGACACACTTTCCCATTCAATTGAACCAGTCAACTTTTCAATTGAACAAAGTCAAACTTTTGACTGGAACTGTGTATGTATATATTTATATATGACTTAATGCTCCCACTCTTCACAGATAGACAGATTATATAGAATGTAGAAGTCTGACCCCATGTTGGAGTCTTATCATTGTTGGGGGGGGGGGGTTCTGTTGGGGGGGTTCTGTTGTTGGTCTCTAGGGTGTGAGCCCAGAGCGCTTCACTCACGCTGATGTTCTGTGTGACAGCAGAACCGAGCCCTGGCCTCCGACACTGAGGGAAATTGAGGGGAAATTGAGGGCAATTTCTGAGAGCGAGCCGTGTAACACAGCTCATCAGCCAAACAGTAACACACACACACACACACACACACACACACACATACATACACACACACACACATACTAAAGAATAAGGTCATTTGACCCCCGAGGCGGCTCTTATAGTAGGTAAAAAAGGCACGGCTGTTCTAGTGTTAAACAGGGAACATAATCCTCTTTATCAACACACAATCATCCCTGAGAAAGCGACCACATCTGCTTAGGGAGGCTATGTGCACAACAGAAAACAAATACCCAGGCGTCCCTGAAGTGTACCTTTCACAGTTTGTTGATGGTTTGTTTGAACAGCGACACACGCAAACACTTTCCCCAGAACACAGCAGTTTATTGAGAGAACACAGTAGTTTATAGTGAGAAAACAGTAGTTTATTGAGAGAACACAGTAGTTTATAGTGAGAACACAGTAGTTTATAGTGAGAACACAGTAGTTTGTTGAGAGAACACAGTAGTTTATTGTGAGAACACAGTAGTTTATAGTGAGAACACAGTAGTTTATTGTGAGAACACAGTAGTTTATTGTGAGAACACAGTAGTTTATTGAGAGAACACAGTAGTTTATAGTGAGAACACAGTAGTTTATTGAGAGAACACAGTAGTTTATAGTGAGAACACAGTAGTTTATTGAGAGAACACAGTAGTTTATAGTGAGAACACAGTAGTTTATTGAGAGAACACAGTAGTTTATTGAGAGAACACAGTAGTTTATTGTGAGAACACAGTAGTTTATTGTGAGAACACATTAGTTTATTGTGAGAACACAGTAGTTTATTGTGAGAACACAGTAGTTTATTGTGAGAACACAGTAGTTTATAGTGAGAACACAGTAGTTTATTGAGAGAACACAGTAGTTTATTGAGAGAACACAGTAGTTTATTGAGAGAACACAGTAGTTTATTGTGAGAACACAGTAGTTTATAGTGAGAACACAGTAGTTTATAGTGAGAACACAGTCGTTTATTGTGAGTGTGTGTTTGTGCCTATGAGGTTCAGCTACATGAGTGTGTTGTTTAAGGCTGACCAATCAGAAGGCTGCCTCTCTTATTACCTCTTTTGAAAGAGTCCCTTAGAACCAGGAAGTAAGGTGTTCTGTGTATGAACCCCGCATGGTGCCTCACCCCTAAACTCTCCCAGGAGGCTCAGCCGATCACAGAGAGATCAACACTCCCTCCCCTCTCCCCTCTGGGATCCTTTGATGATGCCTGGTGGATCACCTGGTCCTCAGAGGAGAGGGCAGAGGGGAACTCGCTCTCTGCTGGGAGATAAAGCCCAGCTAATGGATGGCAGAGCTAATCAACCACAGGGAGACCCTGGGTGCCTTAGATTAATGGGTTGACCCTCTGGACTGCTGTGTTATATAATAACAGAGTTATTACCTTACAGCATAATATGTATTATATATAACTAATATATTATAGCTAAAGTGAACACAAAAACTGCCAACAAAACCATGTAGAGTTTCTTTTCTCTCCTGTCTGCGGGCCACATGTAACATTTGTGTTAACATGTTCATGTGTTATTAGACTGATCGTTAGTTAAACTGTTGAGCGATCAGAGAGATTCATTATAACGGTGAAATAGCTACAGGCTGTAAGTAATAACTCAGTTTAATTCATCAACACTTATTGTGTGTCATGTAGAGAGATGTGTTAACTGTTCTGCAAATAGGTGCTGAACTCACACACACACACACACAGCTCAACAGTCCTGTTACTGATACACACACACAAACACACACACACACACACACACACACGCACAGCTCAACAGTCGTGTTCCTGGTGTGTTGAGGTGGTGAAGGTCAGGGTCAGAGGTCAGGGTCGTTATGCTGCGGCTGTTTGACAAGAACCCGGTTCCTCCGGCCCGTTCTGGGGTTTAGACATGAAAACCTGTCAACACACACGCACGCACGAGTACACGCCCACACCTACACATGCACGCACGCACTCACGCACCCACACACACACGCACACACACCTACACACACACACACACACACACACACACACACACACACACACAGGGCGATGATGAGAGAGATTTGGGAATCTGTTCACACATCTTTCTGGTTGTTAGAAAGCCGGAGAACTGCTGTGAGCAGCTGCAGAACAGGATTCCCATCCCAGCTGTTCATTAAATCAGTTTCAGAAGTGATTTACTGATGTGAACCAACGGATTATATTTAGTGTAGAATACATGTGTAGCTTTGGGCTCTCTTGCCCCTCTGGGTAAATATAAATCATTGTATTTATTCCCTGAGTTTTCTCATTTGAAGGCACTACTATATTTATATATATATATATATATATATATATATATACACACTACTATATATGTCAGGGGAGAAAAAGACCATGTGTAATTTCTGGCGTGAGGTAAAAACATGGACATGGTTATAATATATGATATGATGTGATATATATGATAATACTGATATTAAACAGTGTGAATATTATTCACACAGATGGGCTTGTTTTGGTCTCAATAAGATGGTGACTGTTTAATATCACCAGACACATGAGATATATTGTATAATATATATAATAGAACATGAGATATATTGTATAATATATATAATAGAACATGAGATATATTGTATAATATATATAATAGAACATGAGATATATTGTATAATATATATATAATAGAACATCAGACATATTGTATAATATATATAATAGAAAATCAGACATATTGTATAATATATATAATAGAACATCAGATATATTGTATAATATATATAATAGAACATCAGATATATTGTATAATATATATAATAGAACATCATATATATTGTATAATATATATAATAGAACATAAGATATATTGTATAATATATATAATAGAACATCAGATATATTGTATAATATATATAATAGAACAATGGAAACTCTGTTATGGTAGCACTAGCAAAAGAGTCAAGTGTGGCAGAACCCCAGAACAGACGGACACAAGAGGCAAACTAACAATAAAAGGATTTATTAAAATGCTGGACAAAAGAATAAACCTACTCTAACGGGGCCTAAGTGGGGGGAATGTGTGGATGCCAGAGAACTGGATAATGTAAATGAGGTGTGAGTGGGACTGTACTCTATGTGTCTGGGTGTGAGTGTCTAGCGTGCAAAACTAGTGTGGTGTAGATATGTAGATGAGTGAAGTGTTGAAATATGTACGTGTACTAACCAGTCCAGAGCAGAGAGGGGGAATAGTCGGCAGGCAGGCAGACGGGGGGGTTAGGCAGGAGGAGTAGGCGGCAGGCAGGCAGGGGGTTAGGCAGGAGGAGTAGGCGGCAGGCAGGCAGGGGCATAGGCAGGAGGGGTGGTCGTTAGGCAGGCAGGGACATAGGCAGGAGACGTAGTCGATAGGCAGGCAGGGGGTCTAGGCAGGGGGAGGCAGGTTCCTTCGGGGAGCGAGGATCAACAAAGAAAACAACTAAGGTTAGCAAAATAACAAACAAACAAAACTCTGAAGTGAAACTACTTGAACGAGAATAGACAACAGGGAGAGCCAAACAACTAACCACATGGGTCAAAATAATCAAGCGTCGGAGGAAGGTTTCTGGGGCTTCTTATAGGGCTGCCTCCTCCTGAGTTGATAGCTGGACCCAGCTGTCTCCACTTGAGCCTGATGAGGCTCAACGAGCGCCAACGAGGCAGGAGGGGGCGGAGCCGATGAGGGATTCACAACAAACTCTTTGTATCTGACCGTTTTACTCTGGCCAAAAATAAGCACTTTTTGTTACAGGTTGATTTGCTTTTATTTGTATACTTCGGCAGGTGAATCAAACATGTTTGTTTGCTACTTTTTTCTTCTCACAACTCAGCAGTAACCTTTGACCTATCTGCATCAGGTTAACACTATTTACCTCATATCTATGGTGACTAGCTGTGAACTTCCTCAGTCCTGTACACAACATCAGCGCTCAGTCATATTTGTTGTCCTTGTTTTCATGGACTTTGCGGTGAATTGTGATTACTGTATGATGACCATGTTAATAAACTAATGAAGTTGTGATTGACATTACTTCTGTTTGAAGAGGAGACAGATATACAGGTACATGTACACTCGGTTTCACAAGCTGCCTCAAAGTTTATACTGTAATTCAGAATTACTATCATAGCTGTGTGATTTTTAAAGGGAGAAACAACAACAAATGGGTCTCGCTGCCACTGTTTTGGTACACAGCTGAATGTTGTGGTTGGAGAAGGACTGACAATACATGAGATCCAGCTGTACAGTGTTTGCTTATAATAACACTGTTTACAAACAATGGAGTAAACCAAGCTTGTGTTTTGGGTTCTGATGATGTCAGACAGTTGAACTGAGTTCACGAGGCGTTTCTAAGTTATATTCTTCAAGAATCAAAAGGCTGTTTACACATCCCAGGTTTCCCCTGTGGGGAGACGTTGAGGCGACAACAAGACTGAGAAACGAGCTTAACCTTCTTTTCTCCAAAGGGTGTTTGTTTGTTTCATGGGGGTCAAAGGTGACAGATCTTTATTGGTTGACTGCTGGCTCTTCCTTGACCCCTGACCCCTGATGACCCCTGATGACCAGCAGAGTGTCTAGTGGCCTGTGGTGGTGATGGAAGTGAAAGAGGAGGTCAGTCTGATTATAGTTGTGAATTGTGCTTTTGGTTTTATTGTAAATGTGTGTGTAATGGCTGTGATTAAATCCACATGTCGTAGACCTTGAGTGAAATAAAACAGAGGCAGGATACAGGTGCCCTAACCCTAACTCCACCCTAACCCTAACCCTAACCCTACCTCCACCCTAACTCCACCAGAACTGCTGTCCCAAACCTCCTGTTCTAGAATGTTACCTAACCCTCCCGTTCTAGAATGTTCTCTAAACCTCCCGTTCTAGAATGTTCTCTAAACCTCCCCTTCTAGAATGTTCTCTAAACCTCCCGTTCTAGAATGTTCTCTAAACCTCCCCTTCTAGAATGTTCCCTAAACCTGCCGTTCTAGAATGTTCTCTAACCCTCCCGTTCTAGAATGTGTCCAGTGTGTCCCTACCTGTCCAGTACAGAGGAGAGCCTGGACTGGACATCTGAACCACTTAGCAGACGCTTTCATCCAGAGAGACTCACAGTTAGAGATTACAGGGACAGTCTCCCTGGAGGAACTGAGGGCTGAGTGCCGTACTCAAGGACACACTTTAATGATGGTGTTCCCAGGTGGGATTTGAACTCACCACCTGATCATCAGTTGAATTCACTACCCACTAGGCCTCCACTACCTGCATATGTAAGAAGTTAATTAACACACAGTTCTATTATGAACTTCTGGTCGGACTTATCACCTTCAATGATCCTTCTTCACCAATCAGCTCAAACTAATTTCACGCTTGCAAAAAAAAAAAACTCATCTCTGCCCCCCCCCCCCCCCCCCCCCCCTCGCCTTCAGATGCAGAAACCAATTTGCAGCAGCGTCCTGAGAGGCTGTGTGGGGAATGGCTCAGAGCCTGGGAGTTCCTAAAGCTGTGTGTGTGTGTGTGTGTGTGTGTGTGTGTGTGTGTGTGTGTGTGTGTGTGTGTGTGTGTCCTGTGTGTGCTGTGTGTGCTGTGTGTGTGTGTGTGTGTGTCTGTGTGTGTGTGTGTGTGTGTGTGTGTGTGTCTGTGTGTGTGTGTGTGTGTGTGTGTGTGTGTGTGTGTGTGTGTGTGTGTGTGTGTAGGTGTAGGTGTGTGTGCTTGTCCTACTTTCCAGGACAAGTATATCAAATACCAACCACTACTTGGTACGATAACCAGCTTTGGGTACAAGTGCAAATTCAGCATACTTGTATTTGGAAGTCTGGGCCATGTATATAAATGCACCATGAGGGGTCTGAGAATTGCTGCAATGACTAAAAGAAAGGCCAAACAGGTTGCCAAATTTTGCTCTGTCTCAGCTATTATTGGCAGCTTGGCCGTGTGGAGAAGGAGGTGTTATGTGTACCCTTAAGTGTTCAGTGCTGCTTAGCCCCGAAATATTTGATTCCCTGTTTGTATAATATAATTTGTGGAACCAAATAAAGTATTCAAATGTGTATGTGTATGTGTATGTATGTGTGTGTTTGTGTGTTGACAGGTTTTCATGTCTAAACCTCAGAACAGGCCGGAGGAACCGGGTTCTTGTCAAACAGCCGCAGCATAACGACCCTGACCTCTGACCTTCACCACCTCAACACATCAGGAACACGACTGTTGAGCTGTGTGTGTGTGTGTGTGTGTGTGTGTGTGTGTGTTTAGCACCTATTTGCAGACCAGTTAACACATCTTTCTACGTAACACACAGAAGTAATAAATGTTGATGAATTAAACTGAGTTACAGCCTGTAGCTATTTCACTGATCGCTCAACAGTTTAACTAACGACCAGTCTGTAATAACACATGAACATGGAAACACAAATGTGGTCATGTACATGTGGCCCGCAGACAGGAGAGAACAGAAACTCTACATGTTTTTTTGGCAGTTTCTGTGTTCACTTTAGCTATAATATATTAGTTATATATAATACATATTATGCTGTAAGGTAATAACTCTGTTTTGCGAGTTATAGTGCATTTTGTAAAAGAAATGTGGTGGAAATGAGGTTCTGGCAAACGTGTGTTATACTGTTGGACAGACTGACTGACTGACTGGTTGACTGGCTGACTGACTGGCTGACTGACTGGCTGTCTGACTGACTGACTGACTGGCTGACTGACTGACTGACTGACTGGTTGACTGACTGACTGACTGACTGTGTGACTGACTGACTGACTGACTGATTGGTTGGTTGGCTGAGTGGCTGACTGACTGGCTCACTGACTAACTGGCTGACTGGCTGACTGGCTGACTGACTGACTGACTGACTGACTGACTGACTGACTAACTTGTTGAATGGCTAACTGGCTAACTGACTGACTGACTGGCTGACTGACTGACTGGCTCACTGACTGACTGTCTCTTGATTGGCTGTGGTGGAGGGATGGTGGTTTCTGTGTGAGTTGGGCAGCAAGGCTGTATTGACATTCACAAAATCCATGACAAAGTTTGTACTCAAGTTTGGGAAGGCTGGAATCTTGGATGCCAGATTAAAGTGATTCCAAAATCTTCTATTCCAAATGTGTCTCTGCTGAAATATTCAGATATAAATCACAGGCCTCCTCAATGACACAGGCAGCAACAGCAGCAACAACAACAACAACAACAACAACAACAACAACAACACCACAGTCTTTCAGCTGCTTATCAACAATCATAAGCCTTTTTTATTTCCTGTAAAAAAAGGGAAAGGAGAGGGGGGGAGAGAGAGAGAGAGAATGAATGAATGGACTTTATTGTCATTGCTACAGTACAGGTACCAAACAACGACATTTAGGAGGGGTGGCTCCCCTGGTGTTAGGAAAGGGAAAAAAAACACTTTTAGAAAAAGAAAAAATCACAAGAAGGTAAGGGGCTGGTTTACATAAATAAAGGCTATGTACACAATCCACTGTACTATACTGCACAGATAGTCAACTAGGGTTGTCATATTGCACAATAGTATTTTTTCACGTTATTTAAAGTGTCACAGTTTGCAGGCTTGAAATGTACATGTTTGTGCCTCAGCACTACACCTGATTTTTTCAGTCCAGCAGCTGCCATACAATCCGTCCAGACTGTCCAGGGCCCAGAACTTAGGTCTTTGCTGTGTTCAGGGCCTGGACGGCCCTGTGGTAGAAGCAGTTCTTCAGTCTGTTTGTCTTAGCGGCCAGGGTCCTGAACCTCCTTTTCGAGGGCAGCCTGGTAAAGTGTACGTGCCTAGGGTGGGTCGGGTCCCTGGAGATCTTTGAGGCCTTCCTGAGACAGCGTGTGTTGTACAGCTCTTCCAGAGAGGCTGCTGTCTGCGCTAGGCGCTATGTACACACATGTTATTAGCACCGCGTTAAACTCCCTCGGGAGGTATGTGGGTCGGCATTTAACAGTCAAGTATTCCAGGTCTGGGGAGCAGTGGCTACTTACAGTTTTCGTGTTTAAGCACCAGCTATCCTTCGTCGATATTATGATCCCACCTCCTCTTGACTTGCCGCTAAGCTCCGTTCGGTCAGCGCGATGTAGCGTGCGCCCCTCCAAGCTAACAGCTGCGTCCACAATGTTGTCATTTAGCCAGGTTTCGGTCAGAATAATCACACAGCTATCCCCTACGTTGACACCCAAGTACCTGTCAACATACTTCCAAAAAGTGAACAACGTCCACACATACAACACCAGAGGAAGCTCCACGAACCACGTTCAACCGCGTTGCACCACAAACAAGGGTTTAAACTCGTTTGCAAACTATGCAGTAAAGATGTGGAACGCCCTTCCTATAATCTTAAAGGAGTGCAAAACACTGCCCACCTTCAAAACCACTCTCAAAAAACATTTACAGGAGGCTGCAATCCGTAACTGGACCCTCTAAAACAAAAATCAGATTAAAAGACCCGAACTACCCACTGTACATACTTTGTGTTTTGTCCCCCGCCCCCACCTGTGGTGTATGTCCCCACCTGTCCTACCCGCTGTACATACCTTATGTTTTGTTGTATTGTTCTTCCCATGATGGATGTACGTTTATCTTGTAGATAGTAATAGTTATTTGTCTGTATTATCATGTAGATAGTACTAGTTCTTTTCTTATGTCTGTCTTACATGTAACGATGAATTGAAAATCAAGGACCCCAATTGAAATAAGCCAGTGGCTTTCTTGGGTTTTTATCCTTTTAGTTTGACCTTGTATGTAATATGTACTTTCATGTACCTACTTCTGCAAACATTCTAATAAAGTTTTCAATCAATCAATCAATACGACAGTGGTTCTCAACCTTTTTTGGGCCAGCGCCCCCCTGTCCATTATCCAGGCCTCTTACCGCCCCCCCATCAAAAAAAGTAGGCTTATTTTCTTCCCTAAATATTAATGTTGACTAATATTCTGTGTTATATAATTTAAAAAGCATGTCACTGAATGCCAAATAATAGATTGGATTTAACTGGGCAGTTGGAATATCGTTATCATTAGTTTACCAGAGAGCAGAAAAGCCATGTGAATGTGAATAAAAATGCTGTTTCTGAGTGTTAAACAAACTCAGACAACATCAGAGAATACAAACAGACTGCTACGGAACAGCAGCAATTTCACACATGTCCGATGCAGAACAAACAGTAGGCTGCAGAACTGTACATTACAACTAACATTGTTAGTTTTTTTAAAGTGTGCTGGTGTTGTATTTCTCCAAATTGCTGTTTTATGATGCTAATATTTATTCATTTTTTATTGGACTTTGGGGGGGGGGGGGGGGGGGGGTGGTGTCACAATATGGCGGCAAACGCTAGGGGGCTATTATTTTAATATTTTATTTAGTATTCTATGGTATTATTTTCATAAACTGACCACTTCGAATTTCTCATATCAAAACATATCAAAACATAACAAAGTTCCAAAGTTCAGAGCTCTGCGCTCTGGGAGCGCTCAGAGATGGGCGCTCTGACTGAAAACACGGTTTTGCCCGAGCGAACTGACCGTTTGTGCATTTACGAACGTACCCGTAAGAACACAGCTGACAGCTGATCAATACAAAAGACGCTGCAGCTGATGCGTTCGTTTCCAGGACATCACAAGAGGAGCAACATATCACAAAAAAGCGATCGTATTTTAGTTTGCAAACACATCGCAATGCTAACCTCAGAATGGCACTAGGGATAACATCCACAACAACACTTAACAGTAATACATTTATGTAATATACTGTAATGAACCTGCGAGGGGAGGGGACATTCGTAGCTGATTTCTCTAGGTTCGATTATTGGTAAGCGACAGAGAACTTTCAGGACTGGTTTATTACAATACGATCGCTTTTTTGAGATAGGTTGTTCCTGCTGTGATGTTCTGGTATGGTGGTATGGTATTAGCACTAATTTTAACTAAATTAAATAAGCTGTATTGAAAGGAAGCGAACGAAGCGAACGCAACAATTACAATGAGCCCACAAACTGAAACATATGTCACTCAAGCATAGCCGACAAGGAAAACACTCATAGAAGTTGGGCATTGGTCAACATGATGTTACAGATGG
Source organism: Nansenia antarctica (assembly GCF_963989245.1). NCBI lineage: Eukaryota > Metazoa > Chordata > Actinopteri > Argentiniformes > Microstomatidae > Nansenia > Nansenia antarctica. The sequence continues at coordinate 41,366,323 of NC_137679.1, read as the reverse complement.
GATGAACCGGGGTTCTTTCTATCGTAGCATAGTATTGCACTTTCTGCACTGTACATGAACTGTCAAGATTCTTCTACAATGCAGCTTACCCAGACACATTGGAAACTATCAAAAGCTCTGCCTTTTTTAGCTTCTCCATCTTCTTGATGACACTCTCACTTTTATTTTTTGGGGCACTGCGCTACGTGTGTCTGCATCACAGAGCCTGGCCAAGTTCAGAGCGCTCAGAGATGGGCACGTGTAGGGCTCTACGGCGCACTGCAACCAAACTAGCAGCTTTTTAGAAAAGGCTTCCCGCTCAGCCAATCACATTTCTACATGTCGTTCTATCAACCAATAGCAGCGGCCGTGGCTCGCATTAGGGCGGGACAGGCAGCCAGCAGGGTCGAACAGTCGACCGAAACACGGTTTGTCCGAGCGAACTGACCGTTCATCGTGTATCGACATTCAGCTATCGTGCATTTACGAATGTGCCCGTAATAACACAGCTGTTTTTCATGAGAAAAATACTTAATGCGCGAACGCCCCCCAAGAACACCTCAACGCCCCCCTTTTTAAAATATCTGTTCCAGCGCCCCCCGATGTTGTCTGAACGCCCCCTGGGGGGCGGTACCGCCCCCGTTGAGAAACGATGCCCTACGATGTTGTTTTTGGCAACCTGTAGTCTCAGTTCATCCATCTTGTTCGTCAGGGATCTGACGTTGGAGAGGAAAATACTTGGCAAAGCTGGTTTGTTTGGGCTACGTCTTAATCTTGCTAGCAGGCCTCCCCGGCGGCCTCGTCGTTTCCTACGGTCTCGCCGCCGGCGTTTCCGCCTGAGGGAGGGAACTGTGTACCAAGGTTCTCCCGGTAGACGGGCGATCTCTTTGTTTATTCTGTATTGCTCCAGAAACTCCGCCGTAACTATCTTGTCGTTTTGCGTGCCGACTTCTAATAAGTCGAGCCTGCTGTAGGTACTATATACACAACTGTTCCCTATAAGTACTAAAAAAAAAGTGTACATACAAATGTACTTAAAAACACAATGAAACACCAGTGTGGAAGCCACTCCAGCTGCAGCGTCTAAGCGCGCGGCCATGTTGGACTATTATAGAGAGGGGGAGAGAGAGAGAGAGAGAGAGAGAGAGAGAGAGAGAGGGGGGGTGAGGGTGAGAGAGAGGGAGGGAGGGGGAGAGAGAGAGAGGGGGGGGAAGAGAGAGAGAGAGGGAGAGAGAGAGGGAGGGAGGGGGAGAGAGACAGAGAGAGAGAGGGGGGGAAGAGAGGGAGAGAGATGGGGGAGAAAGAGGGAGAGAGAGAGAGGCAATACACATTTATTTTTCAGTTTTTTTTCCTGATCTCTTTGAGTTTTCCTCTGAAATGTAACCAGTGAACAGGGATGCAGCATCCAGCTTCCCCTCAGGTTCCTCTTGTGTCTCTTCTGATAACAGAGCAGCTCAGACAGACAGACGACTCTGAACGACAGAGCGCGGCCCTCAGATGAATGTGTTTGATGCCTCGCAGCTCCATTAGTCATGTCTGATGCCTCATGTCTCTGCAAGGCTTCTCCTCCAGGGCCAGATTGCTTCAGGACACCAAAACATTATTGGAGAACATTTTACATCACAGGACAGTTTCACTCCTGTTGCTGTGTAATTACATTTACATGTTTTAGCCGTGTAGCAGACGCCTTTATCCAAAGCGACTTACAACGAATGCATTTGTTGAAGTAAGTGAATCGTCTATCCATCAGTCATCACAAGAAAATGTCATCTATGCTAGAGGCCTAGAGGTGTGCTGCTGGTAGGGGGCATGGCCTCACACACCTGCTGCTGGTAGGGGGCGTGGCCTCACATACCTGCTGCTGGTAGGGGGCGTGGCCTCACACACCTGCTGTAGCTGTCTGCTCAGCACCGGTAACCGTGCAGGGTAGTGCTGTGTGTGTGTGTGTGTGTGTGTGTGTGTATGTGTGTGTGTGTGTATGTGTGTGTGTGTATGTATGTGAGTGTGTGTGTGTGTGTGTGTGCATGCCTGGATGAACACACAAGCTGACGTGGGAAGAACAACAACGTGTTTGGCCTTCAGACGGGCTCCCCCTGCATCACTCAGCGATTGTTGACAACAAAAACATCCTGAAATGAAATAACAGCAAAACAAAACCAAGACCTCAACTTCATCATCTTGTTTAACTCTCAGAGACGAAGGCTTCTAATCTGAGGGTCTCTTGACTCTCCTTCAAAGCTCTCGGGGCTCAGTAACTAAAAGCAGTTTTTTATCCAGCTCAGTTCTGACTCGAGGGACCTCAAGAACTATCGATCTATCTTGAGATCTGGTTTGGTGATGACTAGAACGGCCGTGTAATGAGGGATGTCAGGTAGCGAGGTTAGCTTCTGTAAGATTGCTTTATAAACATACAGAAGAGCCAAGGCTGCGTTCTCCTAGCAGCCAGGGAGAGAGTTGAAAAAGTGCTTATAAGAATGTGTACTAGTTTAGTGAGACATGACAATAGTACAGTGAAACTCTTCTTGTTTCCTGCGGCGAAATTTCAACAAGATTTGCACGATAGCGCCGGAGGTGCCGAACAGAATCCCCAGTTTAGTTCGTCTCTGAGCGACCCGGAGGAAAGGCTTACTGAGCCTCTGTGACAGAGAGGAGAGAGAAGAGTAAGAAGAAGCTGAAGGATAAAGGCAGCTAATCTAGTCTGCCTCCAGCCTCGATCCCTCCCTGAATAACATTACACAGTCTGTAGTCTTTGTCCTGGCGTTTACATTTGACGTGTTATGACACTCTGGTCTGTTGAAGAACGTTCCACAGCTGTCTCCTGACTCTCTCTCCAGCCCTGGGTGAAAGCTGACAGGCTACTGGCATCAGGCATTCTGCCAGCGAGGTGTGTGTGTGTGTGTATTCATACAGTATCTTCTAACGACCTTAAGAGCGCGGGGAGCGTCGGCATACTGATCACCTGTGTGCTGCTGCAGCGCTGTGACTTTGCATCTAAATATACCGATAATCTCTCTGATCACACCTCTGCAGATACGACTAGCTTGTGTTTGTTCCTCCTCCTCCTCTAGAACAGTTTTGCTGTTTTTTCTGAGAGATTTTCATCACTGATGGTGGGAGGGAGGGAGGGAGAGAGGGAGGGAAGGAAGGAGAAGAAGGGAGGGAGGGAGAAGGAGGGAGGGAAGGAGGGAGAGAGGGAGAGAAGGAGGGAGGGAGGGAGAGGGGGAAGGAGGGAGGGAGGGAGTGAGAGAAGGAAGGAGGGTGGGAGGGAGGGAGGGAGGGAAGGAGAGAGGGAGGGAGAGAGGGAGGGGAGGAGGGAGAAGGAGGGAGGGAAGGAGGGAGAGAGGGAGAGAAGGAGGAAGGGAGGGAGAGGGGGAAGGAGGGAGGGAGGGAGTGAGAGAAGGAAGGAGGGTGGGAGGGAGGGAGGGAGGGAAGGAGAGAGGGAGGGAGGGAGGGAGAGAGTGAGGTAGAGATGGAGGGATCAAGGGATCGAGGGAGTGAGGGAAGGAGAGAGGGAGAGAGGGAGGGAGAGAGGGAGGGAAGGAAGGAGGGAGGGAGAGAGGGAGAGAGAGAGGGGGTGGGTGGGAGTGAGAGAAGGAAGGAGGGAGAGAGTGAGGGAGGGAGGGACGGAGAGAGGGGGGGAAGGAAGGAGGGAGGGAGAGAGAGAGGGGGAGGGTGGGTGGGAGGGAGGGAGGGAGGGAAGGAGAGAGGGAGGGAGGGAGAGAGTGAGAGGGAGGGAGAGAGGGAGGGAGAGAGGGAGGAAGTGAGGGAGGGAGAGAGAAGGAGGGAGGGAAGGAGGGAGAGAGGGAGAGAAGGAGGGAGGGAGGAAGAGGGGGAAGGAGGGAGGGAGGAAGGGAGAGAGAGGGACAGGAAGATGATTATATATAATAAGATCAGACTAGCTTGTGTTTGTTCCTCCTCCTTTAGAACAGTTTATGTTTTTTCTGAGAGATTTTCATCACAACTTGGCGAGGCGTCTGCGTGACCTCGGCTGGCCGACTGGCCCCACCTCCTCTACACAGCAGTCGGGCTGCCCGATCACGTCTCTTCACAACACTGGCTCCCCGCTGGTGGAATGAGCTCCCCACGGCTGTCAGAACGGCAGAGTCACTACCCATCTTCCGTCGTAGACTGAAGACCCATCTCTTCAGGTTACATCTTAACTGCTCCTCCTGAGACATCTTCCGACCCTCACCCCTACGTCTCCTAAAGACACCCGCTTTCCCCTCTACTGTGTCCCTAGAACTTCTATTGCCCCCATTGTACTGTTTCTCAGTTTCTCCAGTAATAAAAAAAATAAATAAAAATAAAATAATAATAATATATAAAAAAAAGTTTTAGTAGAAGGCGATAATAGGGAGAAGGTTTTTCCTCCTATCAGTGGCCCCGGGCCCGAGCTAGAGTACTCTTCCTGCAACGAATGGTGGACTGCTGATTCACATGCTTAGTATTCAAATGTATTGATTGTAAGTCGCTTTGGAATAAGGCGTCTGCTAAATGCCAAAAATGTAAATGTAAATGAACGAGGCAGTAAGGCTCCTAGGACGTCGTGTTGCACCAGGAGAGACTCACACTCTGATCCTCATTGATTCACCAGGAGAGACTCACACTCTGATCCTCATTGATTCACCAGGAGAGACTCACACTCTTATCCTCATTGATTCACCAGGAGAGACTCACACTCTGATCCTCATTGATTCACCAGGAGAGACTCACACTCTGATCCTCATTGATTCACCAGGAGAGACTCACACTCTGATCCTCATTGATTCACCAGGAGAGACTCACACTCTGATCCTCATTGATTCTAATGACTTTACGCTTGTCTACTTGGCCATTTCTCACAGTGTGAAAAACAAGGGAGTTGGCAGGCATCCCAAGGGAACGGTATGATATCGTTAACATCTCTTCGGTGTATGGCATGTGGATAAAGCTTTTGGGCCCATTAATGTCTACATTTTAGCAGACTGGTGGATGATTATTGAAGGTCCATCAAGCTGAACATTTCTGGAAAATACTTCCATACATACATACATACATACATACATACATACATACATACATACATACATACATACATACATACATACATACATACCTACCTACATACATACATACATACATCCATACATACATCCCATTATCTCGCAGAAATATCTGTCGCAAGTCAAGATGAACGTCGGTCTTTACTGTGAATCTTCCTTGCCTTCTATTTTGTGTCTGGCTTTGTCGAAGCTTCAGTTGATTCAGTTGAGATGTTTAAACAGCTGTTGCGTTAACACCGTCTTCACACAGCAAAACAACATCTATATTTAATTTCTCCTTTCTCAAACCTCATTACTGAATCAAAAGCCAATGCAGGCAGTGAATGTAAGCCAATCTGAACCAGTCAGTGGAACATTGAAACAGAATTCAGTAGAGACCAAAATACACCGACAGCTAACCTCCCCAGATCCGTCTGTCCAACTCCCCTCTCCCCTCTCCCCTCTCCCCTCTCTCCTCTCCCCTCTCCCCTCTCCCCTCTCCCCTCTCCCCTCTCCCCTCTCCCCTCTCTCCTCTCCCCTTCCCCCCTCTCCCCTCTCCCCTCTCCCCGGCGGTATTGACATATTGAGGTATTGACCAACCAGGTCCTCCAAGGATGACCCACCATTGATTCTGCATCAGCTGTGAACTTCATCTCATATGCATCCACCTCCACCTCCACCTCCATCTCCTACCCTCACAACCCCTCGGCTTAAAGACCTCGAGGAGGCCAAGTGATGTTGGACTGTGTCATGACGTAACCTCAATGCATTCTGGGATATTTCTGTTTCCTGTGCTGTTTATGTGCGGTCTAGACCAAGGCTGCATATGGCCGAACATGTGGACGTTATTAACCAGTGTTCCGTCTCTCTCCCCGCTGCCTTGACATGGTTGTCGATGGTTCTCCACGCCAGAAGCATTCAATTAATTATGTGGCCCATAGAGTTGATAAGCACTTAACACACAAACACTGAAGCACTGAGGACCATGACGGCCTGATGTTATGGACCGTCTCCTTCAGAGCCACTTGACCAGGGTGGTGTGGAGCGAAGGCAGCTCCTAGTGGCAGGATGTTTTATTCAGACTGAGTAGAGAAGCAATCAGCAGCTGCCTACTGATTCCTCTGCTGCCAATCATCACTGGCCTTCTCTGAGTAGCCTAGCTAGATACCTTCCCTGTGTTGAGCTGCCTAGGGCTGGAGGGAGAGAGGGAGGGGGGGAGAGGGGGGGAGAGAGAGGGAGAGAACACGAGTGAGAGAGAGAGAGGCACTTGTAGCATTTGTATAATCTTTGGGGAGAGGGAGGGAGGGATGGAGAGAGAGAAACAGAGAGAGTCAGAGAGAGAGAGAGACAGAGAGAGAGAGAGCAAGAGCACGAGAGAGAGAGATGCACAGAGAGAGAGCGAGAGAGCGAGAGCACGAGAGAGAGAGATGCACAGAGAGAGAGCGAGAGAGAGAGAACACGAGAGAGAGAGGCACTTGTAGCATTTGTATAATCTTTGGGAAGAGGGAGGGAGGGAGGGATGGAGAGAGAGAAACAGAGAGAGAGTCAGAGAGAGAGAGGGAGAGAGGGAGAGAGGGAGAGGGAGAGAGAGAGAGAGGGACAGAGAGAGAGAGAGAGGGAGAGAGGGAGATGGAGAGAAAGAGAGAGAGAGAGAGGGACAGGGAGAGAGAGGGACAGAGAGAAAGAGAGAGAGCACCATCCACACCAGTGGCGGCTGGCCGATAGAGGGCGCTGGGGCGCCGCCCCCACCTTCACTTCCTAGTTCCCCACCTTCACTTCCTAGTTGCGATTTGTAAACGTTTTTTAAAAAAATAAACATTGTTTATTCACAAAATGCGGCTAATATTCTGTCGGCGCCTATCAGCATTCATTAAAAATCCTCCAATACAATAAACATTTTATCTGTGTGTGTGTAAAATTCACTGTTAAAATACATAGGGGGAGGAGTCGAGGCGCCGGTCGAATGCAAGTCTATCGCAGGCCAAATACTTTTCGCTTACACGTGAGCTGTAGCAGCGCTCCAATTGGCTGTCTCCTATTTCTCGGCCGGGGCGCAAAAATTGCGCCCTGAATATCCGGTTGTTAAGTCTGACGTCAAACGTCACGTTTTGTAATTTCCGGTTCCAAACCAGAAATACAACATTGTGCGCGCGAGCATCAACGTGGTGTTCAGGGAAGACGAGGACACGGTGAAGGCCTTGGAGAGGTACGCAGGAACCAGCTAGCTAGCTAGCTAACTAGCTAACTAACTGACTAACTGACTAGCTAGGTAGCTAACTAACTGACTAACTAACTGACTAACTGACTGACTGACTGACTGACTGACTGACTAGCTAGGTAGCTAACTGACTAACTAACTAGCTAGGTAGCTAACTAACTTACTAACTGACTGACTGAATGACTAGCTAGGTAGCTAACTAACTAACTGAATGACTGACTGACTAGCTCGGTAGCTAACTAACTAACTGACTAACTAACTAACTAACTGACTGACTAACTAACTAACTAACTAACTGACTAACTAACTAACTAACTGACTGACTGACTAGCTAGGTAGCTAACTAACTAACTAACTGACTGACTAGCTAGGTAGCTAACTAACTAACTAACTAACTACCTAATTAACTAACTAACTGACTGACTGACTGACTAGCTAGGTAGCTAACTAACTCACTGATATAGTGATATATAAGATGTAGTGATATATAAGATGTAGTGATATATAAGATGTAGTGATATATAAGATATAGTTATATATAAGATGTAGTGATATATATATATAGATATAGTGATATATAAGATGTAGTGATATATAAGATATAGTGATATATAGATGTAGTGATATATAAGATGTAGTGATATATAAGATATAGTGATATATAAGATGTAGTGATATATAAGATGTAGTGATATATAAGATGTAGTGATATATAAGATGTAGTGATATATAGATATAGTGATATATAAGATGTAATGATATATAAGATGTAGTGATATATAGATATAGTGATATATAAGATGTAGTGATATATAAGATATAGTGATATATAAGATGTAGTGATATATAAGATGTAGTGATATATAGATATAGTGATATATAAGATGTAATGATATATAAGATGTAGTGATATATAAGATGTAGTGATATATAAGATGTAGTGATATATAGATATAGTGATATATAAGATGTAGTGATATATAAGATATAGTGATATATAAGATGTAGTGATATATAAGATGTAGTGATATATAAGATATAGTGATATATAAGATATAGTGATATATAGATGTAGTGATATATAAGATGTAGTGATATATAAGATGTAGTGATATATGCTCAGAGGTGATGAGATGAGCTAGTCTGCTGCACACATGCCAGCTAAAGAGCTAACTGAGGCACTTTATTATTTTACTTAAAGTAGATATACAATCTTTCTTATTCTGCTAGAATTGGGCTTCATTGGTAATACCATGATGGCATATTTACAGTACATGGACAGTGGATTGAAGCATTTGAAATGTCTGCTTTGTATAGTATAGTTGGACATGTTTTTTTTTCCAGGTGAGAGAGTAATGTCAAAATGACATTATCTGACTGCATTGCCCACAGCAATCCAAAATTCAATTATAATTATGTTATAAATTGATATGGATCAATGTATACCTCTTATTAGATTATACATACTCTGGTTGTTATGTTTGCCTTTTGGTTGACAGCAAAAGGGAGAGAGGAGGATAGAGAGGGAGAGAAGGAGAGAGAGCAGGATGGTGTCGGCACACCAGAGAGAGAGAGCAAGAACCAGGTGAGAAAGTGGACAGGTAGTCAAGACCACATAAGTAAGTAGCCTTGAGAACCGATGGTTCTCGAGCCTAATGGCCCATAGGGAAGGAGCCTATCTCCTGTTTCCGTAGCGTGAGGCGGCTTAATGTACAAGTTAGTACACCCCCTGGACATGATGCTGGTATGTCGCAGGGTCTTACGCCTGGTCTTACGCCTCCATGCCACGGTCCATGCCACCCCCCCAAGGCAGCAAACCTAGGGGAAACACTGTTATTCTCATGCTAAAATCGACTGTAAATCCAGATTTTAAAGTTGATATTCTTCCCCGTGGAGCATGCCCCCATAACCTGTGCCCCACCCACATTTTTTAGCACCAGCCGCCACTGATCCACACTACGTAGCATGCTCTCCCACCTCCCAGCCACGCCATCACTCTGACAGATTTAGGAGGAATATAATGAGAGCGGAAGACTTTTATCGTCCAATTATCATTATGTTGTCCCTCCCGTAGTCCCGTTATGAAGCAAGCACTTAGTATTTCAGAGACAGGGAGGGGGGGGGGGGGGGCAGGGGGGGTACATAGAGGATATTTCCTGTCGTCGATAGAGAGGAAACGAACAAAGTACCTCATCACCATCACCATCACCATCCTGGCCATGTGTTGCAGTGTCGTGGTGGTTTGATTTGAAGTGTCGACTTCATTTCTACACTTTTGGTGCAGCATGCTCCCCTGATCCGTCGCTCCAACTCTCCTCTCTACCCTCTCTCCTCTCTCCTCTCCCCTCTACCCTCTCTCCTCTCTCCTCTCCCCTCTCCCCTCTCCCCTCTCTCCTCTCCCCTCTCCCCTCTCTCCTCTCTCCTCTCCCCTCTCTCCTCTCCCCTCTCTCCTCTCTCCTCTCCCCTCTCCCCTCTCCCCTCTCCCCTTTCCCCTCTCCCCTCTCTCCTCTCCCCTCTCTCCTCTCTCCCTCTCCCCTCTCTCCTCTCCCCTCTCTCCTCTCCCCTCTCTCCTCTCTCCTCTCTCCTCTCTCCTCTCTCCTCTCCCCTCTCCCCTCTCCCCTCTCCCCACTCCCCTCTCTCCCATCCCCTCTCCCCTCTCTCCCCTCCCCTCTCCCCTCTCTCCTCTCCCCTCTCCCCTCTCTCCTCTCCCCTCTCCCCTCTCCCCTCTCCCCTCTCCCCTCTCCCCTCTCTCCTCTCCCCTCTCTCCTCTCCCCTCTCCTCTCTCCTCTCTCCTCTCCTCTCTCCTCTCTCCTCTCCCCCGCCCCTCCAGCCCAGGAACAGGAGTCTGTCAGAGCCAGATGGTGCTTGAGGACCAGGCCCCTGGACCAGGCCCCTCCAGCCTGCTGGAGGGGGGGGGGCTGTCGATGGTCATGACACCTCCTGCTAAGACACCCTGGCAACATCCTAGGACACCAAGGGAGATGCTGTTTTTTTTTTTTTTTTTTTTCATGTTTTCTTATTTTACAGTTCAGTGAGCGCAGGCTCTGTCTGATCCCTTCACTGTGTTGGTGACGACGTCCTCTACAAGAGGGGAGACAAGGGGCTTCTGCTACAGACCACCACCATCACATGACATCACAATCACATGATATCACATTCACATGACATCACAATCACATGACATCATGTCGGTTATGGATGGTTCTTTTTGCTGTTGTTTGTCTTTGTTTATTGTATTTTTTGAGAGCATACAGTTGTGAACACAGCATTCATAAAAAGTAAAGATATATATAAATATATATATATATAAAAAGATACATATACCCTGTATAGAAAACATATAATACAAAATAAATAAATAAATATTCATGAAGTATTTTCTATAGAGGGTATGTAACTTTTTACCTTTTATAAATGCTGTCTTCACAGTTTAATGACATCATACTAAAGGGATGGTTGTTTTACCAGAGTAGCTCCTGCAGTATGAGACATGTAGACTACAGAACACCTTTTAAAACCTCAGATTAAAGACACAACATTGGTTCCAGTGTCAGAAAACCTGGACAGAGAGACAGACCGCCTCCTCTAATGCATTATGAGCTATATTTAGCCTGATTTGATGTGTTTTTTCCCCTAAAAAGCTGGGTGTTTTAGTAATGATTTAGTAATATTTGGGCTCTTTAAAAAAAACGGTCTGAACGGAAGCACTCAAGAGATGAGTTTCTATTCATCATAATGAATCAGGAGATTCATGATTACAGTAACTCTGCGCCTGTCGCTGTGTGACTCACTGTGACAAGGTGAGAATCAATTTCCCAGTAAGCTTAAGTACCATTGTTCCGTAGTCGTACCTGTCTAGAATACAAGCTTTGTTCTACTTGTTGTTTGTTCTACGAGAGGCAGTTCAGCCTCCTGTGCAGCAGCACCAGTGGGGGTCGAGGGTGGTGGAGGTATTAAAGCTGAGAGACTTTCTCTGAGTGATAATCCTGGAATCATATTTTAAGAGGAGGAGGGTGGAGGGTGTGTGTGTGTGTGTGTGTGTGTGTGTGTGTGTGTGTGTTTTAAAGTACAAATGCAGCCCAGCTGTTTGCATGAAGCAGGAGGGTTCTGGAGGTTGTTGGTATGAAGCCAGCTTGGCCTCCGTCCAGGAGAGCAAGGTTAAGTCCTGAGGTTTTATTTATGACAGAGCTGCTGGGACCCGTCCAATTATCATCGAGAACAAAAGGGGGTCGTCCCCGGGCCCGTGACAGGGTTTATTAAAGGTCAACAGAGGTCATGTCTCTTAAGTACTTTCTATTTAACATCACAGATGTATAAACGTCTGTTTAAAATACTGATACCCAGCTGCCATTCATCTTCAGCGTTCATATTCCGCTACGTAAACAGGTCATATATATATAAACAGGTTATAACAGGTTGTATATATATATATATATATATAAACAGGTTATAACAGGTTGTATCCAGACAGCCTTTCCTTCGGCAGTTAATCTGCCACACAAGATAAAGAAAGCGCTCTAGGTTTTTTATCTTCCAATTCTAAAGATAGTGAGAATGAGTAATAAGCAACAGTATATCTTAGAGTCATAATTTCATCATGTAAAAGTGCGCAGAGAGGAGAAGGAGAGGTAGTATAGGGGGATGATAGAGGAGAAGGAGAGGTTGTAGATCAGACACTGATTAACTACAGCTGACTGAAAGCAGAAGCCAGAAGCTGCACCTTTATAAAATATTAACTGGGTTTGATTAAACTACTACGCCATTATGAACTACACCAGTCTCAGAGCTGGGGGTGATGGTGACAAGAGATACCCTGGATGAAAGATCCTCTATACAGCATCTCTTGGTTTGTGACTGTACTGTCAATCCCCAAACTGGGTATTTTTTGCGAAGCACGTTGTCAGTCACCCCCCCCCCCCCAAAAAAAAACAACAAAAACATGTCAGGCATTTGGTGTAAGTGGAACATTCGTGTCACGGCGGGGGTTGCACTGGGGATGCTGCAACAGGCCTGCAACTCCCCTTCCACCTTGATGAAACACCCGTCAATCACAAACTCTGCTACCTTTATTAGGAACACTAGCAACAATACTCAAATAGGCTGTGGCATTCAAGTGATGATTGATTGGTATTAACGGGCCCAAAGTGTGCCAAGAAAACCAATTTCCCACATCATTACACCACCTCCACCAGCTTGGACTGCTGACACCAGGCAGGTTGGGTCCATGGAGTCATGCAGGTGTTCCTAATAAAGTGTCCGGGGAGTGTAAGGCAAGGCAAGGCAAGGCAAGTTTATTTGTATAGCACATTTCATACAACAGGGGCAATTCAAAGTGCTTTACATATAGCATTAAAAAAATACAGAAAAAGAAGGATAGTAAGAAAAAATACAAATAAAAAAGGCAAGAATAGATACATATATATAGAAAATAAATAGACAAACATTCAACAACAAAATAAAACAATGAATAAAAAGATATAGATAAAACTGTAGTTACTGCAACCGTATTCAAGCGCTGCTCTTCCCGATATGGTGTGTGAGATTGCAGGTACTGTGTTATAGCAGATGCATTCTGGGATGGGTCTGAAGTTAATAGTTTCCCAGCAGGTCTGTGCAGCGAGGCTGGCCTGGAGAGGCAGAGTTTTATGTGTGAAGTGTTTCTTCCTGGGCAGAGAGAGAGGAGCAGAGACGTACTGTAGACACAGAGAGATAAGCACATAAAGGTTTCACAGACATACAGAGACATGAGCACATAAAGGTTTCACAGACATACAGAGAGATAAGCACATAAAGGTTTCACAGACATACAGAGAGATCAGCACATAAAGGTTTCACAGACAGACAGAGAGATAAGCACATAAAGGTTTCACAGACATACAGAGAGATAAGCACATAAAGGTTTCACAGACATACAGAGAGATCAGCACATAAAGGTTTCACAGACATACAGAGACATGAGCACATAAAGGTTTCACAGACATACAGAGAGATAAGCACATAAAGGTTTCACAGACATACAGAGAGATAAGCACATAAAGGTTTCACAGACATACAGAGAGATAAGCACATAAAGGTTTCACAGACATACAGAGAGATCAGCACATAAAGGTTTCACAGACATACAGAGAGATAAGCACATAAAGGTTTCACAGACATACAGAGAGATAAGCACATAAAGGTTTCACAGACATACAGAGAGATCAGCACATAAAGGTTTCACAGACATACAGAGAGATAAGCACATAAAGGTTTCACAGACATACAGAGAGATAAGCACATAAAGGTTTCACAGACATACAGAGAGATAAGCACATAAAGGTTTCACAGACATACAGAGAGATAAGCACATAAAGGTTTCACAGACATACAGAGAGATAAGCACATTAAGGTTTCACAGACATACAGAGAGATAAGCACATTAAGGTTTCACAGACATACAGAGAGATAAGCACATAAAGGTTTCACAGACATACAGAGAGATCAGCACATAAAGGTTTCACAGACATACAGAGAGATAAGCACATAAAGGTTTCACAGACATACAGAGAGATAAGCACATAAAGGTTTCACAGACATACAGAGAGATAAGCACATAAAGGTTTCACAGACATACAGAGAGATCAGCACATAAAGGTTTCACAGACATACAGAGAGATAAGCACATTAAGGTTTCACAGACACACAGAGAGATCAGCACATAAAGGTTTCACAGACATACAGAGAGATCAGCACATAAAGGTTTCACAGACACACAGAGAGATCAGCACATAAAGGTTTCACAGACATACAGAGAGATCAGCACATAAAGGTTTCACAGACATACAGAGAGATCAGCCCATTAAGGTTTCACAGACACACAGAGAGATAAGCACATAAAGGTTTCACAGACATACAGAGAGATCAGCACATAAAGGTTTCACAGACATACAGAGAGATCAGCACATAAAGGTTTCACAGACATACAGAGAGATAAGCACATAAAGGTTTCACAGACACACAGAGAGATAAGCACATAAAGGTTTCACAGACATACAGAGAGATCAGCACATAAAGGTTTCACAGACATACAGAGAGATCAGCACATAAAGGTTTCACAGACATACAGAGAGATCAGCACATAAAGGTTTCACAGACATACAGAGAGATAAGCACATAAAGGTTTCACAGACATACAGAGAGATCAGCACATAAAGGTTTCACAGACACACAGAGAGATCAGCACATAAAGGTTTCACAGACATACAGAGAGATCAGCACATAAAGGTTTCACAGACAAGGCTTCAGTCTAATCCTCCACTGAAAAGCTCTGATGGAGGTTCCAGGACTGGGCTTAAGCGTTCTCTGTGAAACCGGCCCGATATCAAATATAAATTCACAAATAATCTTAAAAGAAAATCACACATATCACCATGCACACATTGAAAGCTTCGGTATCGCATGTTGAGTCATGCAGGAAAAGGCTCCTTGCAGTGATTTAAATTGCAGATAAGTCGTCTCACTTTAATATAATATGCCATTTAACTGACGCTTTTATCCAAAGTGACTTACATTACAGTGAGTACATCCATGTTTCAGTACGCATGGTCCCAGCGGGAATCAAACCCCAACCTAAGCATTGTTAGAGCCAGGCTCCACCAACTGAGCCACATAGACACACAACATCCATCATCTAATGTAACCCACCAGGGTGCAGAGATACCATGTACTGTATGGAGTAGCATAAGAGTGACATAAGGGTAGCATAAGAGTGACATAAGGGTAGCATAAGAGTGGCTTAATAAAGGTCTGAGCATAGATTACTTTTTCATGCTATGACTGGTGGATTGACAATTCACTTACTTTGTAAGTCGCTTTAGATTTGAAGCAGGCGTCTGCTTCAAAAAGCGCAACAAGAAAGTGTTTCCAGGCTTCACAAACAAACAACATCATTACACAGAAACATCTGTAAGCCCCTCAACTGAAGAGGAGAGAGACATGCATCACCCAACAAATGTACAATTTAATATGACAGAGACAGTTGTCTGACCTGACTAGGGAGGGATTATCTGCTCCGACAAAATAAATAACGTCTACAACAGCCTTGTTTGTTCTTCCTTAGCCCGTGAAGACCTCCAGCTGTTCGCCTTTCTCTGAGGTGTGAGAAAGAGAAAACAGACCCATCAATATTGGGTTTCCTGCTGTCTAACCCCCCGCTGGGCTAAGTGCCTCAATTTACCCCTGGTTCTGCTTGCAGATATCGGAAGGCAGCAGTGAAGGTTTCTCAATAAATTGCAGAGCCAGAGTCTCAACAGACACATAGAGAGAGAGAGAGAGAGAGAGAGAGAGAGAGAGAGAGAGAGAGAGAGAGAGAGAGAGAGAGAGAGAGAGAGAGAGAGAGTCTCTGTGTTAAATTGCAGAGCCAGAGTCTCAACAGACAAATCCTCCGCTTCCTTTTCCTGAGCTTGAGCCACATAATCGCTCTTCAAACTGTCGGCTTTTCCTCGCGATGCAAAAGATGATGATGGATTGATCAATTCAGTACACAAGGTGTATTCCAGAGCAAATATTGCTGGTGGAAACCAATCGATGTCATCTAACTGTAGTGTATTACAGCAGCCTAGTGGATAGTGAGTTGGACTGGTGATCAGAAGGTTGTGAGTTCATGAAATCCCATCTGGGAACACACCACCATTAGTGTGCCCTTGAGTAAGGCACTTAGCCCTAAATTACTCCAGGGAGAAATGTCGCTGTAATCTCTAATTGTAAGTCACTTTGGATAAAAGCGTCTGCTAAAATGGTAAACATGTCTTAGTTTAGTAATGGATGGTGGGTATCACACGATGATGTCATCTTCCTGAGACGGGTGGACAGTGTAACACATCTCACTTATACCTAGATGACACACGCACTTTCAGTCCCATGAAGTGGCTCTTGCATTGTCTTGCTTTGCTTTTATAGAAAGTTTTATTGAGTTTATAGAAGGGAGAGAGAGAGAGAGAGAGAGAGAGAGAGAGAGAGAGAGAGAGAGACACACACACAGAGACAGAGACAGAGAGAGCGAGACCGAGAGAGCGAGACCGAGAGAGAGAGAGAAAGGCCAAGAGCATCATGGGAGCAGGGCTGAGAGAAGTAAACCTTTCAGGTGTGTCTGACAGATGAGCTGGACAGCAGCCAGGTACGTGTCCACCCATCTGTCCTCTGTCAGACTAGGAGGTGAGTTATGGACCAGAGAGAGTGTTCTGGAAAGGCCAGTTCATTCACCTCAGAGTGGACCAGCCCTTATTCTCTCCTGTCTGGGAATCCAAACCAAACAACTGACTCCAATCATCTTCACTAATAGGGAGGAGAGAGGTCACCTCACCTGCAGGTAGGGTTGTTACTATCTGTCTGTCTCTGCACATTCACATAAAGGTCATTACAACATCTCTGTACTCTCTCAGGGACCCCGATGTGCTCAAACTCCCTCTTCAACTTGTCTTTAATAAGCCAATCAATTAAACTGTGGAACCCAATTAAGTGAGCCGACTCTACAGGGAGGGGAAATTGAAAACTTTGATTTCATTACAAATCCCAACTGTTCCCAATGACATCCTCCTGTCCCACAATGCACCCTGGTATCACCTCCCGTACTGTACTCTACCTCCCCCCCCTTACCCTACCTTTCCTACCCTACCTCCCCTACCCTACCTCCTACCATCCTTCTGTCCCACAATGCACCCTGGTATTATCATTCTGTCCCATAATGCACCCTGGTATCATCTGTCCCATAATGCACCCTGGTATCATCCTTCTGTCCCATAATGCACCCTGGTATCATCATTCTGTCCCATAATGCACCGTGGTATCATCATTCTGTCCCATAATGCACCCTGGTATCATCCTTCTGTCCCATAATGCACCCTGGTATCAGCAGGAAGTCAGAAAGTGGAATTGTTAGTGACGTTACAAAGCTCTTTGCTTCCCGTGACCCGGATCTTTCTGGAGATGTGTGTGTGTGTGTGTGTTTTGATCATCTACATTTCTTATTGATCTGAATTCTCATGTATGATGATGTTTGAACTTGACAGGAATCACACAGCTGTAGTTACTGTAGTGTATGAACACGCAACCACACATGACGTTCAAGTTCACCTGTGGGACAAACTAGATGAATTAATTGAGTCGTTCAGGGATAGAGAGGTCTGTTCTTCTGACCTAGAAAGTGAGATGCACGTTCTCTACAATGTTTCAATGTGACAAAAATTCTATACTGACTTTATTACTGTGCTGTCTGAGCTGGAATAACGCAACCGTTCAGATTCCTAACAAAGGAAGGAGCCCTTCTGACTCCTCCAGCTCCTCATTTGCATGTTATGAATTATGACATCCACCTCTATTATGACATCATCACCCCGGCCTTCAGTTGAGACACACGACCCGCCTGCTGAGTCAACCTCTGGATCTGCATATGAATGATGGTCAGAGAGAGAGAGAGAGAGAGAGAGAGGGGGGGGGGGGGGGAGAGAGAGAGAGAGAGAGAGAGAGAGAGAGAGAGAGAGAGAGAGGGAGATAGAGAGAGAGAGATAGAAGCTACTTTTACTTACATGTACCAGATTTTAATAGTAACTCAACTAGCTTTTAATAGTAACAGTTTCTTTTAGCCAAACTGTACTAGCTTCTAATAGTAGCTGTAGCTTTTAACTGTACTAGATGTACATAACTTTGGCACCTGAGAGCCCCCCCACCATCCCCCCCATCCCTCCTTACTCTGGCCCTGCTACATTTGCCTTTATTCATTATTAAACACGTGTGCAGGATCACAGATGAACTAGTAGCTTTAGATAAGTCATAACTCAGCGTCTCTGGTCGCTGAGAGCCTCCCCTCATCCTGGCCCTGCCTCGCTCCCCTTCATCCATTATTAAAACATCCATAATTAGACACACGCAGAAGCAGATTCTAGGATGAATAATTCCAGTCAAGCAAGGCGACAGCTGTGTACAATATTCATGTGGCGTTAGAAACGGTCTCCTTCACTACCCAGTCAAGTTGTCATCTCAGAGTGTGTGTGTGTGTGTGTATATATATATATACGTTAGAATAGGTCTCCTTCACTACCCAGTCAAGTTGTCATCTCAGAGTGTGTGTGTGTGTGTGTGTGTGTGTGTGTGTGTTTATATATATATATATATATATATATATATATATATATATATATATATATATACGTTAGAATAGGTCTCCTTCACTACCCAGTCAAGTTGTCATCTCAGAGTGTGTGCGTGTGTGTGTGTGTGTGTGTGTGTGTGTGTGTGTTAGAATAGGTCTCCTTCACTACCCATTCAAGTTGTCATCTCAGAGTGTGAATTAATTTAATCTGTAGCGCTCCGACTCTCAGTCTATCGGCTTTGTTGACGTGTCAAGACACACAGCATGGAACACAAGCAACGTACACACATGTGTGTGTGTGTGTGTGTGTGTGTGTGTGTGTGTGTGTCACACACACAGTGGGAGAAATAAGTATTCAACACATCAACAATTCCTTTTCTCCCCTGTGTCATTCCACTTTATTGCACATAGCTTTTGTTTATG